>NW_021318728.1:570331-671497 GCF_001605985.2 Dendrobium catenatum
CGCTCCCGCTTCCCGCGCTCGCTCCCGTCTTCCTGCAGACGCGACACGACACACTCGACCCGAGCTACTCGACGAGCCAACGAGCCGATCAGCCCAGCGTCCGAGCTCGAGCTCGTTTAGCATTCGAGCTCGAACTCGTGTTCGAGCTCGACTCGCGAGCTCGATAAGCTCGGCTCATCGAGCCCATTAACGATTCGAGCCCGAGCCGGCTCACGAGCCGGCTTGACTCGGTTGCACCCCTAGTGAGGCCTGCAATGCTTTATGGTGCTGAATGTTGGCCATTAAAAGAGAAGCATAATAGTAAGTTAAGTGTGGCAGAGATGAGGATGCTCATGTGGATGAGTGGCATTACCCTTAGAGATAGGATAAGAAATGAGCATATACGTGAAAAGGTTGGAGTAGCTTCAGTAGAAGATAAGATTAGAGAGAGTCGCCTTAGATGGTTTGGTCACATAAAACGGCGGACTTCCAATGACCCGGCTAGGAGAGTAGAGGTATTAGATTTGACTTATGTTAAGAAGGGTAGAGGCAGACCTAAAAAGACTTGGTTAGAAAATATTATGAATGACCATTCTTTATTAGATTTAAACGAGAATTTGACCTTTAATAGGACACAATGGAGAAAAATGATTCATGTAGCCGACCCCACGTAGTGGGATAAAGGCTTGATGTTGTTGTTGTTTGTATCTAAGAACCTTTGGGACTATTTTGACAATCTAAAAATTATCTAGAAGATTCTAATCAATTTGGAACAAAAAAATTATTATAATGAGATCCTCCTGAATCAATATTTAGTTTTCACTATTTATTTAGTGTTGAGGGTTAGATTGGAGAAATTCATCACGAAACTGATAGGAAGTAGATACAATTTCCTCGAAATCAACGAACGATGATAAGAAATTAGGAAGAGCACACCAAAAGTCTTTTTATTGTAAGATATATGAAAGAAAACAATAAGATACAATTGGATCTTCAATTGGAGAGGAAGATCCGGCTCTCTCAAATCCCTAGCCGACGGCTAGAGCCCTCACAATCTAAGAAATTTTAATTTCAGCAAACTCAAAATATAATCTGAAATCGCCCTATTGTTAGCCTTAAATAGGCTCTCATAATTCTCTCTCAAATCAGCTCCCTTTCCCTAAATAATTCACTTACATATTTGAATTCAAATTAGACTTATTTCCCTAATTAATTCCCTCCCAATTGTAATTAAAACTTTCCTAAACAATCCCCACTTAATTCTTCCTCATTTTCCCTAAATAATTCTCTCTTAGATTTTGAATTCAAATTAGATCTCTTGCTTAAATAATTCCTTCCAATTGTAATTTAAATATTCCTAAATAATTCCCCTTTGATTAAGAACATTCCTAAACAACTCCCTCTTGATTAGAAAACTTCCTGATTCCCTCCCAATCAAACCGGTCGGTCCATCAATACTCTCATCCCAAAGTGCCACATTTTCCTCAAGGTGAAACGAAGGAAACTGCTATTGAAGCACTTAACAATAGCACTAAACTGAAAAATGAATTGACACTAGGTCGAATGATCCCTTTCTCCAGCATCTCTCTAATCAACCTATCGATCTCATCCTTCAGGATTTGAGGATGACGGTACCATCAACAACCGATAGGTGAAAGTCCTTTCTTCAAGATGATAGCATGCTCGCATTAATGTGGAGGAGGCAACCACTGAACTGGTTGGAACACCTCTCGATATTGCTATAGGAGTGGTCGTCTGGTGCTTCTATCTTCTCCCTATCTTCTTCTTCTTCCAAACATTTCAGCTCCATAAAAAATCTCACTCCTTCACCCTCTCCCCTCCTTGGAAGTGGCTACAAAAATGGCATCTCTTCTTCTTCCCCCAAAACTTCTACCTCCCGATCCTCCCTCATCGTCCTTATATTAAGGGTTTCCCCCACTTCCTCATCCAATAAATGGTGCTCTCGCCTCCGATGTTGTCGGTTGAGTGTGAAGCTCCAATAGTTTCATTATCATTCCTTCTAGGTTGAAAAAAATTTCCTACATTAATATCATTCTATCATCAAGCACCGATTTGAATTGACTAACTTTTCCTTTAAGTTGCTCTTCCAAGGCATCAACTTTCTTTGCTGCCATAGGTCCCAAAAAAATGCTATAATACCACTTTGATAGTAAGTGGATTCAATTTCCTCGAAATAAACAAACGACAATAAAAAATTAGGAAGAAAAACACACCAAAATTATTTTTATTACAAGATATATTAAAGAAAATAGTAAGATACAGTTGGATCTTCCTGGATCTTCAATTGGAGAGGAAGATCCGGCTCTCCCAAATCTAAATTCAGCAAACCCCAAAACATAATATGAAATCACCCTATTGTTAGCCTTAAATAGGCTCCCATAATTCCCTCTCAAATCAGCCCCCTTTCCCTAAATAATTCTCTTTCATATTTGAATTCAAAATTAGATTTATTTCCTTAATTAATTTTCTCCAAATTGTAATTAAAATTTTCCTAAACAATCCCCCTTAATTCTTCCTCATTTTTCCTAAATAATTCCCTCTTAGATTTTGAATTCAAATAAGACCTCTTGCTTAAATAATTCCCTCACAATTGTAATTTAAACATTCATCAATAATTTCTCTTTGATTAAGAACCTTCCTAAACAGCTCCCTCTTGATTAGGAAACTTCCTGATTCCCTCCCAATCAAATCGGCCGGTCCATCAGAAACCCTACAAACCTTTAGGAATCTTTTGAAAAATCTAAGAATTGTTTGAAAGTTTCTAAATCAATTTGGAATATTCTAAGAAGCATATATATATATGATATTGAGATCCTCCTAAATAGTATTAAGGATTGAAACAGAGAAGTTTGTCAAGAAACCCTAAATTCTCAGTTGGTTATTTAGTATTATTATTGTAAGATTGTTCATTTCCTAATCAAATAAGAACATAACTACTGAAAGCATGCTGCTTAGATATTTGGATGAGAAGAGTTATAGCTAAAGATAAGGTGTGTTGTATATCAATTTTTGTAGTGATAGGAAAATAGAAAAAGCTACCAAACCCTCAATAAACATGAGAAAGCTTAAAAAGTGAAGAAGGAGATTTTGCGCATAGGTCATAGCAGATGATGTTTGTTGCACTAAGATGAGGATGTTAGGCCAGTAATATTAAGCTTTAATCCCATTGCAGTAAAGAGAAAATGGCATAATTCCCCGTAAAAGGATTCGAAAGAACTATACATCCTTAATTCACCAGAGAAAATTTTTTAGGAATTCACCTATAATTGGCACAGTACAACAACAACAACAACATCAAGCCTTTATCCCACTACGTGGGGTCGGCTACATGAATCCTTTTTCTCCATTGTGTTCTATTAAAAGTCAAATTCTCATTTAAACCTAATAAAGAAAGGTCATTCCTAATATTTTCTAACCAAGTCTTTTTAGGTCTACCCCTACCTTTCTTAACATAAGTCAAATCTAATACCTCTACTCTCCTAACCGGATCATCGAAAGGCCGTCGTTTTATGTGACCAAACCATCTAAGGCGACTCTCTCTAATTTTATCTTCTACTGGAGCTACTCCAACCTTTTCACGTATATGCTCATTTCGTATCCTATCTCTAAGGGTAAAGCCGCTCATCCACCTGAGCATTCTCATCTCTGCCACACTTAACTTAGTATTATGCTTCTCTTTTAATGGCCAACATTCGGCACCATAAAGCATTGCCAGAACAAAATTTGCTTATAATAGTTCTTATATCAAGGATCTGTAAACTTGATAGGCATCAAACAGGCATTTGGGCACATCACCAATCTACTGGTAGGATCTCCACCCACATTAAAACATCATTCATGGGACTAACACAATATAATTTTATAAATATACAGATTAAAGCTAATACTCACTTCTCTTTACGATTTAAGTCAAAAAAAAAAAAAAAATTCCAATCAGCAACTTAATTGAAAACCTTAACAACAAGAAAGCATCAAACAATTATGTTGTGCTTAGCCTTAAAGAAAATAGCTTCAACATTATGACAGACTTGAATATTGAATGAAAATTTAGAAGCTTTTTCATGCATGAAGAAGACCAGAGAACCAAAAGAAAATGATAGATTCAAGCTCATATTATACTGAGGATTTCTAGCACACACAATTAAGAAATATTTTTAGGTGAAAATTCCGAAAGGGAAAATTTATGGGCTTGGGCCAAGATGGAAAATATGCACTATCAATGCAAATGAAATACAAAGAGTTTGTCACTCTCCGAGCAATTGGAGCGACATCAATACATCATTGTCAAAAAAAACTTTGGTCACAAAGAGGAAGAGCAGTGGTGCCAATGACACTTGTAATGGTGGTCAAATGTGATAACTTCTAATACAACAAAGGTGTATCATGGCAAATGGTCAACGAGGGACACATTTGGACTGAGCATCTTTAGCTAGCCAAAAATTCAGGTTTAAACAACAACATCACATCATTAGTAAAAGTAGTGGGGTAAGTGGTACTAGTAATAGTGACTCAATTTGACAACAGTCCGTCAGAGGTTCATTATGGCACATAATTAGCGAGTGGCACATCCAAGCATAAATATGTGACAAGCATCATAGGCACATAACATCACATCATCAGTGAGACACCTCAAAGCATCAACAATGAGTATCTCCTCTAAGAGTCATTAAAGAACGTCTTTGGATGCCATCAATAAGTATAAACATTATTGATGAATGACACCTCTAAGAATCGTCAGTGAGTGGTACATCAGATTGCCAACAACAAGCAACACCTCTTGTTGTTGTTTCGGGTGTGCTATTGAGTTGATGTGTTGTTGATGAAAGTTCAAAACTAATTATGCTTAATTAAGCGTTAATTATCAAATTATGCTATGCTTGGTGAATTCAAGTTTTATTTTGATTATAATTTGTTTATCATGATGTTTACAAGAATTTTAATATGCAGTATGATAAACATTATTCATATATATGATTCCAAAATATACATGATGCTTTTCTAAACAGCTAAAGCAAAATGTAGAAAACACTGTTCTTACAAGATGATATTAGCATTTTAAACATCAAGCCAGCTCAAGAGAAATTGAAAGTGTATATAGTAATGCTGATCCATCCTCAACCTAACAATGTATGAAGCAGTTCAGTGATAAGCTTGGTTTTTGCAGTACAGAGCATTGATTCATTGCCAGAAATAGAAAAGTGCAATGCTTATCAGACTAACCGGTTATACTTGATAATAAAAGATTAATTGTAAAAGAAAAAGATAAATTAACATAGAGGATGAATAATAAGGTTTACCATGTCTCCAAGACCGAGCATCATGTAGTCCATTGAATTGTGGCCAGGTACAACCCCACCCAATAGATTTCTTGGGAATACAAGCTTCACTGGAAGCTCTAGCTTCTTTGTAATCAACTGCAACCCAGGGAGGCTCAAGCTGTTTGCTACCGTATGAACAGGGTTGGAGGCCTTTTGTGTTGCAACTGACACCATTACATTTGCTCCAAAGAACCTTTCCGAGAAGAACACCCAAAAAATATCATAAATAAACAAGCAAACAAGTAAGAGAGCACAAATCTTGACGTTGGGGAGCCTCACATGGCTCACAAATGCTATACATATACAAATTCCCAATATATTGTTTAGCAGCCAGTGCCCAGAAATAAGCCAGCAAACCACAGTTCCTACACAAATCAGCAGAAGGATTCCTTGGCTGCGAGTGAATGATTTGGAGCAGCACCTAGAGACAAAAGGATCCACTAATCCTAACAGGTTCTTGAAGTACGCAACATAAGGGGATAGACAGAAGAAGAGTGCTGAAGCTGAGGCAACTGCAGTAAAGGTAGTAACCAAATGGGATACTGAAGAGAAGAGGTAGAACATTATCAATAGACTGCAAGAGCTAGCCAGAGGTATCATTAGTGCCTGTGACCTATCTAAAGTGATGGAAGCCTCCGAAAAATCCAAGTTCCTCTCCATTTCCTTGCCATGATTCAGAGCCCGGGATGCTGATGCAAAAGTTACAAAGACTGCCGTCACAATGAGTGTCAGAGATGCTGGTTCCAGTAAATGTGAGAGCTTCCATATTGATTCCATTGATAAAGAATAATAGCGAAAAAGAGAAGATAAACGCTTTTATTCCTTCCAGATATCTATTTGACTGTTGAAAAACTTGTGCAATGAAGAATTACACAAAAAGCAACTTCTACTTCTTGCAAACAATTGATGACCTAAACAGAGCCTTTCCTGTCAACAAAGCCCAAAGATTTCTCTAGCAGACTGAGATGAACCTGAAAATTTTCAAAACACATTAAGCTATCAACATATTAAGACTTAGGAGTTGTTGGATTGCAAGATTTTGCCTAAATATGGGACAAATCTTGCCAAACAATTTTCTGAGTCACATAAATCCTACTTTCTTCTTAAATCTCACTTTCCTATCGTTTTAGGCTAAATCCCCGAAATAGTAAATACTAGGAACTGCAGGATTTAATAGATTTACACCACTTTCACTCATTATAATTACTCTTCACTTTCATTTAAATTATAAATCTTGAAAATATCTGTAAAACGGTTTTCTAGGATTTAATTAGATTTAACATCTATTACATCAATCTAGGATTTGCTAAATCTGGAGTTACGAAATTTACAAGATACAACATGAACTAAACCCCACTTGTAGCCAAACAAACCCTTAGTTAGCACTTTTAGCTCTGCATTACAGTTCATATGGCTAGATTGCCGATCTTTACAGTATATCGAGTATGCTAAGACAATTATTCGCGCAAAAAACTCGATTTTGGGGTTCAATAAACTACTTGAAATTCCTGTAAAACCTAAAGCAAAGAAAAGCATAAACCACAAAGGTATAAGAGGAAGAAAAAAACAATCGCGAAAAACACTCACGTCTGAATCTACAGATCGACCAATCGAGCACTGCCCTCGCCATCGGAACAGTAAACAAGAAAACAAACGGGAAATCAGATAGCGTGAAAAAGAAGGTTTAGGGTTTCAAGCGATGCCAAACGGATTTGATCGCCAGTGGTCTGGACTGAAGAACAGGATCGTTCCCCTGGAAAGAAGGGCTACATGAAAGTGTGCGAGACTCTGCCGGAAAGACATTTACATTCACTAATTAGCCAGCCGTAAACTTAATATTTGCATTATACCCCCTATCATTGTTTTACATTTTTGGTTGAGTTTTTGACTTTTTGGTTTTATTTGGAAAATTTCTTATTATTATTTAAAAATATTTTTCTACACGATTCTTTTAATTTTTTAAAATAAAATTTTAATTTAAAAAATAGTAAGAAAGCAGTCCCATTAGGGTACATTTGGAATAACTTTTAACCACTATTTTTTGCAACTTTTTTAAAATTTTATATTAAAAAGTTGCTTTAAAAAGCATTTAAAAAATTTTCCCAAATAAAGTCTAAGATTTCGTTTGTAACAACCTTCTTACTATTTTTTAAAGTAATTTTTTTAATATAAAAATTTTTAGTTCAATAAATTTTTGTATTTAAAAATTGCTTTAGAAAACAATAAGAAAGTTGTTCCCAACGAAGTTTTAGGGACAGGTTTTTTAATGCTTCTTAAAGCAGCATTCTAGTAAAAAATTTAATTTTTGTATTAAAAAACTGTTTTAAGAAGCAGAAAGAAAGCCATCCCAAACGAAGCCTTAGAGTCTGATTAGGATGGTTGTAATGTTTTATAAAGTTGGTTATACAGTTGGAATGGGGAAAATAACTTAGGCTTGGTTTGTTTCTCCGTAATTTCTCCGTCTGCGGTTTGAATCGGTGAAAAAAAGATTATTTTGCTATTTGATAAAACCACTTCTTCAAAATAACTTCCGGTGAACCTCCGTATTTTTGCCGATTTGAGAAGAATTTTTTTCTCCATTTGTTGTTATGAAAGCTCAGTTAAAAACGAAAATACGAAAAAATAGAGCCGAAAAATCAAGCAAGGCCTGAGTGTTTAAATATAGACTTATATATTGTATATGAGCTTGATGTTTTAATTAATCTCTTAATTGAAACTTTAATATCTTAATTAATAAATAAAGATGGGTACATATTCCCAACGGATTTAGGAAAGTGTAGCATCATTTAATTAATTAGTTGGTAAAATTCTTTATCAGCTTTCTTGAGTGCAGCTGGTGCACGATCGTAGGATTCAATATCGGCCGTCCATTCAACCACTCCCTATTCGCCCCTGATCTCACGCCTATTTACGGGTCATGCCACTCCAGAAAATCTATAAATAGAGCCCTCATTTCTCATGAGAGAAGGTCCAAGCAATAAGATAGGAGGAAGAGAAGGAAGAAGCTCCTCCTTGACCACGCCGGACCACCGCAGGAGCCTCGCCGGACCACCGTCGGAACCTCGCCGGACCACCGCTAGAGTTTCGCCGCACCACCATCTCAAGGCCCGACGTTCAGGCCCGACGTTCTGCTGAATGCCCGACATTCTGCTCAAGGCCCGACATTCTGCTCAAGTCCCGACGTTCTGCTGAAGGCCCAACGTTCTGCTCAAGGCCCGACGTTCAGGCCTGACGTCTTCATCTGAGGCCCTCACCTTCGCCAGAGGCCCTAACCTTCGCCAAAGACCCTCTCCTATGCCGGACTACCACCTGACGTCGTTGCTTTATCGGAACACCACATGAGGCCTGGACTTCTGCTGGGCCACTACCTGACGTCCAGAGTTCTACCAAAGTACCGCCCTACTACAACTGTCTTTCTAACCCCGATCTCCTGCCGACTACGGTCCTTCTGACCTCTGTCGCCTACTATGGTCCATCCAACCCATATCAACAGACAACGGTCTTTCTGACCCCAGTCTCCTACCGACTACGGTCCTTCAGGCCATCTTCGCCTATTATGGTCCTTCCGACCTCCATCAACGGACAACGGTCTTTTTGACCCCAGTCTCCTGTCGACTACGGTCCATCCGACTAGACAAACATGTATATGTAACTCCTACCATGTAATATAATCTATATGATGTACATTTGCTACATCAATCCAAGGCCTTCTCCCAATGAAGGGCCTCATTTGTAATCGACTACAAATACTAGTGGATTCATTCAAACTGAGCCAGGCCCCGTGATTTTTCCCCCTTTTTCAGGGGTTTTCCACGTAAAAACTCTGGTGTCTCTTATGAATGTTACACCTTCTCTTATCTGTTTGTGTGCTGGATCTTCGTACAATGCTAAGACGTTAAACCATATATTTCTCTACCGCCGCGAATATTCCAGGACGCAACAGTTATAAATGTATTCTCACACTAATCAAAATTAAATACGAAAATCTATTGAATTTAACATATCTTACATTTATCAATTACATGTTATTTTTAAACTTAATTAAATATTAATTTATATATAATGGAAACATAATACAATTTTAATTAATTATCCATGTTTTAAATTGAAACTATAAATATTAACAATATATATATAAAATTTATAATAAACGGTAAAGATCCATATTTTGTGTATTTCTCACTGAAAATTATTGTTATTATTTATGTATTTGTTTTAATATGAAAATCCCTTCTTTGATCATTGTTGAGCAGTAAATTCTAGAAAAATGACCATAATTTTGGAAAAAGATCACCAGCGCTACGACGCCGCATCATCAAGCACTTTTAGTGCTCTAAGGGCATCTCCAACCGACTTCCAAACGCTTGAATGGAGCTCCCGGCCAGCTCCAGCCGAACTGCAAAATTTCCGCTATATGGCTGCGGGTGAACAGTGGGACGCTAATATTGGCGTTGCACTGTTCATCTCCGCCATTTTTACCGCTCTACCGAACTTGTCGCGGGAAAAAAAGAGGCGACGGTTAACTGCAAAAGTGTGAAAAATGCGTTCCATTGGAGATGAAATCACGGCATTTTGTAGTTTCCGGCATTTTGGAGTGAAAAATGAGATTTTCGGTTGGAGATGATCTAAGAAGAACTTTGTGTTTCCCTTATCTCTATATTTTTATAATTTAATTTAGCGCTCCAGCGCCAGCGCTGACTAGTGGAGCGATGTGGTAGGCCCTAATTTTTAACCAACATAACAGGGAGCACAACATCGATGTGGAGTAAATGGAGTATCGCAATGCTAGGCTGGTAGCAGCAAAGCTGCTACTCTAAATTGCCTCAATGCCGTAGCACATCAGTTGAGTTGGTTACCAAGTGAATCGACACATTGATTTAGACCTAGCGCCGCAGTGGAGACATCCAATAGTGCCACAATGCTAGTTCACTTAAGCAGTGCTACATTACAACCATTTGCAACGTTGTGGCGCTTATGTCATTTATGGTGTTTAATATAAATAGTTTTTTGGCCAGATTTATGAGGGTATATCATTATTTTCTTATGCAAACTAGTTTAGAGTGTTAGTAGAGAGTGAAGGAGAGAGAGTACAGAAGTGAAGTCAATTTATTGTGCAAACAATATTTGTAATCAATTGTAAAAGCATTTTTATGTGACATCTACACTTAAACACCTTTTGTATCTTATATTTATTATTTAATGAAAATTATTTTGTGTGCTTATCAATTTATGACTGACTAATTCTTTAGTTTTGTATTTGTGAGGTGTGAGAAATCATCTTTAGCTTAAGTAGACTCTATTTCCTACAATTATTTAAGTGTGGTTTTTAATTCTCTCACTCTTCATTTAGTTTTTGCATAGGATGTGTACTAACTTAAAATCAACTGTGATTTATTACCATCATGCATAGACATATGATGGCCAGGGTTTTGAAATCTAAGAGATAGAATCATTTTAGTTGAGTGAAAGCTTAATTTAAATCTCTTGCATGCTCGAGAGAGACTTACGAGTGAATTCGCTCTAATTCATATCATATTTTAGAAGAATCTAACTTTTGCAAACATGAATTTTTTTCTCCATCATATGTTCAGAACATTATACAGAGAACTTTTCATTTCAGCACTTACCTTAAGAACTTTAAAAAAACTCTTTTTAGTTCAATTGGTAGGACAAAATGTGTGGCTCACATAGACAATACTATGGTAGTCATAGGATAGTTCAAGTCCTCGTATGATCGATACTCAGCTAATCTCTTTATTACTTAAACGACACATGCACTTGCATAAAATTTAGTTTTTGCTTAATTCAAAACCAAACCTTAGCATATTTTATTGCAAGCAAAGTATAAGCTGGTGTCAATATTCTTGGGAAGTTTTGGATCTTTTGCAACTCTCAACATTTTTGTGATCTCTCTTACTTACTTATAGTAAATCTAAGTCTCTTACTCTCCATACTCACTTAGACCCCACTTGGCTCCCTGCCTCTCGCATAGAGATTACTTGTTTTAAAGGTCATGTATCATCCACAAAATTTTTTGAACCCATTATCCTCGAAGATGTGAACATAAATGGATGCTAGTGACAAGAAGACATTCACATCTCAAATAACAACACAACCTTGAGAAGCAGTAAATATGGAGAACCAAACCTACACCATTCACCATGATCTGAAATACTCACAAAACTGATTCAAGATGTGCTTGAAGGATTGCAAAGAAATATTTTGAGAGAAAGTATAATGGAAGAATCCTTGACTCGATCGTTCGGCATGAAAGGCCTGAGACCATGCCATTATGTTGATGTTGATGATGTCATTCCTAAGATCTACATTGGAAGAAATGTATAATTTATCTTTTAAATCATCTACCAAAGCTTCTATAACTCATCAATATAAATCAATATATCCAGTAAAAGCAATTAAATATCATTCACATTGTAATATTTCACTATATTTGATCTTTAAAATTAAATTTATAATAGCTAGAAAATCACTAACAATTAATACTCTATCTCAAGCTCCTCACAATAAGTGAATACAAGAAAAATACAAAATAAAAATGCATTAGTATATGATTCATCAATCCATGTTATCAATGTATGCACGTATCGATATATGATTCATCTGTCAGTATTGTCAATGTATGTATGTATGTATGTATCAATATATGATTCATCTATCCATGCTATCGATGTAGGTGGTGTTTTTATTATTTCATGTGTATTTAATTATATCAGTATATCATCATCATTATCATTATCATTGCATCATATTTATTATTATTATAATAATTATTATTATTATTATTATTATAGGTGGCATTTAATAAATCATTAAGAGTCTTCACTCTTAGCCTGTCGGTGTAATCAATCGTCAATTACAAGCTATATTTGAGATAACACTACAAACCATTTTAAAGGAAAGCCCATCAGTCCACTCTCCTACACAAGATATTATATTTTAACAGCCAACCAATATCAATTATAGTGTTTACAGATAACATTCCTTGTTTATATGCAAATATCACATTTATATTATATCAATTGTATCAATATCTCTTTCATACATAAAATGTCATATGAAATTCTTAAATCTATAGAATGCAGGAAGAACTGCATTTTTATAACTTCAGAAAATCATAACTTTCATTTTAACCAATGAAATTCAATAATATTACAATGAAAACATTCATAAAATTTATATCTATCGCATATGAAAAGTTACACTATAAAGGTGTAATAAACTAGGATAAAATGTATTTTTATCGATTTATGAGATATTTGATTATTGAAACTCAAAATCATTGAAATTTGGAGTGGGGTTTGGGTTACTTACAACGATCAGAACATTTTTCCAAATTGAAATAACAAACAAAAAAATGACCAAAACCTAACTTTCTCTCTCTTCCTCTCCCTTTCCCTCTTTTCTTCCACAACAAGCCAAGTGCAAATGGGTGATTTAGTGCTTAGGATTTTAGAATTAAATATAAATAAAAATATTGTTAGTGGTCTAGCACCACAGTACTCTGATTTAGCGCCACAATGCTACAAGTTGAATCCATAATTGTTATAAAACATAGACTCTAATGTCGTTGCGTTGATTTTTGGCGATGTTATGCTCTCAAGCCCGGTATCACAGTGCTACCAAGCAAAACACCAAAGAGCTCCATTTCAAATAGAAAATTCGATTATATGATTTTTTAGGTAATCTATTCCTCTTCATTCATTTTTTATACTCGAACCCCAGCTGCCCCCTTGAACCCCCGACATACAAGCCTTATTAATTCCCCTCCTTTAAATTAGGGCTAGTTTTGCCCCTGCATATAGTGTTCAACTATGGCAAGACTTACCCAATATCTGATTGGAGAACTACTGAAATAATACATCTAAATTATATACTCCACAAAGTCACTATTAAAAGCAATATAAATAGAAGATTACTAAATCTCAAAATATAATCATATATATATTTATACACACACAATAACACTTGACGACAAAAAAAAAGAAAAAAAGAAGTCAGGCCTATCAAAAATAAAACTAACCAAATATACCTACAACATTCATCAGAGCCTGCCATCAAAACTACTAAGCTCGCTCACTATCCTTTTCTTGGCTTAAAAATGAAAGTAAAAGTAGGAGTGAGCTAACACGACTCAGTAGGCTATCGTAGCCTAAAATAAAAATTAATAACTGAAATCAAAGAACTAAAAATATTGTGTTATAATAATAAAAAAAAAAGTACCGTACAAAAAGCTAAAATTGAAACATATACTGCTATTGAGTGCATTTAATGAACCAATGAACTACTCTGAAATTGAAATATAAACAAATATCCTATATCAATCTTCAGAATAGTCCTTAGGCTCCAGCATCATTACACATCTCATATTAGAATACCATCTCGGTAGCCCATCTGCTTCGACATAACAAAATCCCAACTAGGCCACCCACTCGCATCGGTATAACAAAATCTCACTTCGGTCGCCCACTAGCGCCAGCATAATAAATTCCCACCTCGATCGTCCACTGAGATAGGCATAATAAAATCCCTTCTCGGTTGCCTATTGGCATCAACATAACAAAATCCCATCCCGATAATTCATTGGCATTAACATAACAAAATCCTACCTCGGTCACCCGACACCAACATAATATGTCACAACCAAGCCCAATACGATCTGATATCACACGGATCTTACTGTTTGATTGTGGCAAGATTAACCCCAAGATCTGGTTGGGGAAGTACTGAAATATAACTTCTAACTTATATGCTACATAGAGTCTTTATTGAATGCAATATAAAGCGGAATACTACTGAATCTCAACATGATTTTTTTATATATCATCCAAAATATATATAATCTGAAATAGATCTAGAATAGTGCTTGACAATAGAGAGAATAATAAAATGAAAGCCAATCCTTTTAAAATAAAAACTAACAAAAACATATATACAACACAAATCAGATTATGTTATCAAAACTACTCAGCTTACTCCTTCCCCTTCCTTGGGCCTAAAAATAGAAGCAAAAATATGGATAAGCTAACACGACTCAGTAAACAATCGTAGTCTAAAACAGAAATCAATAACTTAAAAAAAAAATTAAAATCATGTACTGTAGAAATAAAATGGAAGAACTTGAAAGAAAACTAAATTGAATGATATGCTAAAATTGGATCTAATTAAATAAATACTAAAATTTATTGAATTATAAACAAACACTTCATATTGATTATCAGAATAACTTTAAGCCCAAAATTTCATAAATCTTCATTTTCACAATCCCACATCAGCACCCACTAGCACCGACATCACAATATTTCAGTGATATAATCCTGCATCATTCGTCCACTGGCATCGGTATCACAACACTTTGGTAACAGAATCTCACTCAGTCCCCCACTGGTGCTAGCACCAGAATACTTCAGTAACAGAATCCTACCTCGACCATCCATAGGCGTGGACATCACATCACATTTCTTTTAACTACAATTGCCTAATCAGTGCCACTCAGTACTGATCTCCCATCACTAATGCTCGCATACTTCATTGTCGGCCATTGTCATTAACATTAATACATGACATTGCTTATATTATTGTTGCACATTATAAACAAACTCTGACTCACAATGTCAAAATTTTTATTCATACCAAACTTCAGAAAAAAATGATCAAATGAGTCACAAATAATCTCTTGAAGACAACTCTAATGCTTTAAGGCGCTTACAAATCATTCATCTATAATTAGTCTCTACTAATCATATCAATGCTTTTGCTAATTACAATGAAGGATATTGTCTATAATAATTGACATACAATACTGAGAATATTTCAACTGTGCGAGACCTCATAATTTTTTACTTCATGAGTTTTTCATGTAAAATTTTTAATGTATCTTGTAAATTTTCTTTTATCTATGTGTGTGCTGGAGTACAAAATGAACACATTAAACACATGTTTCTTGAATACTTTGACACACAATAATACTCAAATTGTTAATAAAAATTGATGAATATACAAGTAAAAGAGATGCGAAAAAAATGCTAATATAAAGGATATAAAAAACACATGAGAATTTATAGTGATTCAATCACATCTAAAGCTTATGTCCACTCTCTTAATTATAGAACTTTATATCTCTTGGAAACTAATTAGAGAGATAATATTGAGAGAATGTTTCAAGCTTAGAGAAGTCACTTTTGCTTGAATTTACAAAAAAAAAAAAGAACCGTGCTATGAAAATAGTAAAAACCCTCAGGACAGGCCCTAAAGATCCGGTCCAGATTAACCGAGTCAACTGGGCCGGACCGACACCAGTACACTGCCTCGAGCTACCCTCCTCTGTCCGTAGAAGTACTCGCATTTTACTGAGCTTGTCCTGGTGCCTGTAATGGCGCTCAACTTCGCGTTCCTGGTTGCTCCTACTCCCTTTCGCTTTGATTCAGCTTGTTCATCTTCTTTCCCGAAATGCTCGAGGACGCTAATCATTACCCTTTTCTTCCTCTTTGCTATCGTTTTTCTCATGGCCTTCTCGCCCCCTTGCTATGTCTCTATAAGCCGAGGCTGGCGACAGAGAACCACAATCGACCGCGTTTCGTCCAATTTCGACTCTATATTCACTTTTCCGAGCTCTTTCAAACGGATCCATGGCTCTTTCTGCAATCTCTTTCATAACATTTTCGAAAATCCTGTCCTCTACACTTCTCCCCTTCCGGCGGCCTCTTCCCAGCCTCTTTGCTGCTGGCGATCTCCGGGAGGGCGTTTCCTTGGAAAAAACCATCTCTCTTCACTCGCATGGAAAGCATCAGAATGACAGATTAGGCGGCTTACATCTAGCCATTGTCCAAAAACGCTTGGAAGAGAGAACCCTCGATTCAAGATCTAATCAGGAAGAAGATGGGAGTTCAAGTGGTCATATTGCGAAGGCATCCGAGTTCAGAATGGCTCTTTGTGAGCTCTTGGAACAGAGCAAGATTATACCTCTTGGTGTTTGTGGTGATATTGGAGTGACAATAACTGGAATTGAGAATGACTCGAGGAAAGTAAGGCCCGGTGATCTCTTTGTTTGTTGTATTGGCTATAAAACTGATGGTCATTATTTTATTAACGATGCTATCGAGAGAGGTGCTGTGGCAGTACTGGCTTGTAGGAAGATCGATTTGGATGGGATTTTGGATTGTGGAGCTCTTGTGATAGTCGAGGACGTAAACTCTTTGCTTCCTAGCCTTGCGGCAAATTTCTATGGAAATCCATCCAAAAGAATGTCTGTAATTGGGGTTACAGGAACAAATGGAAAAACTACCACAACACATTTGGTGAGAGCTATTTATGAGGCAATGGGAGTGAAGACTGGCATGTTGGGTACTGTGGGTTATCATGGTTATGGGGAGAGCCAATTGGATGTGCCAAACACAACTCCTGATGCTCTGACTGTTCAAAAGCTTATGGCAAGAATGGAAGTGAAGGAAACTCAAGCAGTAGTAATGGAAGCTTCATCTCAGGGGTTAGCCCTTGGGAGATGTGATGCAATTGATTTTGACGTTGCAGTCTTTACAAATTTAACGAGGGATCATTATGATTTTCATGGGTCAGAAGAGGATTACAAGAACAGCAAAGCCAAGTTGTTTGCTAGGATGGTTGATCCAAATCATCATTGCAAAATTGTGAATATTGATGATCCAAATGCTAAATTTTTTGTTTCACAAGGTAAAAAAGGTGTTCCTGTGGTGACATATGCAATGGAAAATAAGAAGGCTGATGTGTGCCCCTTAACATTTGAGCTTTCGTTAAGTAAAACGGACATTTTAATCATAACACCAAAGGGGGTCTTGGAAATTTCAACAAGGTTGATTGGGCGGCACAATATATACAACATTCTTGCTGCTGTGGCTGTTGGAGTAGGGGTGGATGCGAAGTTAGAGGACATTAAGAAAGGAATTGAAGGAGTTGATGGCATTTCTGGTAGGTTTGAGCTAATACATGAGAATCAACCTTTTGGAGTGATCGTAGACTATGCTCATTCTCCTGACGCTTTGTCAAGAATCTTGGATACTGTAAGAGAACTAGGTGCTAGGAGAATTATAACTGGTATGCTGTTTCTTGCCTTTTCCTCTTTCATTTTGATGGTTGACGTTTTTTTTAATATTTTCTCAAGTTCCATATATCAGATCACTAGTTCATTTAATGTCAATACTATTTGATAAAAATGTAAGATCAATAAAATTGCTGATACCTATTAACTTGAGCGTCTACAATAGTAGTCATTTTCTTAGCTGCCAAAATTTATGAGAAAGGCTAGTTCACCACTTAATGGTAAAGGAAGTAGACAAGGAAAATCAAAAGAAGTAAATTTAAAAGGTTTGCCAACCACAGGTGCCATATTTCAAATAGCCACATATTTAAAACCCAAGGAATTCCATTTCAGTGAACATCTCTTCAAATAATCTTTCTTGTAATGAAACCTATTTTGTGTTATAGATTCACCTGCAGTTTAAAGCTATATATTTTCTTACATTCACTTACTGTCACATAATGGGATAAAAGGCTTGATGTTGTTTTTGGCGTATTCAGTTACTGCCACAAAATTCTGCTGCCAGAGCAATGTTCCTTGACATTAACATGAATTAGTTTTGTAAAGCACGCCTTATTAGTAGTCATGGAGATTGATGTCATTAATGTCAACAATCATAGTATTTTTTTTTTTTTTTAATTCGTGTTTGTATGGTAGAAAGAGCTACTAGAAAATAGAGAAAGAAAGTTGCAATATTCCATGCTTTGTTTGGCCAAAACATGGCCCTATTTATTGGGTTTTATAGTGGATAAAATATGTAGCAATAAACCAAGAAAAGAAACACCATGGCAGCTATGACAGTTAAAAAATTACTAACAATGGAAGATAGAATCTCTAGGGAGCAATATTTTATATGCCTGATAAATCTGCTCAAATTGCCGGACATAGCGGACTATCCAGGGGCGGAGAAGCAACCATGTCAGTGATCGAAGGGAGTCTCCACTACTGCAACTGCATACTTGCCAACTTTGGCAATTTGTTGTGTGCAAAAATCTCAAGATTTAAGCCCCATGGTGACCCACTAATACCCTGCCTTCAATTGCAACAAGTTCATGGAAGGAGGGGAATTATTTATTTTTTATTTAGGAGAACTGTTGTTTATTTGATACTCCACCTCAAGCTTGTTTGTAGACTTATAATACCTGATTTTTGCAGTCTTTGGATGTGCTGGTGAAAGCGATAGAGGAAAGAGATCAATGATGGCAAAAATTGCTACAGATAGAAGTGAAGTGGTTGTTTTGACATCTGACAATCCAAAGACTGAAAATCCAGGCAAGTCATTGTCTCCAAAACTTACTTCTTCCTATTATTTTTCAAGTTACTCCATTAACTTGTTTGCTTAATTACAAGATGAAAATTCAAGATTCCAGGTTAATACTGACCTTGCAATATATCCTTTTTACATTTTGAAGCCAACATCTATGATGACATGCTTTCTGTCTTTGGATGGACTGTGCAAGACTATGTACGTCACAGTAGGAATGAATGTTGTTTGTGTCTTCCAAATGGTCATAAGCTTTTTGTGCATGACTTGAGAAGAGTAGCTGTGCGTGCAGCAATAGCCATGGCAGAAGAAGGTGACGCTGTGGTAAATTCTTTTACTTCAATTGTTTTGAATTTTTATTTGGAACCTACTTTTGTTAACGGATTTGGCGGAATTCAGAATAAAGTACTTTAAAAGAGCTGGGAAAACATATTTATCACTTCAGGCAAAATTATCACTGAGCTCAACATCTGTAGTTATTGGAAACACAAATTGTTGTCTTATTTTATTTGAGTGGGCTTGCAGTAAGTTGTTTTGTTTAATTTAGTCTGTTGTATTTAGTTATATCAAGCATCATTGCAAAGCATTGATTGGGGAATTTTTCTATCCTCAATGGATTAAAAATTTTGTGATCGAAGACAATATGAAAAGTAATACATTATCTTGAAAGATAAAAATATTATTGAGAAAAATGATCAAAATGGCCATTGACTCTTTATGAAAGTCCAAAATAGTTCCCAGTTATATTAAAAGGCCAAAATTGTATTCAATTATATTAAAGAGGAACTAAAGTAGTCCTATCATAATATTATTTTGAATTTTTTTTAAAGACTTGAGTGATCAAAATAGTCCTTTAATATAGTTGAGGACTACTTTGATTCTTCATAAAGAGCCAAGGGATGATTTTGGTCATTTTTCTCAAATATTATTTCACTACATACTCAATAACAAAAAAGTTCATTTTATTTTTATATGTTAGGATTTTCTCTTGTATAATATATTTGATTGAATATGTTTCATTTTATTATGGGATACAATTATCTCATGAAGGCAATCTCCTATAGTTAATTATATCCCAAGGGTGTTCAACTCTTGAGAAAACTTTTGATTAAAATAGGAATTTACATTTTTTTTAATCAAAATATTGAATAACTTGATTTTAACTAATTTTATTTCAATGATTTGGTCTATGAAATTTTAAAAATAATGGGATCAACTTAGAATTAATTTTGAATAGAAGCCAAACGAGGAAAGATTGAAGTACTTGATTTTTAGAAACTCAAAGGTATTCAAAACTATTCTTTGTTAGGCTTTATAATTTTTATGATTGAGTTTATGCTCATGTCAATTAATCTCATTTATGAAATTAGGGCTCATATTCCAACAACATATGATTAAGGAAATGCCCAAAAATTTGAGGATGTATGACATAACTGAAAAGAATATGTTAGACCGGTCCACTGGACCGGTCCAGCCGGTCCAGGCAGACCGGTTCACGGGCAAAAATTGCAAATAGGCGGAGATTTCTTCCGCCTGGGCGGAAGCCGCACGTGACGCACGCCCTGCGGGACGGTTTCAGGAAGGAAAATTGAGGAAGTTTAGGAGGGGAATTGATTGCAGGGATCGTTTAGGGAATTCCTTTTGAATTGTATGCATTAAATAGATGTTTTTCCTAGGGTTTGAGTATCTTGAATTTGGCTGAAATTTGAGATATCGTAGATTTAGGATTTCTTTGGGCTCTAGCGGCGTCTAGAGATTTGGGAGAGATCGATCCTCCTCTTGAATTGAGGATCAATTGTATCTTGCTCTTTTATTCATCGTCTAAGTGGAATACAAGTCTTTTCTTGAGTTTTCTCTCGTATTTTCCCGGACAAGTGCTGTTTTCCTGCTGTAAACAGCAGAAATCTGCTGTTTTCCTGCTGTGGACAGCCATTTGGCTGCTGTTGGTTCGCCGATTTTGGATAGGTTGCTTGTGAATACAAGCACTTCCTATCAGAATATTGGCATCAAACCCTAGATTTAAAGATGAGAACCACTGTTAGATTATAACTTGAATTTAAATCCATTGAATGCATGAGACTTACAAACTAAAATCTCATCTAAAGTTAAGTTAGTTGAATCTCTGGACTTACAATCCTGCCTGGAAAGGACAATAAGCTAAACTCACCTAAGTGCTTTTAAAACTATGTAGGCTTAATCTCAATGCATAAACAATATATGTTAAATTGTTTTGATTTTATTTAAAAAAACTTACAACTTAGTTACTTAAATTAAGATGCCTGAACATGAGTGTATGTATATGCGGACTCATAATGCAATATTTTTTGTTATATATCCTTTAATATGAGAGCTTTTGTTTCTATATGCAGCACAAAAGATTATCTATATAATGTTCATCAACAAATACATGAGTTTGATGTTGATTAATAAGCACACTCTTATGGATAAGTAAACAATTAAATATTACATGAGGAGTCTTTGCATTTTATTTAATTTTGAAAAAGTCATTTAATTTCTAAATAAGTTATACAAGTTTATTTGAAAATATTATCTTATGATTGAAAAAGAAAATTCTAGTCTTTAGATGCCTAAGGGGTTGTGCATTTAATGTGTGCTGGCTTGTATGATTTTTTCACTATTATTTGATTTGTTATTTCGAAAAGAAAGAGACATAATTTTAGTCCTTGAGATATTTAACTTCAAGTTATTTGTGACTGAAAGTTTTTATTTTAATTTTAGAAGATGTTTTATATTTTAAAGGGTTATGAAGAATCTATGGAATGACCACTATTTACTTTGAGACAAACTTGTCATTTATGGTGTCAATGATATGGGCATTCCATCTTCTAGGGTGGAATGACACATCATTGCATCAAAAGCAATTTAAGTATTTTTTATGAATTTTAGTGATTCTCTTAATATTTGTTCAAGAGGAAGAGAAATTTACTTGATTTGGGTAATGTAAATTTGCTTGTGGGTTTCACGTAGGATCTGATGGAATTCAACTAATTAGGCCAAGCGAAATTCAGAATTGAGTCTCTTAAAACAGACTTGAATGTTTGAGTTTTAATTTTAAAATGAAGTATGTGATCATTTGTTTTGGCTAATTAATGAAAATCTAAAGTTTGTGTTTATACACTCACTTGATTGGGTCAAGTGAACCAAAGGAAAGAATCCTGATTTATGTCAAATACAAGAAATTAAGGCTTATAGGTCAAGAGCTAAAGGGTTATTTGCTTGATTGGATCACACAAATGAATGTGATGATATAAACCTATAGCTTTGGGGCTAAGTGATAGGAAAGACATGTTATTTTGTGTCACATAACAGAGCTAATTTATTGATTTGAGTTATGTTCAAATAAATACGGTAAAATGAACATTTTAGAGTTCTATTTGAGGGTTGAAACCAAAAAAAGTATTCAATAACTTTGGAGTTTTAAGGGTGAGTTTTATTTTAATTAGGTAAGACAAATGACAAATGTTAGGCTTAAAATCATATGCAGTAGATTGAACTCATTTATTTACAAATAAAAGAGAATTCTAGATATTGGCCATAGAGTAAGTTTAACACTAATTCATATTCTCTTAGAAGCTATTCAGGAGCCTATAAACCTAGGTTTGTCATTCACAAATATGTGACCTATAGACCTAGGTTTCCTAAGATTTTAAGGGTTTTAGCTCACCAGAGCCATTGTCCAATGGTTCACCGTAGGTAGTGTCTTCATCTAGTAGAGATGAAAACAGCTGAAGAGGAAGATATTGCTTACAAGCACTCAAAACTATTTTGAATGTTGTCACAACCAACTTGCCGAAGTTAATGTTTTAAGCTTGATAACAATTGCTGAGCTTGGAAAACTTTTTCGATGCAAACACTCTCTCCTCTTGAAAATGAAGCTTCCTCTCTTCACTTCTCTCCACTAAATATGAATATCTAGCTGAATGGAAAGGAAGAAAAAAAAGCTATTTGTCTCTCCTTTCTCTACCTCTATAAAACCCAACAAGATCTCCTTGCTTTTCACCCAGTAAAAAACAGCCAAAGGACCTTTTTACTTTCTCTCAGCCAAGAACCCATTAAATGCCTAACTTTAATTTTTTCTTCCAGCACGCGAGCATGCCAAGCTAACATAAAGGTGTAACCCCCAATTTTCATCGCACCCTCATGCGGTTAGTAGTCAAAAAATTTGATCAAGTTGCCCTACCCTTGAGAGCTCGCGACGATTGAGGAAAGTAGCAAGTCATGCGAGAAGTTGTGAGAAAAGATGATGGGACACCGCTTCTCCTTGCGTCTGTAATCATTAATCTTTAAACACCCGATTTAGAGAGGCAAGTGGAAGTTGTGACAAAAGAATTAGAGGCTTCATTGAGTAATGGTTGAATTGAATAAACCAATTAGGTTTAATAGGGTTCGCCTAGGTTCAATTTAGTCAATTCAAGGCTAAGTCAAATGAATCGAACTAGCTAATTTGATTCGATTTAGCCGAATTAATTAATCAACAAAAAATTGACTTAATTAGGTTCAATTTCAGGTAAACTAAATGAATTTAAGATAAAATTGAATAAATGAATTTGATTAAATTAAATCAATCAATTTAATTTTGTCGAAGCAAGTTGGGTTTATTCGACAAATGAGGTTAGGTTAGATCAATTTGTTCAATTTAATTAAAAACAATTGATTTGATTAAAATTTTGAATCAACAAGCATCGAACTTGAACTTTTGGCTTGAATTTGTTGTTCATAATGGTAAGTTTCATCCTTCGTACCATATCGTGAGATTGTATTAATTCAAATCTTCCACAATTTGTACTAACAAATTTGTTGACAAAATCTTGATATCTTAATGCTTTTATGATCTAATTTATTGTACTCGGTCTTCTTTGGTGAAGCCCTATTATGTGTTCTATTTGTCCTTGGTTTCTTTTACTTTTTATTTGCATCACTTAGAGTAAATATTTTTTATTGTAGATAGCTTTGTGTCAATCAAGTTTCTGTGTCAAGTTGTGTGTATGTTTTTTATTTAGATTGTTTTTACATCACTAAAAGAAAATTCATTAAAATTGAACTCCATCTTTTCACATTCCATCAAGGAACGCTACATGTTGACATTTCATATATTAAAAACTTGTTTATTTTCATCCTTCTGTTTTTTGGCTAATATGTCTAATTTTCATCTTATGCGGGCATGCTTGTTTCTTTTGTTTTTTTCTTATTTGATCATGAAAAAAACAACACAACTCTTTTATCTACACAATTGGATGGCTATGCATCTATACAGTAGCCTATAGTACTTATCTATGGCCTCTTTATCTTCTTTTAACTTTTATCCAACTTTCTGGTCCATGGGTTGTTGAATTTATCTGAAGAGCTATCTAGGAGCATGAGACTATTTGGGGATTTGATTCCTTGAAGAAACAAGCAACTAAGAACTGAATCTTGACCATAGGGCTTTGCTTATTGTCAAGAAGGTTTAGAAAGTGTTTGCATCTATTTATAATGTTAAGCCGTATTTCAGTGTGTTGATGTTCCATATGGCTGCCTTGGATCATTTGGAGAAAGTGATGGATATTATCCATGAGAAAAAAAAGGAAACTTTTTGTTTCTCATCCTCTTACCTATATTTTGGAAGTTCATTATTAGGTTGCTTTTCTTCAATTTTGATATTACCTCTTTACCTTTTTTTGTAAGGAATGTTCGCCCTACTTGATAGATCACCCTTTTTCTCTAATTTTGATATTTCTCCTTTTTTGTAAGGAATGTTCGCCCTACTTCATAGATAGCCCTTTTTCTCCCACTGTAATCAAACTATTCCCCAATATTCTCTTATAAATGTTCTCCTTACTATCAATGACAGGTTGTTGCAGGCAGAGGCCATGAAACCTTTCAACTAGAAGGAAACAAAAAGGTACACATTGATGATAGGGAAGAGTGCAGAGCAGCTTTGCGTGATCTTGACAAACTACGTCAAGTAGGTCTTGGAAAATGCATTCCAAGAATGGTAAATTAAACCTAATCTATTTATTGCTTTAGTATTGTTCTTGAATTTGATTTCAATACTTTGATTTGATGGATTGCCTTGCACTCTCTCATTTAGTTTTGCTTATCCATTACTTTTTTTTTTGCCTTCAAATTCTCTTGGATAATGTCAATCAACCTTAGATTCTGTAGTAATCATTTTTAAAGCTAGCCTGACAATAGGTTAGTTTATTATAGGTCTATTTGTTGAGACAAAGGCAGGCTAAAATTTGTTTTGGAGCTTTTTACTTGTTAGGTGAATTTGCTGTGACTAGAGACATTGAAAATTCTCGTGCCAAGGCTTTGAGCCCAACCGATTTAAAAGAAGCTAAATTTAAACTTTGTTAACTAGATTTTTGCAAAGCACCCTCCTAATTCAATTTGGCAACATTATGAAATTTAGCTCGTTTATTTTTTAATTAAGAATGAGCCCTTATATCTTTCATAAACTCCTCACATTGAAGGGAAATAGTAAAGCAATATTTTAGAGTAATAGAGGATAACAAATTATCATTGCGATCATCATCGTCATCATCATAAGCCTTATTTAAACTATTTGAACTCGGGTTATGAATCATCATTTTTTTTTCTTTGTTGGTACTGCAAGAGATGTTAATATTGGCTTCGAAAATTCGGCCTTGGCCTTCCCCGCTGCTGCTTTTCTTTCGAGGGAGTTTTAATGAAATTAAGTTCCAGGGTAAATTTTGGAAGGCAGATGAATTTGTAGATAAGACACTACCCAAAGATTTCGCTCTCATTTTGCAAGGACTTTATAATCTGAGTTCTGGTTTCCTATAGGCGCATGCCCCTAAAGTTAATTACCCCTCCCGATAATGAGAGAGAACTTTCGATTAAGGCTAGTCATCAATCAGATACGTAGAGATATGTGTTATTTGACATATAGTAGCAGCATGAGCATTTGGAATGTGACATTGAATATTTAAAATAGAAAATTCACCATTATATAATTAAAGCGGATGGAGGGGGAATGGATGATGGACCCGATCAAGATCCCATTGTTCCATCATCCTAGGCCATCGTGGTCCCTGATCTACTTAGTCAGAGGAGGTAGTCGACCCAACCTGACAAAAGGATCCTTGTCAGTAGCCATGGGTTGCGTCGTCCAAAGATACCTTGTAGACCTGGGGCGAATATTTGTCTAAGGGGATAAATTTGGATATGCATTAGCTAACATAGGGCTTTGTGCCCTATCGATCATATCTTATTGATTCAAAGATTTAATGTCACTAAGGAATGCATTGACTCTGGCCATAACCGTAATTTAGTGGTGTCATTTGGTGGCAAAACTATTCGGTTCAGAGGACTCCGAGTCATAACCGTTTATCTTGCGGTGCCATTTTGTGGCAAAACTGCTAGTTATGGGACACGTATAATGTTCTTATTGACAAAAGATTATATAAGAATGGATTATAGTGATATTTTCGACTTATGCATTAGCTCTAAGTGAGTTTAAGTAAACTTTAATTTGTCAACCCCGACAAACTCATGCAGAGGATGGATGGATTTTGTGCTTCAAGATATTGATGATTAATTTCAGTTTTATATATTTGAATTTGATATTTTTTTGGAGTTTTGGATTTTCTCGGGTATTTGAGTGGAATTTGAAATATTTAAAATTAACCCCTCCGGTTAAAATATGCATTCAACACAGACATCATCGGGGTGTTTGGGGTCATTTCCATTTGTGAATTAAACCTTATCGACTCTGCCAATTTGTCGTCATAGGATTGGGTTTGTTGCTGGCTTTGTGGTTTTTTTAAATGAATTTCTTTGTTCATAGGCCTTGAAGGCCTTATATGAACGTATAAAACAGATGTTCCGGTCGACACCCTGACCGCATATCTGTTTGATAGTTCGAGCCGTATCGACTCCTATTTATCTATATAGAATGATCGAGCTTAAATCGTGGTTCATTTGTTGACCCACTGATGCAGGATTAGGTATGATTTAAATGAATGCAATAAGAACTTGCACGTTTTGAATTAGAGCAATTAAGAATTACAAACGTTAACCACTAAACGATAATAGAAAACAAAAGAGATGTGGCTTTGCTTAGGCCAAATCACATGCTAAAAGCTAAGATCACTAAAGCAATTAGAATTTCAACCTATACAATTTAAGTGGATTTCCAATAGCATCCCTAGGTTAACAATGAGATTATAAAGCATAGAAAATCAAAACTCTAGCCATACATTTACTAAGCTTTGGAAGATAGCTTGGCACGACTCCTTGTGCTTGAATCACAACCTACAAGAGAAGTAGATTAGGAGAGAAATTGACTGGGAGGAAAAGTTCAGCCTCATCGTGGGATGGAGGTGATTTGCCACTGATTGTTGGCAAGCTGCTCTTTGATTGCTTCGGACAAGGTTAAGATGATACGATCCAAGTACTCCTCGACGGAATTGTCTCTTTCCGGGTTGACGTCGAAGAAAGTCGACCGGAGGATATCGACGAATCCTTGCTCGTTGTAAACGAAGTCGGAGTCAAGATCGGGATTGGTCGTACATCAATTCTGTAGGGTTGAAATGTTGGAGATGACGCCCTTTACTTCCCTTAAAGATTCCTCTTGACAGAAAGAAGTTTCTCTCAAGGATTCAAGTGGAGAAGAGGGAGAGAGGTTGCCCGCCAAAGATGGGAGCTTGGGGAAGAAATAGGTTCAGATTTTGGAGAGGAAGGATGGAGGAAAATTTAGGAATTTGTTTCCCTAATTAATTCTTAAGTTTGGAAAGAATTAAAAGGGCAAGGGGTGAGAGGGAGGGGAGGGAGGGGCGGGTAAGAGAGAGGGAGGGGTTTTGAAATCTTCCCAAAGAGAAAAGTCTACAATTTGGAAAGAAATCAAGTGGGGTTTGAAAGGAGAGGGGGGGGGGGGGGCTGTTTCAATAGGGAAGAGGGAATTAGGGAAAGGCAATTAAGGATTGCTTGTTTAGGACTCGGAGATTTTGGAAAGGTTTAATTAAATCTAATTGAATTTAAATTCAAATAGGATTTAATTTTAGAAACTTTCCAAAAATGAAATTTCATAATTTAGGAAACAATTCAAATTCAAATTAGATTTTATACCTTCAATAGAATGAATTTGTTCATGAAAAAGAGACATTTCACATTTGACCATGTTTGCTAGATTGTTTGTTTAAAATGTTCATGAATAAATATAAGATGAATCATAGATCACTTGTTCGTGAACGAGCTCATTTGGTAGCTCGAAAAAACTAGTTATATAAACATCTAGAAGTAGAGCTCGTTTATAGCTCATTAAGACTTGTTTGTTTAAAGCTCGATAAGCACTAAACGAACCAAACATTAACCAAATATGAATACTCATTAAATTAAATGAATCAAACATGAATGCAAACAATAAAGCTCGAACCAAACATGAACCAAACTTGAACAAGCTGATAATAAATGAACTCAGACATGAACACTCACGTACTTGGCTCACCTCGGTTTGTTTGCAGCCCTACTGATTCTGTTCGATTCTTTTTTTTTTTTTTAATTTTTGAAAACTCAAATTTAATCTAGATCGAACCAATCTATGTATCCCAAATTACAAATTGGAATCAAACCAGAACTTTAATTGAATACAACCAAATTGATTTTTTTTTTTTTTGGCTAAGTGGTTTTTTTTGCCCACCCTTTCTTTTTTTATGTTATGTATTTGCTTGGGTTGAACGAATGAAATTTGAAAATCATGTTCGAGTTACTTGGCTGTTTTCTATAACAATTGATGAAAACTTATGCTGCTTTAGTATACAATTTTGGTGCTATTCAAACATATATGAAATATTGCTCGATAAAATGTTTACTTAAAGAATTGTGCCCTATATTTTGATACATGTTGAAAAATGATCCTATACAGAAAATATGATGTTAATTTAATCATCTGAAGGAATCATGAAAAAGGGTATGTTGAAATCGACAATATTACTAGTAGGATACCCATGATACATAGACACAGACATGGTACGTACACGGGTTGGACGAAATATTATATTTTTTATATTTTAAATATAAAAATTGAATAAACATGATGGCTAATTGAGAAATAATATGTAATTTAACTATGATTTGTGCTTAAAATGCTTAATATTATGATGTCAAGAGTTGGGCATTAATGTCCTGTTAGGCATCAAAAGGGGAGATGATAATGCTCTTGATAGTCGGGCACCATTATTGTGTAATAGGTATCGGGCATTGATGTCAAGACAGTGTCTGTCGTCAATCTTGAAATGTTGTCGGTCGTCGATGCTAAGATGACATTGGAAAAATATGAGATGTCGAGATGACACGGGTGTCTGATTGCGGGTGTAGTAATTGCCAACGTCGAGCGTTAATGTGAACACAACGTCAGACTTTGATATTGAGATGATATCGAGTATTATTGTGAAAGCCTACCCACAACCTACTAAAGAGAAATTAAAATGAGAATATTCAAGGAATGGGGTATGAGTATGAGCGATTGATTTGGGGCTCGAGATGAATTAAGAAATTTAATTTTTATTTTTTTACTAAAAAATAATTGAGATACGAATATACGATAAATTGTATTTTTAAAATTTTTATAAACACGCATGTCGGAGATGTGCATCCGATTTATTTTTAATATTTTTTAATTGAACATGTCGTCGGTGTGTCCGACACGTGTCAGAAGAGTATAGGACGCGTGTCATATTTGATACGTGTCGAATACTTCATACCTCTTTAAGAAGAAGTGTCAGTGCATCATAGTTGGATACTTAACTTGATCGGGAATTTTAATATAAAGGCTTACAATGAAGCGTCTGATGTTCATCGGTTTAGGATATTGTCAATTCTTTTTACTTGTATTGCTAGGATGAGGGTGTAATTGTGCTATCATTGTATTATATTGCATTTAGTGCCTATTTATGTCTTAAACATAGGCGATGGTCTGTGGATGAATGCATAATAAGGCTCATTATTTTGGGAATTTAAAAAACTACCCAAAATCTTATATTTTAAATGTTCTGAAATCTGCGATCAAACTTCTTTGGGATACTTGTGTTTTGACCTTTTATTGTGATGTTAAACCTTATAAAAATAAATAGGTCAAGGCATAAAAGAGGGGTTATATTTGCAAATGAAATAGAAGAATTATTAAGGATTATAATATAAATTTAAAATTTGAAACGATGCAATTTCATACCTGGAAGTGCATGTAGATTTGCCCTGACTACTGATTGAGCATGGGTCTGCATGTCATAATTGACTATGATGGAGTTTGGGTTTAGATGTCAAGATGCCCTAACCGGCTAACCCTAGGAAAACAAACTATTTAATGCATAAAATCCGAAAGAAAATATCTAAACAGTCCGGACATTCAAATTTCCCTCCTAACTCCCCAAAAAATCCTTCCTAAACTGCTCCCTTGGACCCAGGCGTGTTTTCGACGCATACAAGAGACGCGGAACTTCCGCCTCTATTTCGCCTGGGCCGGTCCACACGGGACCTGTCTAACACCAAGCTCCTTTTGGTTTTGGACCATTCAGAATAAGAACTTGCACGAGACGGAGAAGTTAAAAAGCAATGTTTTCTTGAGGTCTCATATCTCAACGATCTGCCATTTTTTCATGCCACTGCTTTTTTACCCTCCTTTTTAATCTAATTTTCTACTATAGTTTCTACTTTATTTATCTACAATTTCCTCACTTCATACAAGAAATGATATATAAATTTGGAATAAAATCTTTCATCTATGTATGCATTTACTTACAAACCTTATATGATTACTTGTTCTTTCTAAACCAATGGCTTTTGGGTTTCTATCAGCTGTATGAAATCATTAAGGTTTCATTTGGGATGATTTTTTTATTGCTTCTTAAAGCAGCTTTCTAGTATAATTTTTTTAATAAATTACTAAAAATCTGCTTTTAGAAGCAATAAAAAAACCATCCCAAATGAAGTCTAAATAATTTCTACCTGATTCTATTTTCTGCTGATCATTCACATCCAAAACTCTTTTTACTATTTTTCAAATGTTGACAGGAATCCATGGTTTCATTCTCCAGTAATGCTGATGGCTTGGCACTTACCAAGTGAACAAAACACTTCACTCTCTTATGCAACATCCTCAGTGAGTCAGTGACTGCTTATGATAGTGGTAAGAGAAGACTTTCTTGAAGCCTATATATATATAATTTTAAAAACAAATTTGTTTTGCTAGAACTGAAGGGGAAATTAGCCTCTATTTCTCATAATGCACATTTTGGTCAAATATTGCTATGTTTTATTTTCTTGGAGAAATATTTTTTTCTGATGAAATTATCACTCTTCTATTCATGGACTAGTTATAAAAGTCTATCACAAACTTTGCTTCTTCCGACACATAGTAGGTCTCATCATTCCCTCATTGCCTTCTCCATTGAGCTCCAACTATTGATGGTTGCGTTTGCGAGAACAAACTCGGGGTCTTCACCATTCGAACAAGTTCAATTTCGATCTGTGGTTCAAACCAGGTTCAAATTCGAACATGTTGGAATCAATTTCAAATGATTTAAAGTCCAACGAGCGGTCACTGAATACAAGAGGTTATTATTCATTGAGAGTAACTTCATCCAAAATAAATCTTCAAACATATTCTTCAAGCAAATAAAGAATATAAATATTTGATTAATTACTAAAAGCAATGAAATTTGGCTTTGGCAATGTTACAGTGAAGTTTGTCAGAATGTTAGAAGTCATAGAGTTATCTATTGACATAAAGATGGTAACGGTCATCAGAATTATATTAATAAAATTATGAATTTGATAATGAAGATTGTGACATTAACTGTCAGCAATAGATCTAAATTCAGAAGGAAGGTCTAATCTTTGAATTCTCACCAAGAAAAGGAAAAGAAAAAGGACTATCAGCTTCTTTAATGTTATGTGCTGAGCAATCACATGCAAAAAAGTATCAAATTTTTAGGTTGCAAAACAGAAATGAGGTTAAACCCTAATATTCATATGCAAGGCTGAATGACTTTGCAGATTTCTATCTTATGTTAAGTTAGCAGTTTGTAAGAAAGAAAGCATAACACTTTCATCATGGTGAGACTAAGGTTTCGTTCGGGATGATTTTTGTGCTGCTTATTAAAGTAGTTTTTTACTAAAAAAAATTGTTTTAGGAAGCGACAAAAAAGTTGTTCCAAATAAAACTTAAGTAGGCCAAGGTGGAGAGTTAGTGACCAACAAGGCAAGATGGCGCTGAGAAAAGGGAGTTGTCAAATGAAGTAAAAAAGGTGAGATGGCTCCTGGTTGGTAGGATGACTTTATAAGAGAGGATGCCAACAATATATTCAAAATGGGGCTCAATAGAAGTTTTTGAGAATGGAAACTTCACAAGTATCAATATTAAGAATGGGTCTAGAAGGAATGTGCTCTTGGGATAAGGTACTTAGAAGGGATAAGTTCTTAGAAGTGTCGATAAATGCGATTTATTGATATTAGGAATTGGCAAGGCGCCAAGAGAGGATGAGTTCTTGTGTGAGTAATAGGATGAGATTGAGGGAAATTATTATGTCCGGATAAAAAATTGGAAATCCGGACGTATACCGAGCAATACCGAGTGCTCGGTATCGAGCTCTAGGTGACATGGCGCGTGGTTATTGGTCTTTGGACGGGTTCGGTGTTCGGATGTAATAATTACTCGACATTGAGAGGGAGGATGCTGCATGAGAAGGTGCCAATGAGAGTCCTAGGTTGGAAAAACTAGTTTGTGTATGCTGAACATCGTTCGGAGACCAACTAGAATGTGCCACGTCACCCTTTCGTTCGGTACCGTACTGTTCGGTATCGCTGATGTAGATGCACCTAATTCGTCTCCGAATGCACATCTGTGTCCGACGTCTGCACAGAATAATTTATCCCTAGATTGGGAGTTCCAAGGACCATAAACTTGGGCAAACTTGGTCCTTATTTGCTTAGGGAAAGTTTTGGGCCAAGATTGAATGATCTAAGAGGTCTATGAGGTTCCAAACGAGGGCAATGTTTTCCTAAGGGAATTCAAATTCATCTTATCTTTAACTAAAAAGATAAGATCCACTTGTAATTATTGTCTTGTGTAAGGAAATTCTTGAAAAATGTACCATTTTTTTCATTACAAATGTACATTTTTTTAATTTTAAAAAAATCAAAAATATTACATTTGACATGAAATTTCCTTACACAAGACAATAATTAACTTAACAATTAAAGAAAAATCAATTATTAAATTCTATGTTTTGCAATAATTAAATGCAAAAGTATCATGGGCACAACAGAAGAACCCTCATAGCTAATTAATTATTCATGTGACATTACAAGATGCCAAAAATAATTAGCTGATTCATTCAAGCTGTTATGCCACTTTTTTAATTTTACAATTATTTCTTCAACTTTTTTACTAATAATTTATTATTATTATTATTATTGCATTGTGTGAGAATTTCTCTGTTTGTTTATGACATAGATTTATATTATTGTTCTGATCATGAATTTCAAGAAGATAGCTTTAGGATATTTTATATGATTTTTACTTCAAAATTTACAATTAGAGTTTTTTTGTAATTTTTATTTTAAAGTGGAAAATTAAATTACAATGAAAATCGGTATGGTACAAATATGAAAATATTTATTTTTTTATTATATTGTATGAAATAAATCATCATATTCTCATATAAATATGGATTATTTTATATATTAGTTAATATACTCTCATAAAAAAGTACATGTAAAAAATGCATTTTAAAATCATTTCTTATATAAATTAAAATTATTTTCAAAAATATAAATACATGTAAAATGTTATATATTTTATAATATTCGCTCTATGTTTGATAAAAAATTTTCAAAATATACTCTATGATAAAGTTGCATGGGAATGAATGATGCAATATCATGATTATAGCTTTACTTATAGTAGCATGTAGAATATTGATTTTTGGCTAGGCTTTGGGCTCATCATAGAAATATAATTAAACTTATTAAACATATTAAACTCTATTTAAGAAGATATAATCATACAATAATATAGATTATAAACATAAAAATCAAGAAAATTAATTATTTTATAAAATAAAAAATAAACATTAGGAAAAATTATTGATAAATAGAGCAAAATAAAACATACAAGATTAATATTAAGTAGCTAAATTTCCTTGATGGCAATTAGTTATTTGTTTTTTATCCTATGATACTTGTAATAGTTCAAACTCTTAATTTTCAAGGTATTGTTCGCTTTAGGCTAATGGTCTCACGTTTTTGTCCCGTCGTTGCAATTTCTCAGGGTGTTACCAATCGCAGGATTGCTCCCGCATGCGTATACTTAACCTCAGAATTTTTTAATGAAATTTCAGCTATTATACTAAAAGAACTTCGATTTTAAAAAAATCAATTTCTTTTTAGTTAAAGGGTTTCATAATACCTCTACTTATTACTACTATAAGGGTACAATTTAGTTTTTCCCAAAATATTTATTTAAGTGTATGATAAATCTTAAAAATAAATTTTAATTAAATTAAAAATTAAAAAAAAAATTAATATCAACTATTTATATAATATGTTTTAAAATTAAAAATTAATATTCAAGATGTATATGTGTTAAACACATATATTAATTTTTTAATTTGAATACATAAATAATATTTTTAACTCAATATTAAATAAATAAACATATTTTTCATTATTATAAAATGTGAAGTTTAGAAATCCTCTGCTCAAAATAACATAAATACCGTTGCCACCTTCACCAATCCACTCCACAACTCCGATTTCTCTCTCTCTCTCTCTCATCTCTTGAACAGTTCATGGCGATCCCAGTTGTCTTCCTCTCGTCCCTCTCCTTACCGGGCAACTCAACACCTCTCTTTCCATGCCCCAAACCTTCATTTTCCATCCGCCGCCTCGTTCCTCCTACTTCGCCACCTCCGATTCCGTTGGGCAGAACAAGCCCACTGCTAGCTTCTCCTATCTCTCCTCAGCCCTTTCTCTCCTTCCGTTCCAACCTTCCTAATAAGAGTAAAAAGACCATCCAAGAAAACCCTTATGGACTGCAGGACCTCACTCTCTTCCCCAACGAAGAAATCCTCGAAATGCCTTCCATCCACGAACCCTTTTTGCCATTACCTCGGCGAGCTCCTGAAGAAGAGCAAAATCACTCCTTTATCCATTTACGGTGATATGAACACCCGCATAACCGCAATCCAGGACGATTTCAGAAAGGTTGTTCCCGGCGATCTCTTTGTTTGTCGGGTGGGCACCAAAACGGATGGCCACGCTTACTTGTCGGAGGCAATCAGCAAAGGAGCAGTGGCCGTGTTGTCTGAAAGAGAACCCGATAAAGAGGAGACCTTGGGGTGCCGAGCTATCGTCACTGTGGAGAACACCCATTCGGCAATCCCTAATCTCGCAGCTTCTTTCTACGGCCGTCCTTCCGAGAAGCTTTCTGTAATTGCAGTCACAGGAACAAACGGTAAGACGACCACAACCCATTTGATAAAATCCATGTACGAGGCCATGGGGACCAAAACTGGAATGCTTGGTACAATTGCTTACTATATTCACGGCAATCAACAGCTTGAAGCTCCCAATACGACCCCTGATGCTTTACTAATGCAAAAGCTGATGGCAGATATGGTGGCTAATGGGGCTAAAGCTGTTGTCATGGAGGCTTCTTCTCATGGATTAGTTTTAGGAAGGTGCAATGAGATTGATTTTAATGTTGCAGTGTTTACCAACTTTACCAGAGATCACCTAGACTTCCATGGTACCACAGATGAGTACAGAAAGAGCAAGGGCATGCTGTTTGATAGAATGCTTGATCCTGAAAAGAACAGGAAAGTTGTGAATGTTGATGACCCCAATGCTTATTACTTCTTATCTAAGGGGAATCCAGATGTTCCTCAAGTGACTTTTGGAATGGAGAACAAGGATGCCGATGTTCGGGCTCTGGATTTTGAACTTTCATTGTTTAGGACCAGAATATTGGTGGGCACACCAAAAGGGACTATGGAGATTTGCTCTAAATTAATTGGAAGGTATAATATATACAATATTCTTGCTGCTGTTTCAGTTGGGATAGCAGTGGATCTGCCACTGGAGGCAATTGTGAGAGGAATAGAACAGATGGATGGGGTTCCTGGGAGATGTGAGTTGATTGATGAAAATCAAGGATTTCCGGTGATTGTCGATTATGCGCACACGCCGGATGCTTTATCTCGTCTGTTGGATGCTGTGAGAGAGCTAGGGTCAAAGCGTGTTATCACTGGTATGATGATTTCCTCTCCATTTCCTGAAGATTTACCAAGCTAGATTATTCAATCCCTTAACTTTTAGAAATTAAACTAAAATTCTATTTCTTCAAGTGTATCTATTTTTTTTTCAAATGGATTTCATGGAGTGATTTGCAAGTTACAGAAATCAAGGTTCTAGAATACTAGTGTTGCTTTAGAATCATGAGTTGTGCAAATTCCTTGCATGATTTCATTTTATATTCATTTTGTGTGTGAAAAATGAATTCAATTTAGGAATCTTGAAGCTTTTTGTATGATTTTTAATTACATACAGCCAAATGACCTTTAAAACAAGTTTTCTAGCCTCAAGCAACCAAATGTTAGGTTTTCAACCAGTTAATTATCACTCATGATCTCACTGAAAATAATGGTGTCCGGACTATCCGGAGACGAATCCGAACGCCCCATGTCCCCAGATGCACTAAGCCCTAGGTGACATGGAACGTCCGGATTCGTATGCTGCACGTAATAATTTTCCGTCTGCTTGACATCTATAAATAGAAGATTCCTATAAGATCTTGATGGATCCTTCAGCCATCACATGTAAGGGTTTGTGCTACTTCAGAGCTCCATAAGGAAAATTCATCTAGTCAGTGTGGTTATGTGCTTCTACTACCAACCAGGATTAGTTTCTTGATAATTCCAAGAATGTAATTACAATGCTAAATTTCAATGAATCTTTACAAAGAAAATTAAGTTATAATTTGATATGGTGAAAGGAAAGGAAAAGTAGGCTTGAACTTTTGTTGCCATGATTTCTCAAGAGCGATAGACAATTACTTCTGGGTTTTTTTTTTTTTTTTTGCAGAATTAACACGACAATGGTGGTTATCATTAGTAATCTAGAATATGACATACTGTAAATTTTTTGTTTTCTATTTCCCTTACAGTATTTGGATGTGGAGGAGAAAGAGATAAGGGGAAGAGACCATTGATGACGCAAGTTGCAGCTGAAAAGAGTGACCTGGTTATTCTGACATCCGACAATCCGAGGAATGAAGATCCAAGTTAGTATTTCTGAGATTACTGTTTCTTTAAATAAATGCAATCATCTTGAATTCAGACAATTTTTGCAATTGTTAATTTATGAACTGCTATGCTAGCTTCTCAAAGTTCTTTCTTTGCAATTCCTCAGTGGATATCTTAGATGATATGTTGGACGGCGTTGGCTGGACGATAAACGATTATTTGCAAGTTGGGGAAAGTGATTGTTATCCTCCCCTTCCTAACTATCATAGAATCTTTGTTCATGAAAACAGAAAAGTGGCTCTGCGAGCTGCCATTGCCATGGGAAAGGCTGAAGATATAGTTGTAAGTTCCTTATCCTTGTCAAACTGATTGTGTTTCATATTCATCAAATTTGGTGCTTACAATTATAAATTTATTTTTTGGCCTTGTAAACATAGTGATGGTGGAGTGATGGTGAAATATATATGGGGATATTATCAGCAGAATTCAAGTTGGATGGTTGAAGTGGAGGAATGCATTGGGTTTGTTGTGTGATAGGAAAGTCCCCCTAAAACTTACGGGAAAATTCTATAAGATGGTGGTGAGATCTGCAATGCTTTATGGTGCTGATTGTTGGCCATTAAAAGAGAAGCATAATACTAAGTTAAGTGTTGCTGAAATGAGAATGCTTAGGTGGATGAATGGCTTTACTCTTAGAGATAGGATACAAAATGAGCATATTCGTGAAAAGGTTGGAGTAGCTCCAATGGAAAATAAGATTAGAGAGAGTCGGCTTAGATTGTTTGATCATATAAAACGGCGGCTTTCCGAAGAGGTATTAAATTTGACGTATGTTAAGAAAGGTAGAGATAGACCTAAAGAGACTTGGTTATAGAATATTAGAAATGATATTTCCTTATTAGATTTAAACTAGAATTTGACTTTTAACATGACACAATAGAGAAAAAGATTCATGTAGCCGACCCCACATAATGGGACAAAGACTTGATGTTGTTGTTGTTGTCATCGTAGTCTTGTAAATAGAGTCAGCAATATGATATCCATGTAAAGTTTTGATCATGCTCTGTTAAACTCAAAATTTTTTTATGGGCTTACATTCCCTGCAAAGCTCTTTGTTATTCCAGTTTCAAACTTCTAATTTGGAGTACACATTTTATAGGTTGTTGCAGGGAAAGGTCATGAAACATATCAAGTTGAAGGTGATAGGAAGATATTTTTTGATGATAGAGAAGAGTGCAGAGAAGCTATACGGATTGTTCGAAAATTGCGACAAGAAGGAATTGATTGTAGTCTATTTCCATGGTGGTAAGTATTTAGTTGTTCTTCATCCTGTACACTGCATAGGATACTTTTTACTATTAACGCTATGTGCCTTATGACACCAACGGTTCATTTTGATATGAGAAATCAGAAATGTTTTTAACATGTATAGTACATATACTAACAGATTATTTGAAAAAAAAAAAAAATCTGATCTTTTCAGAAGTATGGAAAATGTGCATTTATATTTTTCATAGTTTTCTCTCATATATTTATGAGAAATGTTTCTTTGCGTATTATTTTGATATGTCAAGAAGAATTTTAACTAAAGAAGGCTATATTCTTATAATTTTACTTGAATAATATTATACTGAATAATATTTTTGAGTGTGGATGGCTCATTGGCTCTTGCAGAAAAGCTCAGAAAGTAACTGATGTCTTCCTTCCATTTAATGGCTACAGGTTACCACAGAGTTACTGAAGACTTTCTACAAGAGGGGTTGTATTCTTGTGCATGGGAAGATTGCTGACACACTAAATGATAGAAAAAAAAAAAATTTAGACCAATGAAGTGCTCTCCTTGATGAATGTTGGATAGAGAAGACCGGCGAAAACCCGGCACGAATAATGTGTTTTTTTATGTCATTGATTATAACTCTACCTATATTGTGACTCAGTGAGTACTAAGGAGATGAGTTGAGTGCCTATATTATATGTACATATGCATTATTATTAAATTCGCTCAAAATCTTTAAGAATATATATATATATAGTCAGGATTAGTTCAAATTTAGCTGGTTAACTTATCGAGTTCAACTCAGAAGTCATTTATTGAGTCGAACTTGAGCTGCCTTATAAGTAGGCTTGAACCACACCTCTACTAGAGTTCACTTGGTGCTTTAATTCAGATAAATATTTAAAAATGATAAATTTGAATATTAAACAATATGAACATGTTCGAATCCACAAAATTTGAACCTGATGATCTTACAAATGTGGATTTTGGTTGATCAAGCAGAAAACTAACTCATGTTCTATTCCTCCTGCTTAGAAAAAACACAGATTTTAAGCAAGACGCTATCCAATTACCATGATAAACAAGAGAGGTAAAGTAATGAGCCTTAGCCACCCAATCAAGTGATTTAGCAAACCCAACAATCCAAACTGAAATAAATTACTGAGATTGATCAATTCTCTCCAATACTTTTAATAATAATTGGACAGAATCCAAACCCACAAAACAACATCAAACCAACGAGAAATTATTCTGTGTGGATGCCGAACGCCGTCTAGAAATCAATCAGTATATGCCACATCACTCTTTTACTGAACTGCGGCTCTGTGCTGCTCGGTACCATGCTGCATCCAGACGTAGAATTAGGTCTAGCATCCGCACGGAATAATTTCTCCAAAACAATGATACTTTGCAACAAGCCAAATAATTGGCAAGATTTTGAACCAACATAAAACAAATCTAAATAGAGAGATTTTCTCCCAAAATTACATCAAAATCATATCCCAATATAAAATTTTCAAAAATAAAAAAGAATAAGAATTTAACAAATTTGAACAGATCTTTTACAAGGTTGTTAGCTCCAACAAGGGTACATCACACTGCTCAGCTCGCAGCGATGGTTATAAGAAGTTACCAAGAACAACACAAGAATGTAGACATTGAAAACCAATAAAGAAATGGTAATTTGTAAAAAGAACCTGACAAGCTATTACAAGAGCGACTGATGAAAACACTGATGGTTATTACCAATTTCGAGCTTTTCATATCACATCAAGAAAATTCGAAGAAATGATTTTTGGACGGGAAATATGAAGTCAGCAGCTCCTGAGGCACAGGCACTGGCTTTTTTAGCTCCAGGATCTCGAAATTTATAGCTACAGGTGAAATTTTTGATCCCAGGCTGAAGAAAAATGTATGGCTCTCATTCAACTGAACTGAAAGAATATGTAGCAAAAGCCGTAAATCTCTCTGATCGAGTAGAGTAGTACTTCCTCGCAACATCTTAGTATGGTGGTGTCTACTTCCCTGATCAAAGGAAAAAAATGTGATGTAAAATTAGTCAGAATACAGCAACAGCAAGCAAGCAGGTTTGCCCTCTGGACTATATCATAGAGCAGAAAGAAGTCGTAATATTAACGGGATGGTTATAGCTATAAGAAGGATTTAGGTTTTGTTTGGGATGACTTTTTTAGTGTTGCTTAAAGCAGCTTTTTAGTACACAAATTTTACTAGAAAGCTGCTTTAAGAAGCAGTAAAAAAGCTGTCTCAAATAAAACCTTAGTCGATCTTGTAAATCCAAAATTTATAAATTCTGGACGTGTTAATAAATATTATCAAAAATAAGATGCGTCTCGGAACAATAAAGCTTCCTAAAGAAGCACTTAGCCACAAATGGATTACTAGGAGAATGCCTCGAGAAAATCAGCAGGTAAAAAGCTGATTGGATAGAATAAAAACACCTTATAATATTCTCAGTGAAATATGAAAAAAGCCATGGAGAAGAATATTAAGACATAACAAACAAGGTAGCCCCAAACGGACGATTAAAAAAGTTAAGTTTGTAGGATGCAACAGGAATTAATCAAATCTTTAGAAGTCGAACATCAAAAACTCAGTTTGTAGAATACATGAAAGGTGCTACATTTTTACTAACTTGATCATTCTAATAAAAGCAAATGTGTACTATAAGAATTAAGAAAATATACAATAAGAGAACATCTTCAATAATAAGAACATATTAAAATAATACATATAATTTTACTATAAATAATTATCAAATTATCACACATGCTAATTTAGATATCATAATATTCTCCCGCAAACTCAAGGTGGCGTATGTCAGCTTGAGTTTTGAAGAAATAAGATATATCTATATAAGCTACATAATAGGCATTTGAAATGGCTATAAATTTATTCGATGGTTCGTTCTAGTACATGCAAATATATGCCTGTAGATAAGCACATGAAGTTAAACAACAAAGGAAAACGCAATAAGAAGAATATCATAAAAAATAAGAATACGCTAAAATAATAAATATTAAAAATTCATACTATGAATAATATGATAATTTAGATATGGTAAAAGTGTCATAAAAATTCTAGCCTAAATCAACTACCTAACTATGGAAGGAAATCATCATGATTTAGGCGTGATCCAAGCGGGCTTCCCAAAGATCCTGATTTGTGCCGTGAGATCTCTTATAGAGAGAGTAGTTGAGATTTAACACTCCCCTCAAGCTGGAGAATATGGGTTTGTAATTCCCAGCTTGACAATCATTCCGAGAAAGGCAGAGTTATATAATCCTTTGGTAAGTATCTCAAAAGGATTACAATAACTCTGCCATTACAGTCCAGCAAGTTTTGAGCTTACAATCAGCATGTTTTGATGATACATGGTTGATATATACAAGATCACTGTCTAATTTTTCTTTTATAAAATGTTTGTCCACTTCTATATGCTTGAGCCTGTCATGCTGGACTGGATGTAAGCTATGCTGATTGTTGATTTGTCGTCACAATGCAGTTTAATGAGTTCATCTCATTTGCTCATTAGATCTTCTAGAATCATCTTCTAGATTTTCTCCAAGGAATGTGCAGTACCCAAAAGTGGATCTTTTGTCCACTGGTGACCCTGCATAATAAGCATCAGTGTATGCTTATAGGGTTATTCTGTGATCTCTTCTAAAGAGAATCCCTTTCCCTAGGTTTCCCTTAAGGTAGTGAAGTATTCTATCTACTGCTTGCATATGTGTCTGTTTTGAATTTTGCATAAACTGACTAATCATATTTACACCAAATGCTATATTTGGTCTGATGTGGGAAGGGTAGATCAATTTTCCCATAAGTCTCTAGTAAGCACCATTGTCTGCATCTAGATCTTCTTTAACTTCCCCCAATTTGAGATTTGGTTCTACTAGTATTAGTGCTGGCATACATGCTAATTTTTCTATCTCCTTCAGAAGATTTTTAATGAATTTTTGTTGTGAGATAAAGATTCCTTTGCTGAAGTTAGCTATTTCAATTTCAAGAAAGTATTTTAGCCTACCAAGTTCTTTGATATCAAATTGCTTGGTAAGATTTTTCTGAGACTCACTTTCTCCTTTTCATTATTCTCAATCAAGAAAATATCATCCACATAGACTAATAGTATTGTGACTTCCCCTGAGTCTGAGTGTTTAAATAATAATGTATGATCCCCTTGACTCTGTTGATATCCATTAAGAAGCATGAATTTTGAGAATCTTCTAAATCAGGTCCTTCGTGATTGTTTGAGCCCATATAGAACCTTTTTAACCTGCACACCCTGTTACCTCCAGATTTTTCCTTAAATCTTAGCAGTATTTCCATAAATATCTCTTCTTCCAGATCCCTATATAGGAATACATTTTTAATATCCAATTATTCAAGAAGTCAGTTGTACTTAACTGCTAGTGAGAGTAGGATCTAATAGTATTCATCTTGGGTACGGGTGCAAAGGTTTCCTGGTAGTCAATGTCATATGTCTGAGTATGCCCTTTTTTCACTAGTCTTGCCTTGTATATTTTCAGTGTACCATCAGCTTTGTACTTTATAGAGAACACCCATTTGCAACTGACTGCTTTTTTGCCTATCGATAGGTTGATGATCTCCCATGTATTGTATTTTTCAAGGGCATGTATTTCATCTTTCATGGCATTTTTTCAATTTTCATCAGATAAGGCCTCATAAATATCATTAAGTATATGTAGTTTAACCAAGAAGTTTTTGTGTGAGGATGAAAAGTTATTGAAAGATATAGAGTTGGTTATAGTGTATAAGGGAGGTGGTGAACTTACCTCAATTTCAGGAGAGAGTTCAAATTCTTGGATCTACTTCGAAGCACAGTTTGAACTTGTACCCCTGGAATATGCATTCCCAAATCTAATGACAACTTTGTCTTCAGTTTCCCTATTTTGGATTTTATGTGGATTGTTTTGAGGTGGTGGATGAAGGTCAAAAGGGGCAAGTGTATTTTCTTCATCTTCCTCTATTTCAGTCTCTCCCAAAAGATGAGGTTTGGTAAAATAAGAATTTTGTTCATCAAAAGTGACATTAATGGATACAAGGATTTTCTTTGTAGGGGATGATAACACTTGTAACCTTTTTGGGTGGTTGAATATCCAATAAAGATACATTTGAGTGCCCTTGGATCTAATTTTCCTCTATTCTGGCTGTAGATAGGCAGTGTACCCAAAGATTTTGGATGTAAGGTTATTATGGGTTTGAAACTCGGGGTAAAAGAATGACAGAATATCCATTGAAATTTTTAGTCCCAAGGTTTTTAAAAGTAGGCGGCTCATGAGGTAAGTGACAGTTAGTAGGGCTTTACCCCAATAGGATTTGGGTATAGTGTGGTGGAGTAGGAAGGCACAAGTGGAGGCTAGAATGCTCATTCTTCTTTTCCGCAACCACATTTTGTTGTGGGGTGTGAATGCAGGAAGACTAGTGGATGATACATTCACTTTGAAAATAGGAGTATAAGATTTGGTTGAAATAGTCTTTAGCATTATAAGAATAAAATTTCTTTATTTTAACCTGAATTGATTATAGATCATGTTGTGAAAAAATGGGAAGAATGGTGCTAATGTCATTTATTTTTTAACAGATAGATCCAAGATACTCGAGTATAGTCATTAATAAAAGATACAAACCAGCGAGCACCAGAGATGTTGGGGATTTTTTAGGGTCCCCTTATGTCACTATAAATTAAGATAGAAAGGAGTCGCATCTCTCTTTTTTTTTTGGAAAAGAGGCTCTTTATGTTTGGCTAATTCACATGTTTTATAATGAAAATGTTCATTTTTCAATTTATGAAAAAGTTTTGGATATATATATTTCAAGACATCTAAAGATAGATGTCCTAATCTTAAATGATGAAGCCAAATAATAGGTTTCTTATCAACTAGGGATAACATAGAGTGGCTATTATTAGATTTGTTCAGCTCTTTCAGGTAGTACAGTCCATCTCTCTCCTTAACAAGTTCAATCTTCTTCTCCAATCCCTAATCATGAAATAAGCAATAGGTAGGGTTAAACAGTGCTTGACAATCATGATCACTAGTAATTTCTTGTATAGATATGAGGTTTGTGGATAATTAAAGTAAATGGAGCACATTTTTAAGAGTGAGGGAAGGAGATAAAGGTATGTCTCATTGGCCTTCTACTGTGGCAAGAGGAACCATCAATAGTGATGATTTTCTTGTCACTTGGGCAAGAATTATAGTTGATGAAGTGGGTAGTGGAGTTTGTCATATGATCTGTGGCTCCTAAGTCAATAATTCATAATCCTTTAAAAGGCGCTTAATCCAATGGACATAGGAAACTTACCTGAAAGTGCAAGAGAGGAAGATACAGGTGGTTTTTCAAGAGATACCAGGAGTTGTCTTAGTTTATCAATATCTTCTTTATTGAGTTCTTTGAAGCTAGTCAGTGTTTTTAGGTTAGGCTGACATATTGTAGTGTTGGCATATGATGTGCCCCTTATCTCATTTCTTTGGTTCCACTTCTTACTTGGGGGCTTTCCGAGTATCTTCCAGCATGTTTTCTTCGTATGTCTTGATTTCTTGCAATAACTACACCAAAGAGTCTTTGTCTATAACTTTGCAGAGTCTTTACATTTTTTCCTTCCATGGTGTTTCTCTGGCCATCATTGCTAAGCTTTCAATAACCTTTGGCTCCAACATTACACCTCGTCAGCTTTCTTCAGCGCGGATGAGAGAAATGGTTTCATTTAATGATTGTGTCTCCTCTTTGCTAAGGATCCAGACTCTTAATCAAATTCTACATTAAGAAAATCACAAAATCTATCTCTTTCAATAAAATTTTTCAGGATAGCAACATCTTCTGAACATCTGGTCTTTATACATCTATAATAATCATGGTCTTGCCATAGGTTTTGTAGAAGAGTGGCATATTCTATTATGGTCTTGCTTCCTTGTTTTGTGCTTCCTACTTAGATCTTAATTTCAAAGATTTGAGTCGCATCCCAAGCTTTTGAAAAAGTGTCTAGCGGCATCTCATATGTCCTTTACAGTGGAAAGGAACGTAAATGTATCACTAATATCTGGAGTCATGGAACTCTACAGCCATGACATAATCATAAAGTCCGCTTCATCCCATGCCCCAAAATTAGGATCTCCTCCTTTTGGTCCTCTGAGAAGGTGGTGTATTTTTCCTTTCCCTTTTAAGTAGGTCTTCACAAATTGAGACCACTTTCGATAATTATTCTTGTTTAGGTGATGGGAATGTTGCATGCTTTGGAGATCACCTCGTTCTTGGCGTACCATAGAATCTTCAAATTGATCAAAGCTCTAGGATGAATTTTCTTCAAACATCGTGGTGTCACAACAATAGATAGCAATAAAAAACTATCTATAATTATATCAACAATGAAGGCCGATTTTATGTGAGAAAATAAGATTATCTTGTAATTATATCAAAAATGAAGGCTGATATTTATATGAGTGAATAGGGATTAAGTAGATCAGGTCGCAAGCTCGATTCAATCTCAGGACCTTGTCTCGCGCGAATAAGAAGGGAGGCTTCGGTCTCTACTTCTTGTGCTTGCTTCAAGGAAGCAACTTTCAACCTTTCTAATGATCCAGAACTGGATATTTACTTCAATTGTATTATAATTTCCATTCTCCTTGATACTTTTTGCTGCCCAAAAAATTGATGCAAACAAATTTTTATATTTGACTTTTGCGAGGGATATTTGATTTTTTTTCAGAGCTATCAAATTTATTATTACTCTGTTAGCAGTTAACAATTTTTTAGCAATTGTTAGGAAATAAAAAGGAATTTGTTATGTCTTCTACATTCACAAATAAATTTATTAAGGTACCTGAGAAAGCTTTACGGCTTGAATAATTTTTTGGACATCTAATTCAAAATGTTTATCCTGGATGATTATATGTGAGACCTGAAACAATTTTGGGAAGGAAAATATCATTTTTCAAGCATAAGGTTTGTTTATCTAGTTCAGTTGATTAATCTTTCCTAACTAACTTTATCCATCTTCTCATCTTAACCAGCATTATTATCCTTTTGAAACACTTTCATAGTCATCTTACATCAACTTACCAACTAATAGAGTATGAAATTGCAAGAAGTTATAGATAATCTATTTGGTCTTCACTCACATTAGTAATACATCCAACTTAACTCCCTCCAAAAAAATGCTGACTATCTTCCTTAGGTTATAGCCAAGTGATATAAAAAAACAGAACACAAGCTTCATATGATTATTGGAGTTCCCTTTTAACCCAAAACAATGAATGCATTTGTTTGCATTTCAAATTGGGACTGTTCAGAGATTAAGCAGAAGTTCTCAGATTAATTAAACATCTATAATCTTTTCTAACTTAAACACTATTTTTTTTCAATGTGCATGCCACACATGGATGAGTTAACTGTTCCTATAGTCATCAAATCAATGGCTCAAAAGTTGGATGTTAAATCTTTGGATGATGGCCTGCCCTACATGCATTAATTTGCTGTTATTTATGGCTTTAAAACAATTGCATTTATTAACTATTGCATCACTGAATAACTGTAAGTTAAGAACATTCCTGATGTACTTAATCACCAATTTTTAATGTAATTTTACTTTTTGGAAAAAGAATGCAGGTTCTTTTTATCACCTTTTTGCTCTTATTTTCTAAATTTTGTATAAAACAGAAATAGAAGTTTGCATAATTGATATTTTGATAGGAATTTGTCCTCCACACAACAAAAACAGCAAGAACAAGATAAAACAAAGGAAAAATCAGCGAAAAAGATGTTTATTTCAGCACAACAAGCCAAGATGCAAGTTGATCTAGATTCAAGAGGTAGATCGGCTACAAACCCTAAGCACTGCTAGGAACAACTCAAAAGAAAACTATAGCAAATACACATATAACATAATAAAGTAAAGCAACCCTATTAACCCTCATAAAAACCTTCCTACTTTTCTCCTTATTTTGAATTAAAATCAGCCCAAATCCCTTAATAAATGCCCCTGACATCTTTCCCAAAAAGTTCCCCCAAAACCTCTTCACCTATGGGTGATAAAGGAGGTTATGAGCTCCACGGGAGAGCTGAAATTGATCTGCTAAAAAATTCCTGGGCCCCACATCATATTTGTAAAACATACTACAAAATTCGGCCCATCCAAGCTTGAATTTGACCGGGAAGTTTTTACTAGTCTGAGCCAGCTATAAAAGTGGAGTGTTTCAAAGTGATGTCAAATTCAACTATAATGTAGTTAAAGTGCTGACATCAAACCTTGGGGGTCGTAGACGAATCCGTGGTCAAGCTCTGGGTCCGCCATACATGAGGAAAGACTGTTTTATGGCGTATCGGAGCTTCTATACAGCAATTTGTGGCTCTTAGGATGCCTGGACAGCAACAAACTGCTACTGGAACCTTGGGACAGCACATAGGATAACTGGGGCAGCAATATCCAAGGTTTTGGAAGGAGAGACAACGCACTACAGCACCCAGAATTTTCTGGACAGCAAGGAAGCTGTAAGGAAATTCTGTTTACAGCAAAGGAACGGGATTTGGGAGGAGAGGAGATGGGCCAGCTAGGGTAAGGAGATGGGAAGAAATTCTGTTTCAGATTTTAGGTTTGGTAAGTAGAGGGATTAGGGTTGTATATCTGAAATTTATTTCAGATTTAATGGGTTAGGAATTAGGAGGGAGTTTTGAATATCAAGCCTATGGATAATTAAAGAAAATAAAGGAGGGGGCGACTGATTTTTGGAAGGAGAGTGGATTTAATTAAGAGCTTTTATGGAGGGGCATTAATTAGAGAGAAGGGGGGAGTGGGGGGCCGGCCATATGGGGAGGGAGGAGAATTGTCCACATATAATGTATGTAGACCGAAGCAATAAATGTAATTATGGAATTAAATCTGATTTTAATTTCAGATTTGAGAGTTTCCTAAAAGAGATTTACTAATTAGGAAAATTAATTTAAATCAAATCTAATTAGATCTAATTTAAGCAACTTTCCTAAAATAGGAATTCTAATTAAGAAAACAAATTCAAATTAAAATTAATTTGAATTTTGATTTCAAATTTGTTACTAAATTAAGGGAGCTAGAATAGGAAAGACTTACTTTCTTAAATAAAAATCCTTAATTAAGAAACAAATACAAATTCAATTTGATTTGAATTTTGAATTCGAATTCATTGCCACATTAAGAGGGCTGAAATAAGAAAGGCTTTGAATGCAAGACTAAATTTGTAGAGCCAATGAAGGAAGGGGGTGGCCGATTAGGCTTGGGAATGGTGGTGGGGTTCTCAGTCGGGGTGATGGAAAGGTTGTGAAAACTGGTTGTTCAAGGGGAAAGGAGGAATGGGCAGGTGGTGGTGGAAGGAGGGGAAGTGGGAGGCTTGGTCGACGGTCAAGGGAGAATTGGCTAGGGGAGTAGGAGGGGGTAAAGCGGCGGCTAGAAGAAAGAAGAAGGGGAATTAGAGAAGGAGAAAGGAAGTGTAGGAAAAAAAAAAAACAATGAGCCCGGCACATCCTGCGGCTGATGGGTGCTGCGCTGCCCGAACCTAGGGACTTCAAACCACATGCCCGGACACATCCTGTGATTGGGAGATTCTACGCTTCCCTCACATAGGGATCTCACCAAAGTTCTTCCCAAAGAATAAGAGTGCGGAAATTTTTTTATTAACAATCTCTCATGCCAATACAATAGCAAAGACCTCTATATATATATGCCTCAAAATAAAAGAAACTAAAAAAGACAAACATGCCCCTAGGGCTTATAAAGGACAACTCCCTCAAGAGAGGGTAAAAATGAAAAATGCATAAAAAAATAAAAAAAATACAATTAGTAAATTAAGATAAAGTGAAATGATCTCGTCCGTTGATCTTCGTCTCTTCCTCAGATAAGCGTTCACCGTCGACATCACATAGATGTCCTACTCTTCAATACTATGTAGCTTAAAATGTCATTTCAACTGCCCATCAATTCTATGTAGCTTAAAATATCATTAGAAGAAAAATGAACATATAAAATAGTTATTTATGAGGGGAACATATTGAAGGAATATCTTCCTCTAGAAATATGATACCAGATAAAAAGCATTGGCATGGCTAGATGCTATCCAATTGCAAAAACCTCAACAGAATCAATAGCAATCTGACCTTCAAATCTTGGGATCAATCCATTGCCATTCGTTATATTTGGAATAACCCTTCTTTCTTGACTTGACGACAACCAATTAGAATTCAACCTTCGGGCAAAATCCTCCACTTCCCTGCATACACCAGTTTAAGATGTAATATTTCTTGAATTTTCAATGCAAACGGCCTGAACAAACCTCTAAATCTATATACTATACTATATTAAAAAAAGGCCTTTAAATTCCAGTGAACATGTAGAGTACTTACCAAATCAACATGAGAGTTAACACCTACATGTTTAGTTAAAATTAAACAAATCAAGGTAAGACTTACCCTTTACTGGTAAAGTTATAAATTAAAGGGATTATTTTTTTAGCATCTTATAAATGGACGCTTTTAAATTATGAACAAATAAATTAAGACTTTAAAATTTTTATTCTCAAATAAGAAATAGATATAAAATAATTATCTGATTTGAATCATAGATAATTTCTAAAAGATTTTTATTTTCATTTAAATAATCATAACCAATTCAAAGTACATGCAATTTACTGACTACGAATGAGTCAAAAGTTTCAATAATTTACTTTTAACAGATATAACAATCGCAAATAGTCGTAGACTAAATTTATGTTGTAAGATGTCAGCAGTAGAAGTACCATACTTGAGATTGCTTGTATTTCCCCTATTGCAGGCACAGAAGTATCAAGCCAAGATGTTTATTCAATTTCTTCAGAAACTGACTGAATCCAGGCAAAATATTCTAACTATGACAAAGAGTTCAATGTAATTAAACAAGCCCTTTGCAGGCAAAATATTCTAATTATTCAATTTCTTCAGAAAATGACTGAATCCAGGCATGATCATGTTTTATTTTAGTGAACCGATTTTCTAAAATGACACTTCATTCCATGCAATAAAATTATTGATACTTCATAAATAGTTAATTTTTCTTTGAAGAGATTGTTAATAGGTATGCACAAACACCAATGCTCATCAGAATCAAACTCTTCTAAAATAATACAGCAAAGCTCTAGTCTGTAGTCTATAAAAATGTAAGGTAGTTTTGCCATGCCAATTTTTTCAATTCTTGATATCTAATTCAAGTAGAGCACGTACTAGTGTTTTAAAAATTATCTTAGCTGTAATAGAACGCATATTTTATAATAAAATTACTCTCTTCATAAGAAAAGTTCAAATTGCCCACATAATAAGGAAAATCAAAAGGTATGATCAAAATCACGAAGTTGTGTTTTGGATTCCATAATGGATTATAAGGTAGACACCTAAATACTAACTTAAATTAGGCCCAATATGAGGTATGATGGAAATTCATGCACCCTACATTTTGAAACCCAAGTCTTTACAAGTGAACCTTAAGGTAGGTTACATATAGTGTAGCGTAGAATAAATCCATAAAGTAAATCCCCAAAGACTATGATCTAAACCAGCACAAACTCCAAAAAACTAATTTAGTATAATTTTTCATTACTTATTGGCTATTGCAATGTTATATTACAATTTTGGGATGAGATATGCTTGTTCAAATGAGAGTTTGACTAATTAATTCATCTCTTTTAATTCCTCCATTCAAATTTTCTCTATCTGCCGGTTAGAAGTGTGACTAAATTTAACCAAAAATCAGACGTGGTAAATAGTAGAATTCAGTTTTGTGCAGAAAAGCTTACTTTGTTGTGTTTAATATATAATTTCTCCTGAGATTATAATGCATAGAAACAACATGGGAAGCCCAACACGGGGCAAGGCAATTCCTAGAAGCATAGGACATCGAAAAACACAGACATAACATGCTTGCACGCATGCCATATGCCCTGAGTTTTAGGAGTATCGATGCAACTTACTCCGAAAAGATCCATTAATATGTCACACAAATTGGAGCTATTTCTGTTGCAATTCATCATTTCCATTAAATAAACATTTGTGTTAGATAGATTGTTTCCTTGCAAACTTTGCATTCTTTTTGCACCCGTTTAATATACAATGCTCAGCTTCATTAGCATGATACAGAATTTCAAGGCATACAAGAAGACCACTACATAAGAAACTTTTCAATAAAAAGGCTGCAAGGGAACACATGCAAAAACAAGGCAAGGCCAGCTCACCTGTCAAGTTCTTCCTTCATTGCAGGGTCTAGCTCATCATCAACATAATCATCATCAAACTCAAGTTTTCCTGGGAAAGCATCTTCAGAATCATACTGCATTTCTGAGTTTCTAGCAGAACTTGAAGAAATACCTGCACCAGACTCATGGAATCCCACAGAATGACTTGTTGATTCCTAAGGTAAATAGCCCATGTAAGTAGCAGCTTCAAGATCTGCTAATGAGTAAATTATCAGAAAGGCTGAGATAATATTCATAACTACCATCTGTTTACTACTGAGTTCATTTGTAGAAGGCTCTTCTGATAGGTCTCTTCTTCTCCTGTTTTTCTTTTTATTTTTAGCAGACCTGATAAACTTTGAATCTGTTGAAAAGCACATCAAAATAAGAAAGAAATAAAAAATTTCAACTCCCACACTACAGATTTGCTTACAAAGTAGCTACAGTTCATAAGAATTGTTATGAAAAATTAAGATATTGGTTAATATCTGAGGAACCAACTTCTGCAAACTGATGCATAGAATAATTTCAGCTAGCAGTAGAACTCAAAAGTGAAGAAATAGCCATAGCAAACAAAGAAACTCCATAAAGTCGGATTGTGTTTTTGGTGTTAAGGAACATACTAAAAAATAAGATAGACTATGAGAACCAATTAGATAAGAAAAACCGCATGATCTACCAAAAAAGAAGACTACAACATAGAACAAGCAAGATGTGTAGCATTTGATAGTTAACATTGTTATTTGTTACGATAATTTACACAGATCATATAGATTTATTGGACCATTTTGGGGCACATCAATGCAAGTTACATGTCTTTGCATTAATTTTAATAATGCGTCTCCACACAGACCTAAATTCATCCATCTTTACTCTATCCTATCAGCTAAACATGGATTCAAATAAAGACACTCAAAAACCAACCTTCTACATAAATTCATCAATCCAAATATTTGTATTGTCCAAATATGTAACTACCATTTCAACTCTATTTATTCTTTCATCTTTTTTCAGATATTTATAGGGTAAGGAGCATTCAGAATCATACAACTTCTGCCGGATTTCTTTCCCAGGAAAAAGAAGGGGAGGGGTGTTGGGCATGCAGACATCAAGTATGCAAGAATCCGCATAATCCTCCGGGAGATGATCAATCAAAAATTCAAGTTACAATTTCAATGCCAACCTTCGTGCATGTAATATAGCCATAAATATCATTTACTTCAAGTTCAAATACAAGCATCTCTTTTAGTCATCAATTAATCATCATTATTAGTTATTATTAGCCTTAACCCAACTATTTGGGGGGTCAACTTTATGAATCTTCATTCTCCGCCTCTTCCTATTAAGTGTTCTCTAAAGCACAATTTATTCCTCACAAATTATTTTGAATAAATTCTATTCATGTTCCCTTAAAGCAGTCACATTCTTAATCCTCTAACATGAATTCTATTCAATTTATCTAATGGTGGTACATTTTCTACTCCCCATTGAACATGTACAAACTGCCTAAGTCAACTTTCAATAATACTAACTTCAATAAATGTCACTCTAACTGTTCCTCAAATATAATCATTCATTAATCTATCATTCCTATTTTTTACATGCATTCATTTTAACAGTCATATTTCTATCATGTTCAATTTTAACAAAAAAACTATTGTTCGACACTTAAATCCATAAAATACTGTCGGACTACTTGGATTTATCTTAAGTCATCATGATATTCTCTTATTGCATACTCCTAACAACTTATCCATTTTAACCATACAATTTTAACACAAGAAAGTTATATCATTATCTACATTCCCATTCTTACGTATATATCTAAAGTTCTAAACATATTTTACCTGGCAACACAATTTCTATCTTCTGACAAAATTGATTGATAATTGGTATTCATACCAACTTAAATTGCATAGCATATACTCGATCTTTAGTCTACTAATTCTAGGCCCTATTTTCTTCATCATTATATTTTTTTTGTTTATTTTAGCGAATCTATCACCAATTAGAACCATGTTATTTGCAAAAGTAACGCATCAAGGAATTCACTTTGAATATCATTTATTAACATCTCAATGAACACCAGAGCCCTGCATTGTGCACCCACACCCACCCACACACCCACCCATACCCAATGGGCATGGGTGGGTACGGGTATGCCCATAGCCTCGTGGGTGGGTATTCGGCATCAGAGGAGAATCGATTTACATTACTAATTATCATATACATGCAATATACTATAATAATCCTTACTATGCAGTGCGCAATACTGAACCGCGTCGCAATCATGGTAAATTTTGATATGTGGCTTGAAAGTTTACAGTCAGAGAAAATGGCCTCAAGGCCATTATTCTATGGCAGATTGCATTCATTAAGCGTAGAAAGTTGGTGGGTGTGGGTGGGTATGACATCCGGAAAGTCACCATATGTGGGTGTGGGTGGGCAAAGCCCGCCAACGCAGAGCCTGGGTACCCAATGGGTATCCAACCAAGACCCCATGTAGGGCTCTAATGAACACTACAAAAAGATAAGCCTCACTATTACTCTTTGATTTAATCCTACCATAATTTAAAACTATTTGATCATTACACAAATACTTCTAATAATACTCAGTGCTCTATCATACACATCTTTAATAATTTTAGCATTACTTTGATACACACCTTTCTATCTTAATGCACACTAAATCAATTCGCATGGTACTCGATCACATGCCTTATCAAGTGTGTTGATTTTGTTCACAGGTCGAATTTAAGTCCGGCCAAAAAACGACCCGACACAAATACAATCAACCCAAATCCGATCTGCTATTAAACAAGTTAAAAATCCCAACCCGAAAATGACTTGACCAAACCCAAAACTATCACGAAAAAAAAATAATATGTCGTGTTGATTAGAGTAAACCCAACCAAAAATGAACACAATAACTCGATTTGGGCATAATAAAAAAATAGTTTTGTAAGATTTTTTCGTTAAAAATTTGAAATAAATTGTTAAATCTTTATTTTATGAGTTAACTTGAATCAGAAGTGTCATGATCTAAATCTGATCTGATTTTTTTAGTCACTTACGTTACCCAAACTTGACTCGAATATCATATAGGTTGACCAAAACACAGTTTTTTTTTTTTCAAATCGTGCCCAATATTGACACCTCTATGATGGACCAACATCTAAGCCGGTGGGCCCCATTTAGGTGGGCAGCGGGCAAGAAGAGAGAGGGGAATTATTTAAGAAAATTTTAATTACAATTGAGAGGGAATTACTTAGGGAAAGAATCTAATTTGAATTCAAAGCTAAGAGGAAATTATTTAGGGAAAGCCCATAAGAGTTAATATTCATTATGTAAGGAGGAATCAATGAAAAATTGCTTATGAAAGTTTTAATTATAATTGGGGGGAAATTAATTAGGGAAAGAGATTTAATTTGAATTCAAATCTGAGAGGCAATTATTTAGAGAAAGGGGACTGATTTTGGAGGGAATTAGGAGGCCCTATTTAAGGCAAGATATGGGGTGATTTCAGATAATGCTAGATTTTGCTGGAATTAGTTTTGCTTAGGTTGAGTGGGCTCTAGCCGACGACTAGAGATTTGGGAGAGTCAATCTTTCTCTACAATTGAAGATCCAACTGCATCTTGTGTTTTTTCCTAGTTCTTTCAATAAAAAAGAGTTCTTGTGTTCGTCTTCTTAAATTTGTTGTGTTGTTTTATGTTTTTGCTGAAATTGCATCCACTTCCTATCACTCTAATCATCAAGATGTTAGACCCGTCCAATGGACCGGTCTAGCCGGTCCATACGGGACCGGCTTACAAAATAGAGGTGGAATCTCCACCTCCTGCAGATGTCGCGTGATCCGAACACCCAAATGGAGCTGTTTAGGAAAGATTTTTAAGGGATTTGGAAGGGAAATTTGAATGTAGAGATTGTTTAGAGATTTCCTTTTGAATTGTATGCATTAAATATTTTGTTTTCCTAGGGTTAGGCATCTTGAATTTGGCTGAAATTTGAGATCTCTTAGGTTTCTTTTGGGCTCTAGCGGCGTCTAGAGATTTGGGAGAGATAGATCCTCCTCTCGAATAGAGGATCAATTGTATCTTGTTATTTTTCTTCCGTTAGTTTGAGTTCTTGCAATAAAATTTCTGTTTTTCTCTGATTTTTCGTTGGATTTGTGAAAAATTTCTCGCTGTTTTCTCGAGATTGATAGGATTTCCTTGAAATCTTTAAGTGTTTCCTATCAGATTGGTATCAAAGCTTATTTATGAACTATGTGGGTTGATTTTCTGAAATTTCAACGGTGGTTTTTGTGTTCGGAGGACGATTCCTTGCAGAATTTTGAATCAATATCCATTTTTTTATGGCGGCCAAGAAGGTAGATGCATTAGAGGAACGACTTGAACAAAATTAAGACAATGGTGGAGAACATAATTTCCTCCATGGAAGTGCAAGTAGCTTACTTACAAGACATGATGAAGAAGATGTCAGAATTCCACAACCAAACAGCGGCTTCAGAGGCGAGAGGGCCAGAAGGAAAGAATACGAATTCTGAAATTCGTAAGGATTAAGATGAGGTAGAGATCGTAGAGGGAGAAAGAAGAAGACCCCATCTGGAGTCTTTCAAGGGAGGATAGAGGAGGGAGGTATGAGGAAAGGCATGGGTATGAAAGGCAGGGGCAAATAAATGTTGAACGGGAGCGCATGGAAAGATATTATGGCCGCTGAGGTGCTGATTTTGAAGGAAGGAGAGGGGAATTTGAAGGATGTTTTGGGTATGAAAGGGAAAGGGAAGATCATAAGACTTGGGGAGAACCAATCACTTGAGAAAGGGGAAACTCTGGAGGAATAAGGGGAAACGGGGGAGATTAGAAGGTGAGGAAACTGAAGATGCCCATTTTCGAAGGGGAGGATGCAATGGGTGGATCTATAAGGTGGAAAGGTACTTTTCCGTCAATGAGTTGACGGAGGAGGATAAGTTGACAGCAGCATGCTTATGCTTAGAGGGAAAGACGTTGTCATGGTACTAGTGGAGGGACCAAAGGAGACCCCTACATAGCTGGAGAAAATTCAAGTATTGTTTATTAGAACGTTTCCAAGCCGACAGGGGAGGAGACTTCTATGGCAATTCTTTGCACTGGTGCATGACGGATCAATGACAGACTACCGTGAGCGATTTGAGCATCCGGCCAGTAGGATGGATCAATTCTCAGAGACGTCATTGGAGAGAAATTTTATGAAGGGGCTCAAATCATAGATTAGAGCAGCGGTGAAGGTCATGAGGCCTCGTGACTAGGAAGAGGCCATGGAGTTGGCACAACTGGTGGAAAATTAGAGAAATCAAGAGAGGGGAGTCAGTAGTAGCATTTCAAGATGATCTTACAAGATGACAACCACTCTTTTAGCACCCAAGGAGCCTGCATCTTTTATTCAAAAAAAAGGTACCTGCATCAAGCAAACATTAATGAGGCTCCCAGGGAGAATCCAACAGGAGGAGGAAGGGGGGAATGTCAAAAGAATGATGGAGAGGGAGATGCAAGAGAAGAGGGTTAAAGGGATATACTTCAGATGTGATGGGAAGTATATTCCAGAGCACAAGTGAAGGGATCGAACTCTTCAGGTTCTCACCTTCTGTGATGACGAGAAAACTAAGGGAGGTGAGAGTATGGGAGAGAGAGAGAGAGAGATGGAGGACAAGCTGCATCTGGACGTGATGGAGATCTCCCTGAATTCAGTGGTTGGATTCACTCTAAATCATACCATGAAGGTAAAGGGGGAAATAGCATACAGGGAGGTGGTGGTGTTGATTGATAGTGGGACTACCCATAATTTCATCTCCAACTAGGTCATGGGCCAATTGGGGGTGACATTAGTGGATACAGGGTGTTATGGAGTGATGATGGATACATGGAAGGTGGAGATGAGTCAGGGGATATGTAGGGGAGTACTGTCGACCATACAAGGGGTTCAGGTGAGGGACGATTTTCTTCCATTGGGATTAGGGAGCATTGATGTCATCCTGGGGATAAAGTGGTTGTAGACCTTGGGGGACACAAAGGTCAACTGGGGAGCATTGACGATGGATCTGATGGTGGAAGAGAGAAGGGTAGTGATCAGGGGAGATGCAGGGGTCACCAAAGCCATGATATGACTTAAAGCCAAGGTGAAGAGCATGCAAGAGGTGGGGGAACATTATATGATTGAACTATAGGCTAGAGGGGATCAAATTGGAGGAGGGTTCGAACATTCCTCTTTCAGTACAACCATTGATTCAATAGTTCAATGAGGTTTCTCAGGGTTGCCTCCTCCGCGGGAACACGAGCATGCTATCATCTTGAAAGAAGTAGTTTCACCTCTTAGTGTTCATCCGTGTAGTCATCCCCAAATTCAGAAGGATGAGATCGAAATATTGATTAGGGAGATGCTGGAAGCAGGGATCATTCAATCCAGTATCAATCCATTTTTCAGTCCAGTGTTATTGATCAAGTGCTTTAGCACTAGTTTCCTTTATTCCACCTTGAGGACAAGGTGACACTTTTAAAGGGGAGTATTGTTAGCCGGTCCAGTGGACCGATCTAACCGGTCCAAACGAGACCGGCTTGCAAAATAGACGCGGAATCTCCGCCTCCTGCAGATGCCACACGATCTGAATGCCCGGACAGAGCTGTTTAGGGAAGATTTTTTAGGAATTTGGGAGGGAAATCTGAATGCAGTGACTGTTTAGAGATTTCCTTTTAAATTGTATGCATTAAATAGTTTTTTCCTAGGGTTAGGGCATCTTGAATTTGGCTAAACTTTGAGATCTCTTAGGTTTCTTTTGGGCTCTAGCGGCATCTAAAGATTTGGGAGAGATAGATCCTCCTCTAGAATAGAGGATCAATTGTATCTTGCTATTTTCTTCAGTTAGTTTGTGTTATTGCAATAAAATTTCGATTTTCCTCTGATTTTTTATTGGATTTGTGGAAATTTCTTGCCGTTTTCCAGAGATTGATAGGATTTCCTTGAAATCTTCAAGTATTTCCTATCACAAGATCAAGAAAAATTATATGAAGATCATTTCTTCGTGCTATACTTATCCGTTAATTATCTTGATAGAAAAGTGTTTCCATAGACTAACGTGCTTTTTAAAATATATGTTCCATTAATTTCTCTAATAACTTCATTTTATTACTCATAAATTTGATTTGTTTATAATTAATGAAATCTTAAACTTAAATATTGGTATCAAAATTTTTTCCCTGTCATGAACATTCTATTAGTCTTAAGAACTTTATTCAAAAGATTTATTAATCAAATCACTATAATACATCAAAGTCTCCTAAATCTCAATAAGTATCTCGTCTAAATCTAAAGCCCTGCAATAGAAATGATTAATATCAAAAGGTTATAGATTGTAAATCTTCTCATTATGGATTTTTTAATTGAGAAATGAATATCAACAAAAAATCAATTTGTAAGTAATATTTACTTAAATATATGAAGAGGTACTAAAAAGTACAAGAAATATGCATGACAAATTCACTTGACATTCCCATCTTTTGAAGAAGCAAATTAAACACCAGTTAACTAAGCGTTGTTTCCATGGCAATCTAATTGAGAGATAAAGAGTAGCATTCATTTTTGGGGAAAAAAGAAGACAAATAACTATTATTGTATATTCCACCAAGCCTCAGAAAGAACTAACTAGGTTCCAGGCTTCTCAAGAAAAGATGCAACAAATTCATTTATGTACAATATACCAAAATTTCAAAAGCAGCTTGAAAGCTAGATTGTTACAGATAACAAAAGAAGAAAATATAGCTGCAACAAGCACAAAACACCTTTAGGACGCTGGGAAAGAATAACTTTGTATGGATGATAAAAGGCAGAAAAAACAACATCGAAGTTAAAATTCCCCAATGATCTAACCGTAGTCCAGGAGTATCAAATTTGCTATCATTTCATATATACATCACCAATGGCATTTAAGTTTGGTTTCTTTCAAGCCTTAAAACATACACAAGCTCCCGAAAACATGTTCAATTAGCACAAGCATGGCTATCAAAAGAAACGCAGCAGGTTAAAATTCATCACATGCCTGAAATATTTTTAGGAACATCTTCCACATAAAGACGCAGTTCAATAGCCCAAGAACGTCAAAAAAGAAACAAGAGAGTTTTTTTCCGCAATGACAAGGCAAGTAAGAGCAATCCCTAGCTACAAGCAAAGACAAGCTATTTACTAAGAGCGAATATTTCAAAGGACATAAAAAAAGATTAAAAAAAAACATCCTTTCACATAGAAATGATGAGATTAATTGGGAATGTGTTACAGGTACAAAAAATTGTCCTCCTGCGTACAAAGTTTAGCAAGTCTCCAAATCGTACCTCCATCTCCTCCATTTATAAAAGATAATAGCTCGTCAACTGAACGTTCATCCGCATGTTGATCTTCAGCTTCATCATCCTAGAACAATTATTACACGCTCAAGCAATTGAATTTCACATGACTCTGAATGCCAAAGCAGACACAACTTTTCTTGAAACTACTAAAAATTATACCAAAAAACACGATCACAAATAATAACTCAGAGTCAAAGCAAAAATATGAACATATGAGCAGAACCATCAGGAAATCATGCCGATAACTAGGAGATTCTTATATTAGGTATCCCTAATAAACTAGTAAGGGTCAATTTAAGTGTCAGAACAAGCATATGAACGTATTGAAAATCCCCATCCAGGAAAGAAGTTCAAGTTGCTACAAGACAACAAAAAGAGTGGACAAATTAACCTACCTTCATTCTCTGTCGTTCCTTGAGTTCTTTTCTCTTTTTTGCATATAATCGATTTAATAAACGGATACGGGGATCATTGGTGGCATTTCTTAAAGGCTCCAATTTTTCCTCCTGTTGAAGCAAAAAAATGCAGCAGTAAGGAAAAGTATCAACATGCCAATAAAAATATAAATCACAAATAATACCTCTGTAAGATCATCAGGTAAATGGAATATTTCACGAATCTCTTCAGGTGTTCTTCCTTCTATAATGCGGGCAAGCGCTCGACTAGTGAGATCTACCAAAGGCCTCAACTGAAGACTGTCAGCTGCCGATGCCAACTCACATAACTGCTTTGTATCAGTCTTGATAAATTTTTCATCAAAGGATTTCCGCTCCTGGGTTAATTCGGGATCAGTAAGAAATTTAAAAACAAAATTCTAGCGCTTGGCATAAATTCTATGAATTAAAAAAAAAACCACTTCCTCTAAATCCTATAAATCAAAAACTGAACAATAACTCTTCATAAAGAGAAATTAGAAATCAACGTGAAACTGAAACATAATGAACCTTGTTTGAACGCCCAGGAGCTTGATGGAACCGACAATAATCAAGTATTAAGCTGAGAACGGCTGGATTTACTCGCTCAGGTAAAGATAAAGCAAATTTTTTGGATGATCCCATGCCTGACTGAACTCTTTCTCGACATATCATAGGGCAGAACATGGCAACCTCCTCCTCCACTTGCTGTATAGAGCCATCAGCTGTTTGAAGCCAGATATAGGACTTCATAGCCTGAAAGAACGTGCTGAATGAAATGTTCTTACTCTTAAACTAACATACCAGGCACACAACCCTAGACTCTACTAAAGCCAAAAGCTAAATAGTAATAAACAATGGCATGAAATTTCCTTGTATGCATTGTCTGTGTAACTGTTATAGGAACTTGCAGAAAGAACAAAATAACTATCAACTAATAAGTGTACCAATCAGCTTGGATAAGAAGTAATTCACGGAAAAGGTCAAAATTAATTGGCCAAAAAGGTTGTACAAATGGAAATAGTAAAATGGTGAAAAACAAAAATGAGTCCAAACTCAAATTGGAAACTACCAAACTTGAATCCCCTGTTTTGGAAAGTGTATGCAGAAGAATAGAAAAATATGAAGAAAAAAAAAACGAAGAAGCAATTTTAATCCAGAACAGATTTGGAGAAAGGCAGCTAAATGCATGCATTTGTTAATTAGCAAGAAATGTATTCATATCAAAGATTTAAAATATCTCAAATAGCCGGTTGTTGCAGTAGACAAATAATAACTAATTAATAAGGAGATAAACGGATATCTAAATCGAAGGATCAACTGATCAAAAGATACTTAAAGGTGTAATAGGAGAAAAATTAGCACAATGGGCACCGAAATATAGAAATCCTTGAGGAAATTTTGGGAAAACACACAACTACAGCTTACTTACAAAATAAGAAAAAATATGAAAACCTAAACAAGGAGATGATGTATCAAAACTATAAACTAGATCCACAAAAATAAAAATAAACTATCCACCGAATAGAATGCTATAGGGATAGTCATTTTTGAATTTTCCATTCATATGCAAGTAAAAATACATGCTAGCCCAATCTCTCTACCAGGCACAATGATTACTAGACAGGGAAAATATAAATAAAAAAAAAAAGTAATCAGTGAAAAACATAAATGCTGTTCAAGAAATATAAATTCCAATCTCAAACATACCTCAGGTTTGGTTATGGCCATCTCTTTTCGTGATATTCTATCGTAGCCTTCCAGGAGGAAAATGACGCATAAAAGATCAAACTTAAGAAGCTTTCCAATTAACAAAAATCAAAGCTCGAAAACAGGTGGAAAGATATCCGGAGACAAGTCCTTAGTTTTACGTAGATTAGAAACAATCACAACTGAAAACCAGGACAGCAAGCTATCAATGATCCAATTGAAATCCTTATCCTCATTCCTTCCTTTTGCAGCGCATTCAATGGCCTCTAAACCACTCATGTGGACCTACAGCAGGGCACATTGTTGTTCAACATAATTTCTAATAATTAATGGGTTGATAAAAGAGTTGAAAATTTTATGTTTACAACCATAAATTCCATTCTTCAACTAAATCATAGTTAATCTGATGGTTCTCAATAAAAACAAGAAAAGATAAAAATTAAAATAAAGAATAAGAGAGATTAAATCAATATAAAAAAACAAAGTAAAAAAAATGTTATAATGGATGGCAGTTTTCGAGTTTCTAGTCCGATGATTAAGTAGCATTTAATCAACTAATTAATCAAATTCATTTGATATTTCAATCTGGAACGTCAAAATCTTGATTTAGGAGAAAATTATACAACAATAAGCGCCCTATACTACATGTGTGCCTTCTCCAAGGCTTTGAGAACATGAAAAATGCTCTTGCACAACAGCTCATCGATTCACACAATAATAATGATTCTTTATTTTTTTGTTTCATGGTAAACAGTATCTTGAAAAAAAACTCTTTTTTTTATTTCTTGAAATCACAATACCTAATGTTCAGCCAAGATCCAAGATCCAATTGGGGATTCAATCATAATGACGTAAATACTATTAAAATTATTTAAGCAAGATAACAATTATAATAATGATGATAATTAAGTGCTAATATGTCTATATAATATAAATCATGAAATATAACTCAACAAATATACATGAATAAGTCAATAAAATATTACATTCCAATGCAATCTCTCCATTAAAAATTTTAGCCAAACCTAATCAACCGCTCTCAGTATAAGGGTTGCGCGATCTAACACCAATTTTTGCAGGCTAATTCCCCTACGAATTTGGTTAAGACTAGACTGGCTTGAGGATTAATTCAAATATGACCCCTACAACTGCTCGATTCAATCAAATTATATATCCATGTCCCCAACATCATATTTCTTGGAGAGTTAATTAATTTTATAAAAAAAATTTGTTTTAATTCATTAAGTAGGTAGTTCATAGAGTAAATCGTATTTCCTATTAGCTTCTTAAATCAAAGTGAATAATACTAAGCAGTCAATATTGAAATCAATTGTCATCTATAACAAGATTAATTATTTAAAATACATAAGATTTGTGGCTATGCAATTCTTTTGAATTGATCAAAATGAATACAAATGGGTGTAGAGAAAAAATTAAAAATTTGAGTGCTATTTCATTTTGATGTACGTCTAATATACATTTTGATATAGAATAGATATCTATTGTCAATTTCTCTGTATAAGAGAAAGCTACTTTTTGTATACAATACAATTTTATTAGAATATGAATGAATATGAAATAGTCTACAATACTCAATTGTATGGTGTGGTAGAAAGAGCTATATATAGCTCTCCTATATTAGTAATGTATTATTTTTAATTATTTCATTATCATTATTATTTTTCAAGGAAAAGAGTCTTATTAAAAGCATGAAATTGTTTATTTCATAAAATATAACTAACAAGAAATTCTAATGAGCTAATCATACAACCCATTTGTCTTGACATATGATATTTATTTAATAGTTATTCAATTTTATTAAATTTAATATTTTAACAAATTAATTAGGTAGTTAACTGAGTAAGAAGCAAATTTTAATAAATAATATGAATTAGTTTCTTAAATCAATGTGATTGGTGCTAGGTAGTAGCCATTATAATCAATTTTCAACGAACAAGATTAGCTATTTAAAATGCATGTGATTAGTAGTGAAAGGTATTAATGTAAAACTAATTAGTGTGTAGGCCTATTATTATTAATAAAACAAAATCTATCTAAGTAATATCTCAATTAGTAATTTATTATTTAAAATTAACAACCTAATGGACTTATTACAATCTTTTAACCGAATCAATGTGAATTGGTGCTAGGTAGTAGCCATTATAATCAATTTTCAACGAACAAGATTAGCTATTTAAAATGCATGTGATTAGTGGTGAAAGGTATTAATGTAATCCTAATTAGTGTGTAGGTCTATTATTATTAATAAAACAAAATCTATCTAAGTAATATCTCAATTAGTAATTTATTATTTATAATTAACAACCTAATGGACTTACTACAATCTTTGAACCAAATATTAGTGTTTTAATTGTTAACCTTTTAATCACTATTAATTGGTCATTAATAATGTAGTAGTTTTCTGATTTTATCTTTAATTACAAAATCACAAAATAATTAATCCCTTTTAAGTTTTTTATCCAATTGAGATCTTGAATTAAAATTAAGAAAATATTTTTGATATACCATCATTAATATTTGTATCTACCAGTAAACATGACAAGTCTTAAATATTATTGATATATCACTCTATTCAATTAAGTCCTACTCGTATATCGCTCTAGTTTATGGTGTTAATATTATATAAATATTCTATTGACTAAAAAAAAATATTTTAAAAAATTTATTTTTAAAATCCTTATATTCAATCATTTACAAAGATTCCTAGAGTTTTCTTGCATTGTCTTTCGGGAAAAAAAATCATAGTTTGGTATTTATGTAAGAATTCTCTTATGAAAATATAAATTATAAAAAACATATCATAAAAAAGTATAAATTCTTACTCTATGAAAAAATTATAACGATTAATCATAACAATATAGCATCAAAATAAATATCATTTTTCTTCGCAGGGTCATAAAGATATGAAAGTGGACTTGGAAAGAGTTTAAAATGATGAAGCATTTGTGCTTCCTTCATGAGAAAGTACAAGGTCTTTAAGTTTATTCAGTGAAAAGAATGAGAAACTAGAAACTAGGATTTTAGCACCTAAAAAAAAATCCTAAAGCAAACTAAACCTTAAATGGAAAGTCCATTATAAATAGTAAAGTTCTTGGGGTACTATGCCAGTAATTTCAAGGGATTAAGTAAAATGCCAATAAATTTATAACTTCATGGTGATACTAATCCCATGCCCCTACATTCCAAATGATGTTAAAAAATCAATGACAAAATTATGATTATCCTATACTTTTGTTTGTTATATTTCTTAAATTTTAGTCTTTACAATTGACTACTTGAATTTTTCACCTCATACTTAGGAAAACATTCTTAGATGTTATTCTTTAAATTTTACATTTAGTCAATAGATACAATTACTTAATCAGTTAATTTTATGATTATTTTAGTATTCCAAATAAAAGTTTTAAATTAAATATTGCTTTCCTAAATACAAATTTTAAGCTTCACTTCTAGTTTTGGTCTAAATTGCAAGCTACCTTTAATATTGATTTATATACACTAGTCAATAAATGCTTCAAATTATAATATTACTAATATTTTCATAACTTAAATATTAAATTATGTGAATATATCTTTTTTAGTAAAGTATTTGATTAAGAAGCCCAAAAAAATTTTTAGCCAAAGAAATGATTCATAAACTAATATTTAATGACAGTATAAAAATAATAATTTAAATAATTCATATTAACTGTTTTATAAATTTAAGGCATCCATCATATGAGGTGCAACACTCTGCATTGTATGATGAGTACTAATTAAAGTTTAAAATACTAATTACAATCATGATATTATTCTAGCATCCATCTAATGTCTGTGAAAGTTTTATCAATTGATTACATGCATTTGGCCATAATTCTAGGCCCATCACTTCTTTTCATAAAATTCTTCTATGCAAAAATGATCAAATTGCTGCAGTTATTTCCACATCAAATTAGTTTATTTTAGGTTTTTCCTGGGAAATATCCAAACACACTCCTGGTAGATGTCTTAATGTATTACACTTTTGATATCACTAAGTGTTCCTAATGATAAAAACATAAGCATAGTACATGTAAAGAAATACCAGGGAAAATCCTAATCATTCACTTCATAAATATTTCTAGAGGAGCACATTAAATGTATTAACTCAATCCCACTTGCAAGGAAACAAACCCTATTTAGAAGACAAGCTAAGCAAAGTCAATGTAGCAAGACATACAACTACATATCAATACGCCATACCTTGCCTGTCAGCTAGTCCGGCCATAAAATGCAGCATATAAACTCGAGCCGAAGCAAAACTTAAAAATAAAGATGAAGAAGTGATGAGATCTCACTAACTAATACCTGAGCAACGATATCGGGCAAGTTTAAATTGCTAGGGTTTTGGTGGATGCCGACGAGTAAACGAGAAGGGACGTATACGGATAACGATTAACGAAATGGAATAGGTGGAAAGAAAATCCAGGCGACTGTGTGTAGATAGAGGGAAAAGATATGCAACGATCACAGGGTTTTTAGGAACGAAATGAGAGGTGAAATTAATTTCTAGGGTTATTATGGCGTTTGGCGATTGTCGGAAGGCCGCTTTGTGGCGTTTCGGGATTCGATACCTTTGGATCGGCTTTTAGGCCTTTGGTAACGCATCATTTTGCTTCTTCTCTTTTATTTATTTTTTTATAGAGAGGAAAATATATTTCTAGCACTTAAATTTTTCTCATTTGATATATTTTATAAATAAACTTCATGTGTGTATATACATTAGAATTTTAAATATCAACAAAATAAATATTGTCGTTATTAGGTTTCAAGTTTTGAATGAGAAAATATGAGGGTTGTGTTAGACAGTCGACAGCCTGCGTAAAACTTGTCGAAGAATTATGACATGAATCCTTTAATATATTGTGTTAATACTATGACATTCCTTGGAAGCTACACGATATGTCCTAAAAATAGCGATAAGTGTGCAAGGGCCGTTACACCGACGCCTAGATGCAGAATTAAATAGGCAAGGGTTCTCACATCAAGGACGGATGTGAGCAAAGAAACTAGTATGCAAAACTAAAATTATGATAGGAACTTAAAATATTGGTTCTCTTACAGGAACATTAATGAAATTAATATATATTATGATTCATAAGAATATAAGTATTATGTGCATTTAATAAACTGATTGGTAAGAAGATTAATTGTTTATATTTAAATTATGGTATTCGAATAGGAGTTGTACTAGAAATGGTGTAGGTGTGATTATAGATAAGAATTTAAAGGATAATATTATAAAAATTAATAGAATTGAATAATAATTATAGATTTAAAGATTATTATTGATGCTAAGATTATTAATATTATAAGTGTTTATACTTCTCATGTTGGATCTGAATATGTGTTCAAAATTAAACTTTTTGAATGACATAAAATAATGAATATAATAGATACCTCTTTAAGAAAGAGTTTTTATTGGAGAAAATTTAAATAGATATGTTGGTAGAGAGGTAAATGATTTTAAAAGCATTCATGATGGTCATAAATTTGGAACGACTAATGAATGTAGTATGATCATATTAGATTTTTCTTTATCTTATAATATTTTAATTGTTGATATATTATTTAAGAAAAGATATGAGTATCTCATCATGTATAAAAATGGATAAAGTAAATCTCATATTGATTATTTTTTTATAAGAAAATTAGATCGTTTAGATTGCAAAGATTGTAAAGTTATTCAGAGTAAAAATTTATGTACCCAATATCACTTAGTAGTTTTGCACTTTAAAATGAAAGGGTAGAAAATAAAAAATAAAATAAAGCGATATTCTAGAATTAGATGGGGAATTTAAAAAATATTAACAAAAATATTTTTTATAGTAAGATTTTAGATCTTAAGATTTTGTATGTGTAGAATAATGTTAATCTTATGTAGGAAAAAATTGTTAGTAATATTAATAATATTGCAAGAGATAGGCTTTGAGTATCAAAGGGAAAGCTCCTCATAATAAAAATAATTTGTGGTAGAATACACATGTGCAAAAAAATATGAAAAATAAGAATATTTGTTAAAAAAATGATTAATATGTAAAAAAAAAATTATAATTGGTAAATATATAAAGAGACACGTAATTAAGGAATCTAAGAAAGCAATATGTGTTGAAAAGATCTTATTTTTAATGATTTATAAAATATATTAGATACTAATAAGCGAGAAAAATATATGTATAAGTTAGTTATACAAAAAGAAAGGACGACAAGCTAAACCCACCCAATTGCATAAAATCTTGATGTACAATCTCTATGTAAGTGCACGATAAGATATGAGTGATATATAAAAAAGGAGTCTTACAACCTTGCCACTGAAGCAAAGGTAGCCTGATCATGAGTTGATATGAATTGTTTATGCAAGTTTTAAATTATATAATTCTAAGTGAATTATAGGAAGTGAACTAACATGCTGACTCATTAGGCTATGTATAAGGGTGTAAGTGTCACGCCCTAGAATAAAATTTGGTAAAAGTATTTATTTATCTTTTTTATTATTTATCAGAGTTAGAGTTATTATAAATCATCAATATAAACTTATATGTCCATCGAAAGCAACTAAATATCAAGTGAAAGCAAATAATAATTATTATATATAATTTTATTATATTCATTCTTCCAAAATTAATATACAATGATCAGGAGATCAATACAATCAAAACTCTATCACTGGCTCCTGCTACAAAAGAATAAAAGCAATACAAACAAAATTAAAAAAAAATTGTGGATCTCTATAAATCTCACTCCAATTGGTCCTTACTCTTTCTCTAACATGAAATCATTAAAATTCACATAATTAATGAGATAAAAAACCCAATAATAACTCAAATTCACTAAGACTTTCAATGCAAGGCTTAAAGAATCAATGTACATGCTCAATTAAATTAATCTAATCAATAGCATTCAATCTCATCAGTGATCAATTATCATTTGTTATAAGACTCAAAATGATCAATGAAACAAAAAACATTATAATGAATAAAAAAATGATAATAGACATGAGAATCAGTAAAGCAGCGATGTATAAATCAATCATAAATTAATTAAAATTTTCGTAACCTACAACTATCAATATCAATTTATACATTCAATACTGTCAATGTTATAAATGTATCTATCATTATTGTCGGTTTATCAATTTATGCATGCATAGATGTATGATTTAGTAAGACAAAACATCTATCTTTATTATGTTATTTCAATACTTCTACCCCAACTGCTTCTCAGTTGGTCATCAGTCATGTCAATTATTAATTATCATTACGTGTGGCTTTATTAAATCAATAAAGAGTCATCATTATCTGTCCATCAACATAAACAATCATCAATTATAAGCTACATACGGGATAACACCATAAGAATTTTTAAAGAAAAGCTCATCGGCCTACCCTAATGCGGAGTGAATTACGTTTTAACAGCCAACCTGAATTAATTATACTGTTGACAATCAGTCTTCCTTGCTTTTATTGTCAAAGGTCATATTCATTTATATGAAATGCAATCTGAAATGCAATATAAAATACAGTAAAATCTATATATTATCTTATAGCTTCAGAAAATCATAAATTTCATTTTACTCAGTAGAAATCGATAATATTACAGTCAAAAGATTCATAAAATATATATTTATCTTATATAAAAAATTACATAGTAAAAACTCAATAAATTAGGAGAAAATGTATTTTTATCGATTTAAGAGAGAATAAATTCATCAAACTCAAAATCATTGAGAACTAAAATGAGATTTAGGTTGCTTGTAACTATTAGAAGGATTCTTTGAACAGAATTGATGAACGAAAATGCCTGAAATTCACTTCTCTCTCTCCACCCGATCTCTCTTCTTTCATCTACATCTCCATTTTATTCTCACGCAAGCTGGCCGTTGGTGAGGTGGAGTGAGGGACAAGTGAGTTGGAATATATATAATGTCGCAACACTTAGACTCAGCGCCACAACACAACATGTCAAATTCAGAGTTATTGTAGAAAAGAAACGCAAATGCCGCTGCGTTTTGACATTGTTGTGCTCTCAAACCTAGCGTCATAGTGCTCCAGAAGACAGCGTCATTGCGCTCCAATTCAAATAACATTTTTTTTTTTACACATTTTATATTTTCGGATTATTATAATAAGTTTGGAGTTTTTCTGACTTTAAAGTTGAGGTTGATTATCATTTTGAAAAAAAAAAGGCTTTTAAGAAAAGCCATGTATTTAATTTTAAAGAGATAAATTTTCACCATGGTTATTTTTTAAAGCCAATTAATTATTTATAGTAGAATATTTAATATCCTTAGAACCTAATGAGAAATGAGCTTTATAAACATCACTAATAAAAGTAAAAGTTGTTGTTGTAATTGTTACGTCCTGAGTATTCGCAGCGGTAGAGAAATATAATATTTAACGTCTTAGTTTTGTATGAAAATTCGGCACGCACACAGATAAAGAGAGAGGATTTAGCATTCATAAGAGACACCTGAATTTTTACGTGGAAAACCTTGAAGAGGGGAAAAAATCACAGGGTCTGGCCTAGTTTGAATGAACCAACTAGTATTTGCAGTCGATTACAAATGAGGCCTTTCCTTAGGAGAAGGCCTTTGCTTGATGTCACAAATGTACATCATATAGAGTGCATTAAATTGTGGGAGTTACAATAATCAACATAGATGTGTTTGTTTGGTTGGAACTTGGAAGGACCATAGTCGACACGAGACAGGGGTCCGAAAGATCGTGGTAGAAAGGCAATACTCTGGGAGAACTCTGGGTGTCAAGTGGTGGCCCGAAAGAAGTCCGGGCGGCAGGTGGTGGCTTGGTGGAGCTCAGGGCCTCAAATGGTCGTCCTGTAGTAGTCCGGGCGTTAGGTTGCCTGGTGAAGCATAGGGCCTCAAGTGGTGATCCAGTGGAAGTCCGGGTCTCAGGTGGTGGCCTAGTGGAGCACAGGGCCTCAGTGGTGGTCCGACAGAAGTCCGGGCCTCAGGTGGTGGTCCGGCGGAGCAACGACGTCAAGCGGTGGTCAGACAGAGGCGAGGGTCTTAAGTGGTGGTCCGATGGAGCTCAAGGCCTCAAGTGGTGGTCCATTAAAGGCGAGGGCCTCAAGTGGTGGTCCATTAAAGGCGAGGGCCTCAGGCGGTGGTCTAGCGAACTCCGCTGGTGGTCGGGAAGGAGCTTCTTCCTTCTCTTCCTTCTCTTCTTTTATTCTCTTCTTCTCTTCTTGCTTGGGGTCCCCCTTTCAAGAGAAAGGAGGGGTCTATTTATAGATTTCTCGAGTGGCATGGACCGTAAATGTGAGAGATCAAGGGTAAATTGGGAGTGGTTGGATGGACAGCCGATGTTGAATCCCTTGATCATGGACCATTTGATGGACATTTGAATATATTAGTGATGTCAGAATTCAGCGATCTTGGGCTTGGTGGATTCATCTCGTCGAGCCGCTCAATTCGACTATAAGCATGTAATGTTTGGAAAAGTTTTGGTAATCCAAATTGTGGTTCGAACCTTCCAACAACGCTTTGGGTCCTTGATTTGGATTCGTTTGGGCTCGAATTGAGTCGAATTTGGTGTCGTTGGATTTGTATTTCCGAGACGTTCAGTTTGACTATAAGTTTGCTGAAATCGGAATTTGGATCGTCCCAATTTTAATTTTGGAAGTTTCAAACTTGATTTTGCATCGAAATTCGTGCCCGATCAAGATAATTTTCCTATGATGTATGAGTAATATAAATAAAATGCAATAAAGAAGCATAAAAGTAATAGGACAGCAATAAAACATTAAAACATAACTTTCAGCTTTCCATCGAAAGCTCCAAACTAAACTTCATGGGCGTTCAACAAACATAAATCCTCTCAATCGGCAAGATTACTTTTTGACCAAAATTCTGTCAATGGCTATAGATTAAACAAGGAATTTGAATGTTGAAATCACATTACAAATAATGCATGATCAAACTATATGAACTAGCTGTTTGGATGTGGGATTTGTGCAGGATTTAAGCAAAATGTAGCCCAAATCCTACCAAACAGCGAGAAAGAAAACTTAAAAACCTATAGAAACTTAAGAGAAATTGTTCTGAGCAGACAATTGACGGTCTCATACAGTGCACAGTAGTATCAAGCACCGATACCAAACAAAAAAGTTACTTGGTGCATTCCGGTTGGTCTCCTAACGCCGTCCACAACATAATTTTTCATAAACTTAAACCACGTTACTTATGTTTTGCGGTAGTTCTAGGATTTAGGCTTCGTCTCGGCTAATTTTCTTATTATTTTCTAAAATAAATTTGTGATATAAAAATTTTTAGTTCAAATAAATTTTTGATATAAAAAACTATTAAAAAAAACAAAAAACTGTCCCAACCAAAAGTAACTTATATCCAATTCCCTTCTTCATATTATTTTTTAATTCTACTAAACAGCAAAAAAATGACAAACTTTAAATTCTGCAGCAGACTTAAATCACATTTCTTCTTCGTTGTGCCTTAGATATAGGATTTACGGGGATCTAGCCGAAGACGCACCAGAAATGGGAGAAAGTTCATTACCTTCGCGACGAGGAGGTGGTTTGCCGGCGGCTGCAAGCGGCGGTGCAGGTTCCACGGCTAGGGGGAGATGAGGCTGGCAGCAGGCCTACGTGTGGAGGCCAATCAAGCCTGAATGAGGAGGCGCAGGTGAGCGCGCTGGGCAGGCGACGTCAGGTGCCGGCGGTTTGTATAGGCCGGCGAGGAGCTGGTCTTGCGCGGGTCGGTTATGCTGCGGCAGCTGGTCGCACGAGCAGAGCAGAGGGTGGAAAAGAAGAGGAGGGGGGTTGGCCGGCTTTATCCTCGGTTCGGTGTGAAGAGCTTGGATGGCTGGAGTGCTGTGAGGTGTGCCGATAATAGGGGATGAGTGTGCTGGAGAATACGTGTCGGTAAAGATGAGTAAAAAGTATTTTTGTGTGTAATTATTGAATATTTGTTGATTATTTAATATGCAGTAAATTAACAGATATTAAATGCTTAAAAGAACGCTCAATAAATACTCACAAGATACTCATCAAATACTCATAAGATATTCAGTAATACTCATAACTGAGTATTTGTTGAGTATTTGAAAATAAGCAGGAAATACACAGCAAAGCCTCTATCCCACTATGTGGGTTCGTCTACATAAATTCTTTTTTTCTCCTTTTTTGTATCATGTTAAAAGTTAAATTATCATTTAAATCTAATAAAGAAATATCATTTCTAATATTTTCTAATATAGTCTTTGTAGGTCTACCTCTACTTTTCTTAACATAAGTCAAATATAACACATCAAGTTTCTTATTCAGGTCATCGGAAGACCGCCATTACCAAATCATATAAGTCGACTATCTCTAATCTTATTTTCTACTAAAACTACTCCAATCTTTTCACGTATATGCTCATTTTACATTCTCTCTCTCTAAGAGTAAAGCCGCTCATCCACTTGAGCATTCTCATCAGATAGGATCTTGAGGTCTCAATAAAAAGCACGCGTTTTTATTTAATTTAATTCCAGTCCGGAAGGAGAACACCTCCGGAGTCCGCCGGAGTCCGCACAGAATAATTTCCCTCCTCCTACCTTGTCTCGCTAACGGGCAAAGTTTTTTCTCTGCATCGCCTTAAAACCTAATTGATTCTTGTACCGGCGGCAATGGCGGCCGGGGCCGAAGACAGCATTAAGAAGCTGGAGTATTTCTCGATCGTTTCGAAGGTGCGAACAGAGCTTGAAAGCCATCTGGGGTGCGGCGATAAAATTCTGGCCGACTTCATCACCGAACTTGGCCGGAACGCCAAATCCGTCGAAGAATTCGACGCCAAGGTGAAAGAAAGCGGAGGGGAAATTCCCAATTACTTACTTCGAACCCTTCTGGCCATCATACATTCAATATTACCCTCGAATAAGAAATATGCGGCCTTCCGTGTCGACGACCGCCAACGCTTCAAGGATGAGATCGAGAAGGAAGTTCGCGACCGTGAGTACAGGTACGATCAAGTCAGTGATAGAGGTAGGAGTATTAGAATAGATGATTACAGCAACCATAGAGCTTATAGTCACGAACGTGATGATGGCACGAGGCATGAGAGAACCCGTTCTAGTGGTGGAAGGAATTTTGATGAACCGGAGCTCTATCAGGTTTACAAGGGAAAGGTATTGCGCCTGATGGACAACGGGTGCTTTGTTGAATTATCTGATTTCAGCGGGAAGGAGGGACTTGTTCATGTTTCACAGATTGCAAATAGAAGAGTCGCCAATGCAAATGAACAGGTGAAGCTTGGTCAGGATGTATATGTTAAGGTGATCTCAGTTTCTGGCAAAAATCTTAGTCTAACCATGAGGGATGTGGATCAAAACACCGGGAAGGATCTCCTGCGATTAAGGAAGAGCACAGAGGATGATGCTTTAAGGACCAACCCCTCTAGTGGGAACAGTACCCCTATTGTAAGGAAAGGTCTTTCAGGCATTACCATTGTTGAGGATGATAATAATGCATCATCCAGGAGACCATTGAAAAGGATGAGCTCGCCTGAGAAGTGGGAAGAGAAGCAGCTGATTGCAGCTGGTGTTCTGGATGTGCGTGAATATCCAACGTTTGATGAAGAGGGGGATGGACTCTTGTATCAGGAAAAACGTGCTGAAGAAGAACTTGAGATTGAACTCAATGAAGCCGAACCTGCTTTTTTGCAAGGCCAGAGTCGGTTTTCCATTGACATGTCTCCTGTAAAGATCTTCAAAAATCCAGAGGGTTCTTTAAGCAGGGAAGCGGCTCTTCAGTCTGCTCTCATCAAGGAGCGGAGAGAAGTTCGTGATCAGCAGCAGAGAACTATGCTTGATTCCATCCCAAAAGATCTCAATCGACCGTGGGAAGATCCAATGCCGGAGACAGGGGAGAGGCACCTTGCACAGGAGCTGAGAGGTGTAGGATTGTCTGCTTATGACATGCCAGAATGGAAGAAAGATGCATATGGGAAAGCTTTGACATTTGGCCAGAGATCAAAGCTTTCAATACAAGATCAAAGGCAGAGTCTTCCAATCTACAAATTGAAGAAAGAACTGATTCAGTCTGTTCATGATAACCAGGTATTGGTTGTCATTGGTGAGACTGGCTCTGGGAAGACAACGCAGGTGACTCAATACCTGGCCGAGGCAGGTTATACTACAAGAGGAAAGATTGGGTGCACACAACCCCGTAGGGTGGCAACAACGTCGGTTGCAAAAAGGGTGGCTGAGGAGTTTGGTTGTCGGTTAGGTGAGGAAGTTGGTTATTCTATTCGGTTTGAGGATTGCACTGGGCCAGAAACTGTGATAAAATATATGACAGAGGGCATGCTTCTGAGGGAAATTTTGGTTGATGAAAACCTTTCACAATATTCTGTTATCATGCTCGATGAAGCTCATGAGAGGACAATCAACACAGACGTGCTCTTTGGTTTTCTAAAACAACTTGTGAAACGAAGGCCTGAACTTCGGTTTATTGTCACTTCAGCCACACTAGATGCAGAGAAGTTCTCTGGGTATTTCTTCAACTGCAATATCTTCACAATTCCTGGCAGAACATTTCCTGTTGAGATACTCTATACAAAGCAGCCAGAAAGTGATTATCTAGATGCATCACTGATCACAGTTTTGCAGATTCACTTAACAGAACCTGAAGGAGACATTCTTGTTTTCTTGACTGGTCAAGAAGAGATTGATCATGCTTGTCAATCTCTTTATGAGAGAATGAAAGGTCTGGGTAAGAATGTGCCGGAACTGATTATCTTGCCTGTGTATAGTGCTCTTCCCAGTGAAATGCAATCTAGGATTTTTGAGCCTGCTCCCCTTGGTAAGAGAAAAGTTGTTGTAGCTACTAATATTGCGGAGGCTTCATTGACAATTGATGGAATATTTTATGTCATTGACCCTGGCTTTGCTAAGCAAAATGTGTACAACCCTAAACAAGGGCTTGATTCCTTGGTGATCACTCCTATATCTCAAGCATCAGCTAAGCAAAGAGCTGGTCGTGCAGGACGTACTGGCCCAGGGAAGTGTTATCGTCTCTACACAGAGAATGCCTATCGCAATGAAATGTCACCTTCCACAATTCCAGAAATTCAGAGGATTAATCTTGGGACAACAGCATTGAATATGAAGGCTATGGGAATTAATGATCTCTTACATTTTGATTTTATGGATCCTCCATCGCCTCAGGCCCTTATATCTGCCATGGAACGGTTGTACAGTCTAGGAGCTTTAGATGAAGAGGGGCTTTTAACTAAAGTAGGGAGAAAAATGGCAGAGTTTCCATTGGATCCACCATTGTCTAAGATGCTACTTGCTAGTGTGGACCTTGGATGCAGTGATGAAATCCTGACCATCATTGCTATGATCCAGACTGGGAATATTTTCTACAGACCAAGGGAGAAGCAAGCCCAAGCAGATCAAAAGCGAGCCAAGTTTTTCCAGCCAGAAGGAGACCACTTAACTTTGCTTGCTGTTTATGAGGCTTGGAAAGCTAAGAATTTTTCTGGTCCATGGTGTTTTGAGAACTTCATACAGTCCCGTTCTCTTAGGACGGCTCAGGATGTTAGAAAGCAACTCCTCACTATTATGGATAGGTATGTTTTTGTTGAACATCCTTTTTTACCCCCAAGAATTCTTGCTTTCTGCATTAAAAAATTCTGATTATGTTTTGCAATCGTAACTGCTTTTATATGTTTGATTTTCTTATTGGATTACTTTTTTATCGTTTTTTTAATGCGTCAAATGGATTGCTTCCTATTGTTTGGTTGCTTTAGAATTTAAGTTCAGGTAGATGCATATGCTGATATAATTCTTTTTAAAGTAATGCAAATGCACACTGGCAAAAAAAAGAAAAAAGAAAAGAGCTTGTTTAGGGTAATTTTTTCATAGCTGTTACAATTCTTTTTTACTACAATTTTATTGCTATTTTTAAAATTATTTTTGATCAAAAACAGCTTTTTGCAACCATTTCTGATAAGTTATCCGATTTTTGAAAGAGAAAAGAGTTTGTAATGCTAGTTGCTTTGAAAAATCAAAATTTCCAGCAATAATTTTACGATTATTTTTTTTTTTAGAATAGCAACCCCCTAAACAAATCCTAAATATGCCACCTTGTAGAGAATTGCTTGTTTCTGCAACTGTCATATGCTAGTCTGTCTACGGGTCTTGTTGACATGATTCAATAATTAACACTCCTCCAAATTTAGAACTTATTTACAAAATCTCAGTATTGTGTCATTTCATCCGATTTCTTGTTCATCTACAGGTACAAATTGGATGTTGTCAGTACTGGTAAAAACTTCACAAAGATAAGGAAGGCTATTACCGCCGGATTCTTCTTTCATGCTGCAAGAAAAGATCCTCAAGAAGGTTACAGAACCCTAGTGGAGAACCAACCAGTCTACATTCATCCCAGCAGTGCTCTCTTTCAAAGGCAGCCAGATTGGGTCATATATCATGAGCTTGTCATGACAACAAAGGAGTACATGCGCGAAGTTACTGTTATTGATCCCAAATGGCTTGTAGAACTCGCACCTAGGTTTTATAAATCGTCAGATCCAACAAAGATGAGCAAGCGAAAGCGTCAAGAGCGAATTGAGCCACTCTATGACAGATACAATGAACCCAATTCATGGCGTTTGAGCAAGCGCCGTGCTTGACTTTTTTGAATTGTTGATGGAAGTGTTTTCAATATTCACTTTTAGTGTGGAATTTCACTGATGCTTGGTAAATTTGTTTATATTTCATGGAGTAAGATAGTTCTTGCAAATTTGTTATGCATCATATTCACATTCTCAAAATAGACATTATCGTCTATTTATTAAAGTTATTATTGATGATCAGGTAATATTCACATTCAATATTAGATAAAATATGTTTCTCAACTTCGATAATATGTCCAAATGTAATTGAAGAATCTTAGCTGAGCCATACATTTGATGAATTTTTTCAATCCAAGTAGGGTAGCATAAGATTATGTTTTTTTTAATCTTTCCTATATATGGCCTTATTTCTCTGGAAATGCAAGAGGCTTTATTTCATGGATATTGGATTATAAGTCAGTTGATGTTATTTGGTTCTACTATATTTCTGTAGTTTTGTGTGCATAAAATCTTAATTGATTGTGTTACTTTATGGATTTATATTTCTTTTGTTAATTTCTATTAGGAGATCAAAACCTTTTCATTGCAATATTATTGCATCTATTTTCCTGTTATTCATTGCTAGTAGAAAATAATTGTTATGCTAGCTGGCTTGATACTTAACAGAAGCATGTTGAAATTTCATCTCAATTAATTTATCATAGCAATATATTTAGGCATCTATTATGAGCTCGACAAAGGGTGCAATATCTGCATTTATTCTATTTTACTTATTGAATAGTCTGGCACCTGAAAGGCCATTTTTTTTTTCAATGCAGGTAGTTGGAAGTAATTGGAGCAAGTTCCGGGACCAAGTTGCAATGTTTCTTTGGTTGAAGAATGAAATTTAGTTACTATGTTCGTGAATTTCCTTTGGAAAGGTTAGAAGTGGATTCCACTTATGATGACTTGTAAAGCTAAATTTATTTTTGTTTTTTTTACAAGTAATAAAAATGTAGCTTAAAATTAGAAGAACGTTGGATTAGAATATTGCTTTTATTCATAATGGTAATAAACTAATAAATTTAATAGGATGGTGGGTAAAAATGAAGCTCATTGTAGTCCAAAAAAACACTATAACAAATTTTGCAAATTGGAGTTCCTACCAAACAAACAAAGATCATTGAAACTCACTTTAAGCACTCAGTTTTAACTATTTTCAATCATTTACAATTTTAATGATTATTGATGTTTATTTAATTCTAATGTCTAAATTGTCTTCTTTTCAACATTTAGCTTATGCAAATGCCTCTGCAAATCTGTCTTGGTGCTATATCTACTAGCTTTTAGTGGCATATTAATTGTGTAACATGCATATGTTTTGGTTGGCTCTGCATTATGTCATGATTAACATTCTTAATCATTTTAATTGCCATAGTTACATATGTGAAAAGGGTGAATGTTCCAACGGACATGGTGGGTGCTTGCTGCCTTTATGCAGCATATGAATACTTCAAGGTAGGATTGATATTCTGAATTTTCTGCCCAATATAGATATATATGAATAATTTGAGAATTATTTCAATAAGTCATATTTAAGATAAACTTTATTGATGTAGAACGGGTAGGATGGCAAAAATCTGAAACAATTCCTTTCAGGAATTCTGAAAAGTTTCAGATTTTTCTTTTCAGGAAATCTGAAAATTCTCAGATTTTTCTCACAAGATCTAAGAGGAGTTTCAGCGGTTAATAAGCAGAGGAAAAGGAATTAAGAGGGGCAGCGATGTGGGATCAAAGTCAATAGTGACTTGGGGAAAGGTGTAGCTATGAGAGAAAGATGAGGGAGACGGGTGGGAGAGAAGGGGGCTAGCGGGATTAAGAAGGAAGTGGGGAAATTTTGCAGCAGGTTGAAATCCCCCAAAGTCCTTCCCAAAGGAGAGCCAAGTAATGTAGACTAGAGAAGTTTGCTGGACGGCGGGACAACAGGGAAAATTCAGGGAATTATTTCCTTATTCCCCTCTCAGGTTTGGGAAGTAATTAATGGCTTAAGCTTTGAATATTTCGGCTGGGATGAAACAGGGAATTTAATGGATTGAAATTATTTCCTTAAAGCAAGGATGGGGATTAGGAAACAATTAAGGAATGTAAGCCAAGGGGGATGGGGGCCGGCTGTATCCATAGGGAAAGAGGGTTTTAATGCATCTAATTGAGATTACTCAATTGGGGGTGGAGTTTAGGAAAGAAATAATTAAACCCTATTTGAATTTGAAATTCAAATAAAATTCATTTAGTAACTTTCCAAAATTAGAATGATGAATTAGGAAAGAATTCAAATTTTGAATTAGTTGAATTTGAATTTTGAAAACCGTCCTAAAATTAAACCACCCAAATTAAATTTGATTTACATCATGAATGAGATTCAATACTTTCCTAAAATATCTTTCTAATTTAGGAAAAGGATGAAAATAATTTCATAAATTATTTGAACTCTTTAGGTAAGCTTTAAGATAGACATTGACTCCTCATTCATGGAGACAAACAAGGGTGGCCGGCGGCGGAGGAGCTAATGGGGGAAGGTGTCCGGCGGCCAAGAAAGGGTGGGATCGAGTGAAGGTGGCCTGCGGCTATGGGAAAAAATTTGTGGAGCTTGGTATGGAGGTTTGGCCGAGGAGTTGAGAGGGGAGGAGGAAGAAAGACGATGGCTAGGAAAAAAGAGGGAACAAAACAAAAACAAAGAAAGATAGAAGATAAACGAAAGAGAGAAATAAAAAACCGCGAGCCTTGGACTCTTCCGAAGACTGACGGGTGATCCGTTGCTCTTCTCCAAGGGACTTCAAATCACGAGCTCGGACCCATCCTGCGGCTGGTGAAAACTCCGATTCCTCCCATAGAAATCTCACTATCGTCCTCTCACAAGAGCACAATTGTTGAACACAAATTTTTAATATCAATTCTTCATCCCTTTTACAATAGCTTATGACCCTATATATAGGCCACAACACGATGAAATCAAAAATTACACAATTGCCCCTTGGGCCATAACACCCAAATAAACTATCCTAGGGGTAAAACAGAAAATAGCATAAAATAAGAGCTAAAATTCATAAAATAACTCATAAATGACAATTTAAATTAGAGCCGTCGATTTATGACGCCTCCTGTGATAGATGCGCCAAATCTTCGTGCCGATGTCCGCATCATTTATTCTTTTGTTTAGGCTGAATATTATATGCTGAAATCATTTGAATGCATTATTTCATTCAACATTACAAAAGTACCCCTCAAACATAAGGAAAAATTCTATAGGATGGTGGTGAGACCTACAATGCTTTATAGTGCATAATATTGGATATTGAAAGAAAAGCATAAAATCAAATTAATTGTCTGTAGAGATGAGGATGCTCAGGTCGATGAGTGGCTTCACTCTTAGAGACAAAATGCGAAATGAGTATATACATGAAAAAGGTTGGAGTAGCTCCAGTGCGGATAAGTTTAGAGATAGTGAACTTAGATGGTTTGGTCACATAAAACCTTGGCCACTTGGTTAGGAGAGTAGATGCATTAGATTTGTAAAAAGACTTCGTTAGAAATGACATTTTTTTTTTGAAAAAATGATCAAAAAGGTCCTTTGACTTTTTATGAAAGACCAAAATAGTCCCCAACTATATTGAAAGACTATTTTGGCCCCTCAACTCATTAAAGAGGAATTAAAATAGTCACGCTATGGGATTATTTTGGTTCATTTTTAAAAGATTAACAGGACACAATAGAGACAAATGATTCATGTAGCTGACCCCACGTAGCGAAATAAAGGCTTGATGTTGTCATCGTCGTCATCATCGTTGATTCATAACACTCTAATTTTTGTTCAACTTTTCCATTTTGCATCCATGCAACGTAAAAAGTATTCTTTTAAATTGTTAAGTTGAGAAATTTGTTATGAAAATGTCATAAGCTGATACTGGGCACTTTGTTCACATAGTCACTTGTCTTTACTCTTGCATACACAGATATGTAAATACTGCTCTTGCCACATTTAAAAATAGAAGGTGAACAATGAAATAAATCACAGGAAATTGATCTGTAGCTCCATTGGAGTCTAGGCATGAGTATTCATGTATAGTGTCAGTGTCCAAGTAATTTCGCATATACATGTTTTGATGCTGAATTTTTTTTTTTTTTTTTTCAACCAATTGTTGTTCATGCAAACCGGTTTCTTTTATAACTAAATTTTATTTGATCACAGCTCTAAACTTAAACGTATTACAGTTTTTACAGGAGAAGTGATGGGGACATCGGAGCTTGGAAAGTCTATCAGAGACGTGGCCGTCGATCTACGGCCACGATCGAGTCGATGTATTTTTTAGAAGTACTATGTTTTTGTCTTTTATATTGTATTTGCTTTTGTTATTTTCCGCTTTTACCCCTTAAGGGAAGTCATGTGTAAGCCCAAAGGGCATTGTCGTCTTTTATTTTTTGAGTCATTTTGTATGAGGCTATATATAGCCATTATGTTCTCTTTTCATGCTTAATGAATGAATGATAAAAAATTTTCCCCGTGTTTGAGTTCTTGTGAGAGCTTGAGAGAGATTGGAGTGAGTCCCTTGGAGGGGAAACGGATCACCCACCAACCTTAGAAGTGTCCGGGTTCTTGGTTCTTCTTCTCTATCTCTTTCCTTCTCCCTTCATCCCCTAGTCGCCGACCTAAGGTCCTTCCAAACCCCTAAGCCGTCGGCCACCAAATTCCCCCCACCACCCATCGCCTAGATCCAACCCCACCATCATCCACGGCCATCCTCCACACCGCCGGCCCATCCCCTTGGCTTCCTCCCATCTCCACTTGCCATCAAGCCTTTCCTAAATTAAATTTCATATTTTGGTAACTCTATTAATGATCAAATTCAAATTTATTTGAATTTGAAATAGTTACCTAATTTATAAATCATATTTTAGAAAACCTACTAAATCATAGCCTATTTAAATTTTGAATTAAATTGTGATGAGATCTTTCATTCCAAATTTAATTTATTAATTTAGGTAAGCATTGATTGGTTCATTAAACCCCTTCCCTCTCTCTATTGTTGCCGCCCCCCCTATGGGATTGCATTAGGAATTATTTCCTAAAGCCAACCTCTCCTCTTGGAAATAATTTAAACTTCATCTCCACCTCTCTTGGCTGAAATCCCCTAGTCCCCACCTATTTAATTTCTTTCCAAGGGAGAGCCTCTTCCTTTGGAATTGAAATCAATACCTTTCCCCTCCCTCTTGCCCGCCGCCCCCGCTCTCTCTTCTCCTTCATTAATTCCTTGCAATTAAGGGGATTATTTAAGGAGTTGTTTGAATTATTTTCCCTCCACAAAATCTGAACCAAATTTAATCCCCCCTACCATTCTCCATTGGCCGGCCACCCTTGCCCCCTTCTCCAATTAAAATATTGAGAGATACTTCTTTCCCCTAGAGAAGTCTTAATCTACACACCAATCCTTCGACACCAATGAATGGCCGATCCAGAGCTTGACTACGGATTCTCTTACGCCGAGCAAGGGAACATCAACATCATCCACTCCAGCTTCTTCGACTTCAACCCGGAGATCGATAATTCCATTGAAGAGTACATGGACCGCATCATCTTCACGCTTTCGGAGGCCATCGGCGAGCAACTTGCCAACGTCCAGTGGCAAATTGTTTCGGGACAACAACAAGGGTGAACTTCTTCCCTCTTCGTTTATCTTTCCTAATCTACTAACCTTTTAGGTGGTGATTTAATCGCAAGCTATGTTGCACTGATACAGATACGGCGATACGGATACGAATATGAGACACTTCAATTCTTAAAAATATATGATATGGGTACGGCGCGGACACGACATTATAATTTATAAATCTTACATAAAAATTAAGAAAACAATCAAAACATAATATTTGAAAATTACAAAAAAAAAAAAAAAATGAAAGTAGCATCATTTGTATCCTTGTAGCTTATAATATCAAAATATAAGTAAGCATTAAATGTCTAGTACAACAACGAAAGCATAAACATAAATTAGCTAGCATATGAAGTTTCAACTATTCAATAGAATGAATGATATGATTAGCTTCTTCAGTGGTTTGTCTTTGAACTTCTATATCATCTTCAATAAATATCATAGCTCCTAATTCAGGCTCATCACGTGAAATATTAGCAATTTTTAATATTCCTATATCATCAAGAGACTCAAATCTATCTCGAAAATGAGAGAACCTCGCTCTCAGCCGCGAAAGTAAATACAACGGGTCTTTTTTCAAATTTTTTATTTTTCAACCGATATACGCGTGTCCTTTTGAAATTAAATAGTATTTTAATTAGATACTGCAAAGCCGTGCCCGGCACGTATCGGTGTCGTATCGGAGGTGTATTCGTGTATCGGTGTATCAGATACAACACACCTTCATAAATAGGTTTATCGGTGCAACATAGATCGCAAGGTCTCGTGCTTCGCTCTCTTCCTCCGCTTAGTAAACATAGGATTTGTTTTTCCTTTCTATGTTGCTATCTCAATGTTAGATTAGAGATTTTTATTGAATAACTAAATTCGCATGTTATTGAAATTCTAAATTGTTTTGATGTTTCAAGTACTTAGCATGTGATTTGGCCTAAGCGTGGCTACCCCTCTCACGTTTTCTTTTATCGTTTAGCGGCTAATAGTTTAATTGTTATTTGTTCTTATTAAAATCGTGCAAGTTCTTATCTCATCCACAAATATTCTCTTTGAAGACCTAAGGCTTCTAACATATCTGAGATTTCTACTTGACAAGGTAAAATTTTTTATAATACATTTTCTTAGTTGCATCCTCCTGTAATTCCGGCTTAAAATTTTTTCTTGCTTCATGTTAATCTCATTGGCAGCTTTTATTTGCTATTTTTTTCCCGTCAGTTTCAGCTTTCAAAGTCTATGAAAGAAAACTATATATGTATGGAGATTTCTGGTACTTGTTCTTCTTTTTCTTTTTATGCTACCTTGTCTTCATTGTCTTCAAACAAGGACTTAGGAAACAGTTGTGACGAACGAGCTTTGTTTTTGCATATGACTTTAGGAATTGAGTCGTTACAACCTGCTTTTCTTTATAAAATAATGAGAGCAATTAATGGATTTTTTTGAAGCTTTGCCTATTGCATTTTCATGAAATATGAGAAGATTTGTGCGAGGTTTTGTATTTTCTCACTCTTTTATGTTGGTTATAGTTCAGAGATTTTCATTCCTTATGTTGTTCTCTCCCCTCAGTAGTTTAGAGCAGCAAATATCTCTCTTTCATCCTTCTAAAAATATATAATACAAATCGAATTTCCTTTTCCCCTGGCCTTCTCCTTTTACAGATTCAATAGAAGTTAATAGAATTAGCCTTTTACTGCTTGAAAGTAATAAAAGCAGCAGTTATTTATGGCTTTCCTTTACTGTATTTTTGGCAGAGCAATGGTTAGAATGATGATTGCTCTTTTCTTCTGTTAATATATTCCTCTACTGTTGTATGATTTTTCAATATTGATCTGCTCCTCAATATTCTGTTAAATATTTATATGCAAATATAAGTACTTCATATGCGTCGCTTTCTCGATTTTTAGTCACATACTGTAATCACCCCAATTCTCTTTTGAGGTTAATAAAGATTCAAACTTAATACAAACTAATGCTGTGATAAGTAGGATGTACAATGGGTAAATCAAAGGATGGTGGAGCATCTACAACATGGGAGCATGTTTTTAAAATGATTTTTTGTGATTTATGTTTGAGAGCAATTGAACTATAAAATCATCCAACTACACATTTCAATGAAGAGGGTTAAATGAATTTAATAAAGAGCTTTCACAAGAATATAGGTAGATAATACGACAAGTCATCACAGTTAAAAAATAAGCGGGATTCACTTAAAAAAGATTGAAAGTTATGGAAGGAGCTTAAGCGGGAATCAACTGGATTGGGTTGAGATCCTAAAAGAAAAACTATTGATGCATTAGACGAATGGTGGAAAGAAAAATTAGAGGTGAATATTCAATTTATATATATTTACATATTTGCTAACTTATTTCAATTTCCTTTTTGCATACATCTCATAGCTTCAATAATCAATTTCAGATTACAGGTTGTTTCAAATGTCAAAAAATTTAAATATTGTGGAATTGATCCTGACTTGGAAGAAAAGCTTGTTGTATTTGCTGTCCTATGGTACAGATTTCAATTTTATCAACTGAGCTTGGATTGAAATGTCAGAGCTTGGCTTTTGCTTCATCAATTGTCGGCACAATTAGGTACATGGTGAGCTGAAATTCAATTTATTTCTTTGCATTTACTAATATTACCTAAAACTAATGTGTCGAGCATGTCTGCTAACTGATTAGTTTTACTCTAATTTGATATATTTGATTTTCTTAACACCTTACAAATTTAGAGTCAATCAATTAGCTGCTTAGGCTACATACAAATTATCATTTCTGTTTCTAATGATATGCGCTTCACAGTGAAAGAGTTTCAATGTTTGAGTTTCATTTGCAGCAAATTTTACAACTTTTGAAAACAAAGTAACAACTTCTGAGGCACGAGATGGTGAAGATGTCGAGGAGATGATACAATTAAGGGAGCAAATAGTACTAAAAAGCTGTTTTAGAAAGCAACAAGAAAGCTGCTCTAAACAAAGCCTTAGTGTTAAATCTTAAAAAGCTGTTTTTTAGTATACATGACCTTGTAGTGTTATGTTTTTTTATGTTTGTGCTTCCCTGGAAGTGAAGGGATGAAATGGACATGTAAGATTACACAGACTTGGGTAGGAACTTATGATTGTTTTTTGAATTTGAACGAAGTGAAAGAAATATTATGCAGATTTAAGAAGTTTACTAAGCAAGTTGAAGCTTTGTTTGGACGGCTTTCTTATTGCTTATTAAAGCAGTTTTTTAGTACAAATATTTTAATTTTTGTAATAAGAAGTTGTTTTAAGAAGCAATAAAAAAGTCCTGTCAAACGAAGCCTGAGTTTTGAATAGTATGCATGATGTAGTTCTCACTATCTGCAATAATCTGTTCCTGCTTTTCAACACCATCAAAGTGAAGGAGCTTATATATGAGAAATTATTACGTGCGGAGACCGGACATAAAGAACCATTCAGTATTGTCTCAGTGAACAGTAAGAGTGCGGTAAAATCACAGTTACTGTTCATAACTGCATTTTTTCTGTTCACAGAGGCAAAATCGAACGGTTCTCTATGTGCAGTCTCTGAATGTAATAATTTGTCTCTTTATATATGCCTCGACTATGGCAGACCACATCCTAAATTGATTACCACAGTAAATATATATCAATATAAACTTTCGAAATACACCAAAGGAATGAGCTAAACTTCAAAACAATCAAATAACAGGCATTTACAATTAAATATATTGGTTTTACTTATTCAGACAAAAAAAAAACTTTAGGATTTCAAAGCTTTTATGCTTCTGTGGAACATCATTAAAGATACTCATCAGAAATAAAATATTCAGATTGATTTTCCATTGTAATGTCTCTATAATTAGGGAAATAGAAATATTTTATTTCATGATATGTAATTGCATACTTATTTAATTTTCTAATTAAATCTTAAAAAATTATCGGAGTTATATTATTATTATTAGAAAAAGTATATTTATTAGTAAGTAATAGTAGATATTGTAATTTTTTTTAAAGATTATTTTAAAGTATGATAGTATATTGTAAAGAAAAATTTATAGTATTTTGATATTTGAAAGTCATAGTCATAAAATATTTTTTTAAAAGTGGATGCAATTTTAATTTATGTTTGTTTGTTTATTTATCATTATAAATAAATAAAAATAGACATTCGAACAATTTCCTTTGATCACAATATATAATATTATATATATATATAATAAATTTATATATATATTGGTCTAAGAATATAGTGGTGATAGAGTTAAAAATTATTGGTGATTGAAAATATACAAAGAAACAATACAGAAAAGAAAATGAACAACGATTTGAATTTTTTTTACGTGGAAAACCTAAAGAGGGAAAAACCCATGGGGCCACGTTCCCTGTTGAAAGTTTCACTAGTGTTTGTAAATTTACAAAGAAGCTGATTCGTCCCACAAGTCGGACGATCAGATTACAAATCAGTTTTCTTCTAACTTGAAGCAAATTTAACCAAATTCTGTAGAATTCCAGCGCGTTCTCTCGAAAATCCGACAAAGTTCAGCGTATCATCAAATTGCTCCCTGTTGCAGAGTGTTTTTGCCGTGGTAATCTTTCTTCATATAAGCATAATTTTCCTCCTTCACCTTTTCCCGCACATTTTGCACACTTTGCTAAACGTTTTTATAGCGAAGCATATGATAAGTGTTCCTCATGCGGGTAACACCTTCTTCATCATTTTTCGCAAATTCGCATTTCAAATAAACCCTAGCTCTTCTCCTCCCCGCCTATGTCAAATTGTAAACACTATATTTCCAAGGAGGGTCTCTCCCGCAATGACCGCAGCGCCTTTTCTTGCTCTAACAGATCCCTAATTCTTGTACTAACAATATGACATATTTTTAACAGTTATTTTGTAACACCAATAATAAAAAAAAACATGAATACAAAAATAATACCAGTCTGCCGCCGGGGTCCAAAGGGAGGCTGCCCCTGGTGGGGTTCGACCTGCCGGTCAGGTCGCGGAGTCAAGGGCAGGCGCCCCGGAACAAATTATATTATAAGAAGTAATTTTGAAATTATCGTTTATTGTTATCTCATACCGGCATGTATCGCTCAGTACCGAGCATGTACCGCTCAGTACCGCGCATGTACCGCTCAGTACCGAGCATGTACCGCTTAGTACCGCGCCTCTAATTACGCAATTTTAAACAGAGGTTACAACATGACAGTCTGACAATTATACTATTAAAAAAATAATGATTAATATACAACCCTTTTAAAAAGCAGCTTTCTATACAACTTTGCAACCTATTTTACCAACACCTATAGTCATCTCAAAAGAATCCTTACTCAATTACCCCTGCTTTCTCTATATCCTGTTACATTAAGGTTTTGTTTGGGACAACTTTCCTATTATTTTCTAAAATAGCTTTCTTGTACAAAAATTTTTTGAACTAGAAATTTTTATACTAGTAGTCGTTTTAGAAAGCAGTAAGAAAGTTGTCCGAAATGAAGGCTAAGTAGATAAATGCTGATTGGTAATAAAATAATGATATATCAACTCACATGTTTTTTTTCTTGATTGCATTCTTATTTGTCTCTTCTCTTTTATTGAATAATTGACACATAATTTGAATGTTGATTGCGAGTGGTCAATGATTTAAAAAATTTAAAAATAGTGAACTATTTGTGAATATCATTGTGTTGGTTGTGATAAAAAAGAAATGAACAACTTGAATTTTTTTTTTTTGTACATGATTTTTAAAATTGAAGAGGAAATTAGTTTTGCTTTAATTCACCCCACCTTAATTGAGCCATAATATTTAAAAGATATTACAATTATTTGACATAAGACATTAATTACCACAAAGTAAATCAAATATATGTTATAATTGATCATTAATTCTCCATAACAATAAATAATATTAAATGATTTTTTAGTTTATCTTTTTTTTTTTGGACATTTAGGTCAGTTAAAATGAACTCATACACACATTACAAACGTAACCCTCGAATCCAAGACCTTTTAACTGATAACGAAAGCTCCCAACCAATAGATCAAGATGAGCTACGTGAATACTTAGTTTTTCATTCAAAATTATCTTTATTGTTTATTGCTTTTTAAAAATAAAAAATGTTTATTAATACTGAGAAAAATTAAATTTTGTTAACTCATTTTTTCTTACAAAATCTATTTTTATTTTTAAATAAATAATATATTTGTTCAATAAAAAATTATTTTAATTAATTTTTTTATCAAAACAGGGTTTAAAATTATTAATATTTTGAAATAAATATAACATAAATAAAATTTGTATTTTTTTTTACTTTTTTTGAGCCAACAACGTGGCATCTAACGACTGGACTGGCGGCGCCTCTGAGTTGTACTGGTCCCACGCACGGTGAATGTGGACGAATGGACGGTGCACCAAACGCATAAAATTCGTTGGCGTGGGTCCCACGCTTGGGTACTACCGAAGCTCCCAATGAAAGTGATCATTGAAAGCTTCGTTTAAGAATGAAATTACTAAATTAGTGTTAGTGGGCCACCTTACCAAACGTTATTATGCTCTAATTAAATTTGAAGGGTAGGATTTCATCATAAGCGCATGTGGTTGGATGATTATTGGAGAAGAATGGGGGTGATTAGGGTTAGCTAGGTTGTGGATTTATTATTACGTGCGGAGTCCGGACGACGTCCAAAGATTAATAAAAATATGGCATGTCATCCCAAAAATGTACCGCGCTCAATACAAAACTCGGTACCTGCCCTCGGTATCGCTCGGTACTAAGCGCTGAACCAGACAGGAGAACGATCCGGCGTTTGCACGGAATAATAGCTCTAGGTTGTGAGTGCAATTTAGGTTTTATTTGAGATATTTTTTTATATATATTTTTTTAAAGCATCATTTTAGTATAATTTTTTTTAATTAAAATTTTTATTACTCGAAAGTTATTTAAAAAAAATAGTAAGAAAGCTGTCCTAAATGAAGCCTTGATGATTGTATTTTTTTAATTGGATGGGCCCTCTTATTATTGAAATTAGGAGTAGAAATAGTATTATTTTAAATTAAATTGACAAAGATTTGAAATTTAGTAAATGTTATGGGAGAGAATTGGTAGAAATAGAATTTTGAGTCTTTGCTTTGAATTATGTTGTTTTCATATGTAATTAGTGAAGAGAAATACAATTCGTAGGGGGATACGCGATTTTTAATATAAATTTTGGAAAACAAAAATGTTGTTTATACTCGCATATGTTCTTACAAGTGTTTAGTAGGTAGTTGGCCAACCATGATTGAGGAACTGGCCTTTTCAGAGCTCCAACTTAAGGAATTTGCGCAAAACTCATGAAAGCTCACTCACAATGACCATCATGCATCAGTCATCTAGGCCTCCCAATAATATATAGCAAGAGCTATTTTTTTATGGGTGATTTACATACATTAATACATACCATCCTATATTATTCTATTTACATATTTAACACCAAAAACTTTAATATTACATACATATCACCCATAGTTCATTATCATATCAAATATAAGTAGTAGAAATGAAATATATATATGAGTGGTAGGAATGAAATACGAGTGGTATATTTGATATTAAAATAATATAGGGTGGTATGTATGTAATATTAAAATTTTCGGTGTTAGATATGTAAATAAAATGGTATAAAAAGGCATGTATGTAAATTTCCCTTTTTTTATTTATGATGCTGGTTTCCAACGAATTTGAGGTCGAATTTTCGTCGCAAACATTGAAACGATGATCTAGTATCGTTGTTTGCAACGGAAATATTAGTCACAAATGGCGGCTATTTGCGACGGATTTTCCATCACAATGTACGATGGATATTCCACCGTAATTTACGACAAAGTCAGTCATGCTTCCGCTGCAAATTCACCGCAAAATATTTGTAACGAATTTGTTCCGTCGCAAATACTTTTTTGACATGAGTTTTAACGTCTAAATCAATTCCATTGCAAATCCACCACAAATCAAAATTTGCGACGATTTCTCTTGTTTTGCTGCAGATTATTCTTCTCGAAAAAGCTAAATTTTCTATAGTGTTCGACTAATCTTGATCATCTCAGCTAGAACTGTTTCTTCCCGCGATAGCATCTCACTCGACATTCTCTTCCCAAGGTCTTCACATAGCTTCCACACAAGTCATTGACCACGCCAACTAACTCGCCGGATGTTGGTTCCCTTTCATCTCAATACTCACTCGCAGACTAACTCGGGCACTCTTTCCCTCATCAACTCGACATCACAGCGCTCATCCAATGATGACTCGTCAAAACCTTTCAACCTCGCTAGCTCTCCTTAAGCCAATCATGGGAAACACACATGTCTGGGATAGTGTGTGACGTTGTATAGGTATTCTTTGTTGCATTATATCATTTGACTTTTTATTGCAGCTGTTTACATAACCCTTTAAAACATATGAATAAGGGGTGATGAGGAACAATTTAAGGGACTTTTTTGGATTGATGATGGATACTCTGTCAATTTTACGACTAATATTCTCTTAAGCATCATGTATATCTTTTATATTCTTTATATTCTCTTTATTCTCTATTCTCACATGTCCTAACTCACTAGGTTTTGCATGTTAATAAAGGCTATTGTGTTCCGGGGATAGATTTGGATCCAACAAGTTGATTTTCCCCAATTGAAACAACAAAAGTTGGTAGTAAGTATGAGTTGTAATAGTACATATTCCACTAATGTTAAAAAAAAATATTTTGGGATATTACTAATATATTCTATGATGACAATGCAAGAAAATCTACAAAGATGATGGAGGCAATTTTATTAGTCTTGTTCTCAGCGATGAAGAAGCTATGACCTTGAGGTGACACAAGAAAACATTTGAGATGATTAAAAAAAAATTAATCTTTGCTAGAAATGAAAATGATAAGAATGGATGATGACAACAAAGAGATTCACGACACTTAAATACTAAATGAATGTTTTATGATTATAAAACTTGTATGGGTCGTTCGATGGATTGTTCCAAAATTTCCTATTATTTATGAGCACGCCGCTCTAAAAATATACATAAGTTTGCCCACTCTACACGTGAGAGAAGAGGAGCTTGGAGCTAAAGCCTAAAATCTCTCTCTCTCTCTCTCTCTCTCTCTCTCTCTCTCTCTCTCTCTTGAAGAGAGCTCTGTGGCTCTAAGGATCTCAGAGCACCACCACTGAGCCATCACATGACCATTATCATCAGGTCTTCACCAATTGACCACCATGATCTTTAGACTTTCGTCACTTAACTAAAATCGTCAAACCATCGTTACTCGATTTTGGTCCTTTGACCTCTGTCTCCTATTGACTACAATCCTTTGAATCATTACCCATCTACTATGGTCCTTCCAACCATCGTTGTCCATTGACTACGATCTTCTTTACCTCTTTCACCCATTGACTATGATTCTTCAACCTCTATCGTCCGCCGACCATGATCCTCAGACCATCATTGTTTGACTATAGTCTTTCGCTCATTGTCACCCAACTATAATCCTCAGATCACTATCTCCCGCTAACTATGGTTCTCAAATAATTGTTGCATAACTACAATCCTTCTGACCTTCGTCGTCTATCAACTATGGTTCATCAACTTTCATCACCCAATGACTATAGCTTTTGACATTTGTTGCCCACCAATTATTGTCCTCCAATCTTCATCACCTGATGACTATAGTTCCCCGACCGCTATCATTCACTAACTACGATCCTCTAATTAGCATCACCCGACTGCAGACTTCCGACCTCTGCTGCAGGTCGACTACGGTCCTTAACCACCATTGCCCCGACTATGATCCTTCTGACCTCCACCGCCCATCAACTACAGCCCTCTGTCGTCTGTTTTTGGTTGATTAAAGTTTCCTAATATCCATCACCCGCTGGCTACAATCCTCTGATATGTAATCTTTTTAATATTATCAGTCGCTACTCCAATGCCTACTGGCTTCATCACTTCACAACACTAATAATGTCAACACATATCATCACTCACAAGATCGATGCACGTCTTGACATCAACTTTGACTCCCAACTTCATTTAAGTTGGATTATTGCCAAAGGGCTCATCAAGCTTCAACCAACTAATGTGTTCTTTATAAGGTATTAACACAATCCCCCAAGAAAGGACTTAACTTGTAATCAACTATAAAAACTAATAGAATCATTTTAACTAGCAACAAATGTTTAAGCACACAACACACCTATTGGAGTATTTTATAACATTTGCTTTCAAGTACTAGATGTATTATGTACATCCATCATAATTAGCAAGGGCTAAACAACTATACAAATTCCATAAATTACATCAAAACAATTTTGATGTAACATTATTATCTTTTTGCTAAGAATCCTAAATTCAATATTAACCTGCATTAATATAATTTTGACATGTTATATGAATAAAACTTCACTTGTACATGAAATTATTTTTTTCATGAACATTTTAAAAATAAAAAAAACGTCACATCAACATTAGTATTTTTTTGAAGTTAAGATATAAGTTTGAGAGGGCACTAACTAGTTTAGTCGATTATTGACGAGAAATTATTAGGTGCGGAGTGCGGACGGGAGAATCGTCCGCACACTAGTATAAAACCGCGCTCGGTACCGCTCGGTACCACTGGGTACCGCTCGGTACCCTGTGTCTGTGCGGACGATTCTCACCCCGTCTGCACTCCGCACCTAATAATTTTTCATTATTGACAATAGCACAGATGGAATATTGTTTTCAATGATACTGTGATCCTACAGTCCTACTGAACATTTTAAAAATAAATAAATTAATATATAATGTCATGATTGCAAGTATTGCGCTTATCCTAGCTAGAGAAAATAATGGAATTTTGTCACTTATTTAAGTTACGTGTTACCATTCTCCCCTGGCCCCCTCTATAAAGCATCTTAGCTCTCCCCAGCTCCTCCCCACTCACAAAGCTCGGAGCTTTTTACCTTACTTGAGTTAGCTCTCGCAGTCGCGAAAAGCAGGAGCGGAAAATGCAGGCAAAGGAGGAAGATGTGAGCTTGGGAGTTAACAAGTTCCCGGAGAGGCAAGCAATAGGAACGGCGGCACAGTCGGATGAGAAAGACTACAAAGAGCCGCCGCCGGCGCCTCTTTTCGAGCCAGGAGAGCTCAAGTCTTGGTCTTTCTACAGAGCCGGGATCGCCGAGTTCGTTGCGACTTTCCTCTTTCTTTATATAACCATTCTCACTGTGATGGGAGTGGCTGGTTCGAAGAGCAAGTGCAGCTCTGTGGGAATTCAGGGTATTGCTTGGGCTTTTGGTGGAATGATCTTTGCTCTGGTCTACTGCACCGCCGGGATTTCAGGTGAGAGATAGCTTTCCTTCCTCTATTATTTCATCCCTTTAGTATTTTTTATAATATCTCCGATCTCTTCTGCTTTTGCACCTTTTCTTCATTTTCAGCGAATTTTCTTGGTTACTTTTGTTGCTTCTATTACTGCCTGATTTTTTGTAAATTTTTTCTCTTAGCACCTCTAGTTAACTTTGCCTCAATAGATCTAACAAGTTTGGAGTTTCTGGAGCCATCTTCAGTTTAACTTAAGCTCCTTTAAAAAAATAAAATAAAATTCTGAGATAAGCTTTTTGATGAGATGTTACCTGTAGCACATGACCTCTTAGTAGATCTAGTTCTGGGAATTATCAAAATATGGTTGTTTGGCTAGATTCTTGTTTGTGGTTTGAACATTTTTGGATCTTGCTATGTGATTTGGGTTTCTTCAAATCTTAAATCTTGAAAAAAATCTTCAAAAAATTTACAAAGCTTTAACCTGATTTAACAGTCTTGATGTTTTTTTCAGGATTTAACGCTCTGTATTTATCAAAATCCAGATTTAAAGGATTTGTTAGATCCCACCTGTAACCAAACAACCCTAAGATTTGACTAAAATAATACACTAATTAGAAGTGTCTTTACTTCTCACTATATATTTATCAAAATTTGTATAAAACCCCCAATAAAATGCCATGACCATGATGTTCTTATTTACACAAAAATAGTTTTCAATTTCATAAATGCTTTTGTTGGCAGGTGGGCACATAAACCCTGCAGTAACCTTTGGGCTTTTTCTAGCAAGGAAGCTATCCCTCACAAGAGCCCTCTTCTACATGGTGATGCAGTGCCTGGGTGCCATCTGCGGCGCCGGCGTCGTGAAAGGCTTCAAAAAGAACCTCTACATGGCGAACAATGGTGGAACAAATTCTGTGAGCCCAGGCTACACCAAGGGTGATGGCCTTGGCGCTGAGATCATCGGCACCTTTGTGCTAGTTTACACTGTCTTCTCTGCCACTGATGCCAAGAGGAGTGCCAGGGACTCTCATGTTCCAGTAAGTATTAAACATTTAGTTCATTACTTTAATAGTTCAATATTAATTCAGAAGGGTATGATGAGGGATTGCATGCTTGAATTGATGCTCTTAGGGTCACAATGAAATAATGGAGATTGTTGATAATTAGATGTGATTTAATTCATATAATGTAGTGTATATAAAACATGAAGATGATTAGGGCACAAAACACGTCAAAAATTGTATACCGGTTCGTCCAATTGATGGTTACGCCATGTTATGACTATTGCATATTTTATTATAATGGGAAGTTATTACATAAGAATTCATAATCTAGCATCTTAGGCTTCGTTTGGGGCAGCTTTTTTATTGCTTTATAAAACTATTTTTTAGCACATAAATTTGTAATTTAAGAAATTTTTGTACTAAAAAGCCATTTTAGAAAGCAACAAAGAAGCTGTCCCAAACGAAGCCTTAGTTATCTCACATAATGATAGCTCCCACTACCCTTTATAATGGAAAATAAAATTACAATGAAACATCCAAATCACCCTTGATGAAACTTTGCAAATATTAGATCTTTTATTTGTAGGCCTTAAATTAGGCAGAAGATGTTTCTTTGTGGAGCATATAAAACATAGGATCGTTTGGGATGGATGTCTTACTGCTTTCTAAATTAGCTTTCTAGTACAAAAAATTATTGAATAAAAATTTTTATAGTAGAAAGCCATTTGAGAAAGCAATAAGAAAACTGTTCTAAACAAAGCCTTAATAATTGCTCCAACCCACAATTCCATAATACTTAATATTATTCAAATTAGTAATATAAACAATTTTATTGCCTGTTTGATTGGGTGATTTGTTGTTGCTTGTATATGATATATTGATCCACCATACTCTCTATTATGCTTGATATATTGTGGGGGCTCATGGGATTAGTTTTATTCTTAGAAGCTGATATGGTTATCTGCAGATGGAATACATGTTATAGAAAAATAAGGATTATATTTTCACACATTTGTATATAAAAACTAAATTCTTGCTTGTATTGAAGGACTTTTAATTAGAAAATTTAATAAATTTCATTAGTTACTAATGCCTCTTCTTCTCTACTGGCAGCCAAATAGGCCTCTATGAGGCAAAAAATTTTTACTTATAAAAGTAAGGATTGGTTCAATCCTCATTTATATCTCCTAATCCTTGGGATGACTAGTTTTTTTGACACCAATATTTTTATAGCCTTTTTGCTGTTTAATTCTGCAAATTAGTGGATTCTTTCTACAATTGAGAAGAATTTTGGGATTCTTTTGTTGCAGATCTTAGCTCCACTTCCAATTGGGTTTGCTGTTTTTCTAGTTCATTTGGCTACTATTCCCATCACTGGCACTGGCATCAACCCAGCCAGGAGTCTTGGAGCTGCCATTATCTACAATAGAGATCATGCTTGGGATGACCAAGTAAGTCAAAAATATAATCATAATAATATTTTATGTGTATTGCTTGGCTGATTTCAAGTGGTAATGAAAATTTGCTTCATTGAACCTCTCTTTCAGTGGATCTTTTGGGTTGGACCTTTCATTGGAGCTGCTCTTGCTGCTATCTACCACCAGATTGTTATCAGAGCTATCCCTTTTAAAAGCAGGCCTTGAGCTCTGAACTGTGTGCTTCCTGTGAATTCAAAGTTCTGGCCTTGGATGCTTCCCATTCTCCTGTTTGGCTGCTTCTGTTTTTTCTTTATGAGGTTTTGTTTGGAACGACTTTTTTACTGTTTTTTAAAGCAGTTTTGTTAGTACAAAATTTTTAATTTTTTACTACTAAGTTGCTTTAAGAAGCAAGAGGAAAACCGTCCCAGAAGAAGCTCTAGTCTTTTTCTGTACTGTGTTTTTTTGTCAGCAGTGTAAATTTTTAATAACGGTCATGTAATATATATCAGCTTTATGCTTTTTCAAGTAGTGTGTTATCATCCTATGTATGACTCTTTAAGTATTATTTTGATCTATTAGTAGCTTGAATTCAAACCATTTATTGTTCATCCTTATAAAATATTTTATCTGTATTTGGTTTCAAATAAATTTAATTTTTTTTAATAATTTATTTCCTTGAAAAATCTTCTAGCTTTTATGTTTTAAAAATAATAATTTTATTTTCACACATTTCATGTGTAAAAATGAAATTATTATATATTTTTGGGGTTTTTCTTGAAAAGATTTGTATAATTTATAATCTGGCATTCATCTAAATGATGCTCTATTAAATTTGATTATTTTTCAAAATATAATTTATAACTTCAAGCAAGCCAATGAGCACTTGGGTTTATCCTAATTTCTGATAGATTTGTGATTATGGAAGAACAAGAATAGTTAGAGCCAAATTATGGAAGATAATGAATGGTTAGAACTTAGAAGAGAAGACTTTTAAAACAATTTATCGCAGGGCCCCCAGGGTAGCTCTGCCACTGAGTGCAATCATGCTATAATCTAGTAGCCTTGATCATCAAAGCTTTATTTATCTCAAAAAATTATTCTCACCTTTGATAATAAAAATTCAAAGATTATTCTACTATGAACTTTATGAACTTTCTAAACACAACGGAAACACAAATATGTGCCACATATAAATCTTCTTAAACTTTTTCTATCATTCATAATGACATACGGAGACGCTCTCGTGTGATTAATATCTCTGGTATTAGATAGTTCATATCTTTTATAGATGATCACTCTATAACTACGGATCTTCTTAATGAAAGACATATATGAAATATGTCGTATTGTAAGATATTTCATTTCTATATATAAATTCAGATCCAAACCAACACCGTTTATAGATTTATCTCAACTATTACAATTAAAATTTGTGAATATTATGCATTTATTCCTCATGAATTAAGTGCATCTTTCTTGGTTATTTTATGAACTAATAATTGTACAAATGTACTATCAATAAAATAAATTTTTTTGTACATTTATGAATGTAGCAATTTTAAATACCTCATTCTTTTTCAAAACTCACATTTAGGGGAGGACTTTATGGTTATACATTTTTTATCCATTAAGTTGATTATAGCTTTCATCTCTCCCCTTTGAAGTTTAATATTGTGGCCACACTATAAATTCTCAATAGTTATGTACAAAGGCGTAGTTTAGATACTGGGAACATCCAATAAACAATACAATAACAACAACATCAAGCCTTTGTCCCACTATGTTTGGTCGGCTATATGAATCCTTTTTTCTTCATTGTGTCCTGTTAAAAGTCAAATTATCATTTAAATTTAATAAAGAAAGATCTTTTCTAATATTTTATAACCAAGTCTTTTTAAGTTTACCTCTACCTTTCTTAACTTAAGTCAAATCTAACACCTCTACTTTCCTAACCTGGTTATCAGAAGACCGCCATTTTATGTGAACAAACCATCTAAGGCGACTCTCTCTAATCTTATCTTCCACATTAAAATTACCCTTCTAAACCAAGCTCTGATAATCATTCATAAGATAACACCAAAGATAATCTTGATATCCCAATTTCCCACAAGAAAGGCAAAATAACAACAAAAGAATGTATGAAATGCCCTACTAATGAATATCTTCTTTGTTTAAGGCTTTTTATAATAAACCTGGAACTGACCCGACACTAGTTGACCCAACCTGAACTGACCTATTTTTACAAACGGGTCAAGTATTTCAACCCGGACTCAAACCCCATAGGTTGTCGGGTTGACACGACCCGACCAGCGGACACATTTTGAATAGGGCGCATGCAAGTCTGTGACGCCGACTGAGGTCAGAGCGAACTGGAATCGTGAGGGCGCAGATGGGGTGAGGTGTCAGCAACTCGGTGAGCACCAAATCGTATTGTATGAGCACCAAATCGTAAAGGACGAGCAACTAATTTGCTAAAACAAAATGATACAATCTATTCAAGTAGAAATTTAAAATTTGAACTGATTGTACTGTAAGAGCATTAATTAAAATAGACTAATTTAAATATCAAGGTTTAATGAATCAAATCATGATCAAATATTCATTAATGATCGTATTGTACGATTAACATCGTATAGGATGATCAGTAGAGAGCTTGTTGGATGAACATCAGTTCGTCCTAGATGATTAGCGAATTTATTGAACTAATTGTATTGTACTATTATACATCATACATTATGATTAGAGACATAATAAAACTAATTGCATTGTATAACTATTCATCAAACATTACTATTAGAAGATGATAAATGAATTAATCATACTGTATGATCAAAGTTATTAATTTAAAATTTATGATTTTTTTAGATCCCACTTTACAAACTCAATATCAGAGACAAAGAGGTGAGAGAGTTTGAGTATTCAGATATATTTTCTTCTGAGAGAGAGTTTTGGAGACTGTCCACATCATAAGGGAGAGAGAGGAGGAGAGGTTGAGGGAGAATTCGCCTTAAGGGAGTCAAGGGGTGTGTGTGGATTTATACGTTTTCTCAGGTTAGCCTATACATTGGGTCCTCCTGTTGTGTTTGGCGGAGCTCTTTGACAAGATCTCTAGGAAGAAAAATCTTTGGGTGAAAGACTTGCTAGCCGAGGAGGCTAGGGATCAACATCTCCATTGAGCGAGAGGCGGAAGGAGGTAGAACATCTTCTCCATAAGGAGTTGAAGGATGGAGTGGAGTCTCCATAACAAGGAGCTAAATAAGGGATCAACATCTCCCCTGGAGAGCTAAAAGAGGGACGACGACATATCCATCAACTCGAGACACTACAGGAAAAACGTCGATTACCGGCGGTTAAGCCGGCGGTGTGGCTGTCGGTTATTACCGGCGGCCTAACCGGGGGTTTCGTAACGTTAGGCCGCAGGTAATAGCGACGGTCCTGTATCCGCTGGTTAAACCGCCGGATGTCAATCTTACCAGCAGTTTACCGGCGGCGGAGACCGCCGTTGATAAGTGATGAAAATACTGGCGATCGTGATCGCCGGTAAATGCCCTAATATGAATGGGCCCAAGCCTCACATTTCATTTATAATCTTTCCTTCTCTCTCTTCGGACGAGCTCTGCCGTCGCCTCCGCCCACCTCTCGCTCGATCGTGCGCACAGTCTTGCCGCCGACGAACGCTCTCTGACCGGCGTGACCGCCGACGAATTCTATCTGACCGCCGACCCCACACTGGCCGCCTATCACGCGATCAAGGTCTGCTATCTTGCCGCCATCGATCTCACACAGGCTGCTCTATTTTTCGTGTGAGTTGAAGAAAAATCGGGATTTGAAAATAATCTTTAATGTTTTCTGTGATTATTTGTTCTCACTAGACATTTGCAAGAGTTTGTAATTTATTTTATGATTTAGATTGTAATCTAGACATATGCAAGAGGTAATCTTGCAAGAGTTTGATTGTGTCTTTGGGTTAGATTTAAATTTCCATGATTTAGGTTTGTAAGAGTTTGTAATTTATTTTATGATAAAATGTTTAGATGATAAAATGATTTAGGTTTGTAAGAGTTTGTAAAAGAGAGAGAGAGGGAGAGAGAAAAGAGAGAGAGAGAGAGGGAGAGAGAGAAGAGAGAGAGAGAGGGAGAGAGAGAGAACAAGATAGATAGATAGAGAGAG
>NW_021318728.1:671644-715236 GCF_001605985.2 Dendrobium catenatum
ATATATATATATATATCTTCCACATTAAAATTTCCCTTCTAAACCAAGCTCTGATAATCATTCATAAGATAACACCATGATAATCTTGATATCCCAATTGCCCACGAGAAAGGCAAAATAACAACAAAAGAATGTATGAAATGCCCTACTAATGAATATCTTCTTTGTTTAAGGCTTTTTATAATGAACATGGAACTGACCCGACACTAGTTGACCCAACCCGAACCCGAACCCAACCCATTTTTACAAACGGGTAAAGTATTTCAACCGAGACTCAAACCCCATAGGTTGTCGGGTTTGCACGACCAGACCAGCGGACACATTTTTAATCGGGCGTGTGCAAGTCATGATCAAATATTCATTAATAATCGTATTGTACGATTATCATCGTATAGGATGATCAACATAGAGCTTGTTGGATGAACATCAGTTCGCCCTAGATGATTAGCGAATTGATTGAACTAATTGTATTGTACTATTATACATCATACATTATGATTAGAGACATAATAAAACTAATTGTATTGTATAACTATTCATCAAACATTATTATTAGAAGATGATAAATGAATTAATCATACTGTATGATCAAAGTTATTAATTTAAAATTTAGGGTTTTTTTAGATCCCACTTTATAAACTCAATATCAGAGAGAAAGAGGTGAGAGAGTTTGAGTATTCAGAGATATTTTCTTATGAGAGAGAGTTTTGGAGAGTGACCACATCACAAGGGAGAGAGAGGAGGAGAGGTTGAGGGAGAATTTGCCTTAAGGGAGTCAAGGGGTGTGTGGGGATTTATACGGTTTCTCAGATTAGCCTATACCTTGGGTCATCCTGTTATGTTTGGCGGAGCTCTTTGACAAGATCTCTAGGAAGAAAAATCTTTGGGTGAAAGACTTGCTAGCTGAGGAGGCTAGGGATCAACATCTCCATTGAGCGAGAGCCAGAAGGAGGGAGAACATCTTCTCCATAAGAAGGAGCTGAAGGATGGAGTGGAGTCTCCGTAGCAAGGAGAAAAAGGAGGGATCAACATCTCCCCTAGAGAGCTAAAAGAGGGACGACGACATATCCATCAACCCAAGAGGTGGAAGGAGGGGTGACTTTTCCATCATAGCGATGAGCTGAAGAAGGGATCAATATCTTTGCCATAGTGAGGAGCTAAAGGAGCGTTAATATCTTCGCCGGGTTGGGAGGCTACAACAACAACAACAACATCAAGCCTTTATCCCACTACGTGGGGTCGGGTTGGGAGGCTAAAGGAGGGAAATTTTTTAGAGTCTATAAAATTCATTCTCCACCTGATAAGGAAGAAAAGCTTCTCTGCCTAGTTGTGAGCTAAAGGAGAATCAATTTAATGCGATACCCAAAAGAGGAGGACCATTGGGGAGTGAATATAGGTCAATTTCGACCGAACCACTATAAATTTAATTTATGTATTCTTTACTATCTTGCAATTTATTTTTTTACACTCTACTTTAGTTTTGATTATCTTTGTAAAAGCTTTTTGGGTGATAAATCTTTGGTTAAAGTTTTATTTTGAAATTAAAAAAAAAAACTTATTTGCTTTTAGTTTTGATTTGAATATTTTTTTTCTTAAATACTTCCACATATCTCATTTTAATCTTAAGGAAAATATTTTTTTAAATACTAATTCACCATCCCTCTTAGTATACCACAAGCACTTTTAAGAATAGCCAAAATGAATGAACTGATGTACTAGATGAGACAAAAGAGATTGATATTGATATGATTGAAAAAGATTAATGTTTGATATGCGACTAATTAACTAGTGATCAGTAATGGATACAACTGATAAGATTGATGATAGGTGAGATAAATGACTGATGAGTGGAGGCTGATGATTGATAACTGATAAGACCATTGATTGTTAAAGATGATTGGTGAGACTGATGACTAATGATTGATGAAATATGACCGATGAAATCAATTCTTTGTTGGTTGACTAGAGGACTAATAAGACTGATTCCTATTAGGTTGGCCCCATAATATATAAATACATGATATACCAAAAATAGGATACAAAACCATTTATATATCATATATGATACAATTGATATGATTGTGATCGATGATATTGATTGACTGATTGAATGATACAAAAAAATGACTGATGTGTAGTAAGATTGATATTGTGCTAATAAAAATACATAGTGCATGACTGAGAAGACATGATTTAAATGAGTATATGATATATCGCTATTTAAATGAATATGTTTCTATTTTGTGCAATTATTTTAGTTATGGATTTTGGTAACTTGGTAAGCTTGTGCTTATTATGTAGTTTTTACATATTTTTAAGTAAGAGTAAGAAACCTATGGAGTGAGGTTAATATGAGCAGCAAATTTTAGGTTTCTTTATGTTCATGTTGATTCTTTTTATGGTCACAATATATTCTCAGTAATGAGTTGATTGGATTGAATATCATAATTATTGTATATATTATTTTTGGGTTATGGATTAATATATAAATATTGGATGAATAGTAATATCTTTATATTTTAGCTATCTTATTTTCTCTGGATTAAATTAATAAGCTCTAGTTGATAATGCAAAAGATAAAAAAATATAATTATTTCTAATTTAGATATTGTGGCATCACATTATGTGGCCTAAAGTCATCTTCAAGTGCTTGGTTCATAAGATTTATCACTATAATAATAATAATAAAAAATCTCAAGGGCATATTGATCAAACCTTATTTGTAAATAAATTATATAAGGGTCAAATTATTAACTTAATTGTTTATGTGGATGATATTATTTTTACTAGTGATTATGATATATAAATCAAGAGACTAAATATATTTTAACATATAACTTTGAACTTAATTATTTGGGAGCTCTAGAATATTTTCTAGGTATGAAAATCACAAGTTTAAGGAAATTTATATTTTCTTTTAATAAAAAATATAGGATTGATTTAAAAAAAACATTGAAAAGATGGGATGCAAACCTTCAAATAATCTTATAGATCTTATCAACAAAATATGATCAAATGGTGAACTCTCCAAGATGATAAAGAAAGGCACTATCATATTTTTGAGAAACTTATTTATCTATCTTATACTCATCCAAACATATCCAAACATATGTTACTTAGTCATATTATGTTTTAATTTATAAATACTCCATCATGTAGTTTACATTATACTATGATATATAAAGAAGATCTGAAAAGGGTCTATTTTTTAAAAGGATAATGTATAGAAATATATAATTTTTTACTTATAATGTCCCAAGATTAAATTTGATAGAATTATTCTTTTTTATCTTTTAAAATTAACATCAAAATTATCTATTTCTCTTTTATCAATATAATATTAGCTAAAATAAAACTAATTATCAAAATATTAAAACACATTTATACTCATTGCTCAAAAAATCATATATAATATTCAAGAATCATATAAATACAATACATCATTCAGTCATAAGTATAAAATAACAGCTAAAACAAAAAAGAACTGAACCTGAAGAATCCTGATTAGTCTTACACCATGATCTGAAATAATTTAAACCACATATATTGAGCTAAATAGCCCAACAAGTCACTCAATCCTACAACTGACTCCAAAGCACGGTAATAGAACAATATGTATATCATTCATCAGTTTAGAATAGTATCAATCATATGATCATGAATAAGTGTAGAAATAGTAAAACTTATATACTTAACAATAAAGTTTATATATATCCAACAAAATAACATGATATATATGTCAATAAAGTAGTATGGTGGCAAAAAAGTAAACTAGTATGGATGTCGAATTGATAAAGCAGCCGTCGTATCGACATTTTCAATCAATAAAGAAATCATATAAAGAGGAAAAAGTAAAACATCAATAAAAACTATCATAATCATATTATATAGTAAAACCTTATAATAATGCACACATGCTATACAATTATTCTATATCAGTATCATATCGGCATCTTAATCACATGATTAACATATCACATACTCAATATATTATATGCTCAATATTTGAAATCAGTGCAATGTATTATTAATAATAACGACAGTGAATCAATAGTAGTACTAGCAATAGCTTAGTTGCAATATTGATAAACAAATCTAGTGGCCATAGTAGTAAAATAATTGTAATAATAATAAATTCATACAATGATAATAAATCAATAAAATATCAGTAAATTCGTATTGTAAAAATGAATTTGTAACATGCATTTCACTAATCACATTAAAAAAGTAAGAAGTCATAGTTTATGTAGTGTTTTTCCGGTATCCATATTAGTAGTAAGTAATTGGTAACAATTGCTTCAATAATCAGAGTTGCTACTTTTTGCCCGTCAGTACTATAATAACTCCTTATAACTCTCAATCAATATCATGTGAATACCGAAGCACAATAACTCCTTCACTACAGGAAAACCCGTTGATACCGGCGGACAAAATCCGACGGTAAACATAGATAATCCGACGGAATAATGAGTTTCAGTCGGACTTTTCGGCGGAATTTCATACGCCGGTTTCGGTTCCTCGGCGGCGCGCGACTAGGAAGCACAGAGGGCGGGACGAGAGACTAGGAAGGAGGCTCGGCGAAGTCCGGTGATCATCGACGGCGATGTCCGGTGACCGTCGGCGACGTCTAACCACGGCGAGCGACGAACGACGACGGAGGGCGACGAGCGAAGCAATGGAAGTGAGAGAAAGAAAGGAAAAGAATGACGGCCAAAGGGGTTCGGGTTCGCGAAATAGGGCTTCTACCGGCGGAAGGTCCGCCGGTAATTTTAATATTGCCGTTGGTATAATTTCCGACGTATAATCCGTCGTTTTTTTTTCGTTGAGTTTAAATAAGACGGCGTACTATCCGCCGGAACCGTACGCCGGAATAGTTCCGCCGTAACATGCGACGGAAATGGTTCAGGCATCCCTATACCGTCGGGTTTTCCGGCGGACACGGCGTCGGTGAATTTCCGACGTATGTTCCGCCGGTAATGTTGACGCAAGCCTTACGTCGAACAAATCCGTCGGTGAGTACGCCGTTTATTACCGTCTAAAAATTTCTGTCGGAAACTCCGCCGATATTCGCGTGTTTTCCCGTAGTGCTTATTCTTATTATTTTAGTTTTAATTATTTTCCTAATTTTATGACTAATAATCATTTATGTTTTGATCCTATAAATATGTAATGATTCTTATAGTTAAAAAAATATATTAAAGTTTCTCTTCTAATTCTCTTATTTTTAATATCTTGGTATAACAAATTTAAACTCATAACTCAACAACTTGATGATGAGGACTATATACACAATAAAGGTTATAAGTATAAAATTTATTGTGACTTTTCTAATAATATTTATATCTATCATATTTTTATAATATTTTATTCTTTTCCTCATATAAAGAAATTTTTTTAAACTCTAATTGTAAATTCTTTTGGGTGAATATATATATATATATATCAGAAACATTCCTTATCATATTGTAAGTTTAAAAAAAATCTTCAAATAAATTCTTTCAATAGTATGCATCTAAGACTTCATTTATGATAATTTTTTTATTACTTTCTAAAATAAAATTTTAGTACAAAATATATATAATTCAAAAAAATTTTTGTTTGGGACTGCTTTCTTAATGCTTTGTAAAATTAATTTTTAGTATAGAAATAGTTTAAAATAAGGAAAAAAATAAAGCCTAAATCAAACAATAGTCAATGGATTTGTTTGAGAAAAAATAAAATAAAAAAAAATGAAAAAAATAATTTTTTGTTTGAGAAAATTTTAGCTTGCTTTGCTTTTTTAGATCACAATTTAGAAAATTTTTGACAGTTATTTTTTTAGAAAATTTCTATACTGAAAGATATTTTTTTGCAAAAAAAAAAAAAAGTTTTTTTAAACAACAGTTTTATAACTATTTTTTATAAAAAGCTGCCGTTGTCATAAACAGGATCACAAAATAATAATTAAAGAAAATAATATTTTAATAAATTAATAAAGAATATTCTGAAGACCGTTAACCATCGTCCACAGACAACGGAGTAAAGATGCCCAGCAACTGATCAGACGGTCCGAAGGAGCCATCAGCCTTCAACGGTGGAGATGCTCTTAGCTTCAAGCCTGAAGATGAACGGACACGTGTCAGCAAGGGAGCCTCTCTTCCAGGATACAAATGGAGATTTTACAGAGCCGGCAAGAATCTGAGAAATTTTCCCGCTTTTGGAAGCCGGATACTCCATGTGAGCTGGAGAAATAGCTCCGTGTATCTTCCTTCATCACTCTTCCCCTGCGTCGAAAAGCTCAGCGCTAGGGTCAAGCTCTCCAGGTCGTGAGAGCTCCAGAAGCAAAATCTAGGATCACTCTCTCTCGCTACGTCTTTCTTCTCTTGCTCCGTAAGGACGAGAGTGGACTCTGGTGTTCATGGCTACTGGAGCAATAATTTCCAGCAGAAGCTTCAGTTCGCCCTGTTCCTCTGGTTTGCTATTCCCTTCTTATTCTTGAAGTGAACCATTGTTCCTGTTGTTTATTACTCTTGGCATAGGCGGATTTACCCTTTGTTGAAGGGTCAATGTCCCATCAGTTTTACCTAATTGCATTCATGCCTGCAATTTGTGTTGGTATTATGTTTCTTTAACCTTCGAATTTTTAATAATCGCAGTTCTTCTTCTGACACTAATTTTTGTGTCTTATGTTGATGTTGGTGAGTTTCTGTGAAGATAAGGCTGTGCTATATTTGTGATTTTCTTAATGGGTGCTGGATTGTAAGAATGAGATTACGACATGTACTGAAATCGAGGGTTAGACGAAAAATTGGAGATTTAACATGGGTTAGGTCCATAGATTTATGAGCTATAGAAGTTATTTGCACCTATCGTGTTTTAGAATTTTGTTTCTGCATGGTAATGTACTTGTTTTGTTTATGAACTTCTTTAGGTTTTGCTTGGGGAAAAGTTTCTGTAATATGGTTTGATTTTATAGTGTCTATGGTTTACGTAGTTGGATAGTTAGATGGAGAGTTGGGAGTTTGGAACGGAATCATGTCAGTTCAGTTGTTATTACCCTTTACCATGTGAATTAATATCCTGACTAGACTAAAAATCAAATCTAGAACAGTGAAAAATCTCCAAGGTAAGGATTTGTTGTTTATTTTTTTGTGCCCTATCATTTTTCTTGTGCCATGTTATGTTTGTCACTTTGTCACCTATGTTTAGATTGTCAACTATCAGATGATGTATTTCTGGTGGAAGTTCGAATTTTTTTTAGTTATTTGGTATGTCCTAAGATACGCATAATTGGGCACTTCTACCAGATCGTTTAAGCTGGTTGGAGGAGGTGAATGTCTCTTAAAAGATGGATTCGCTATGTGGTGATCAGGAAACAGAGAAACACCATGGGTGCTCCTTTGCCAAGATTTTTAAGTTTTTCTCATTTGAATTCTTAGGTCTTTCATTTTATTAGACATTAAATTAACTTGTCTGTTGCTCGTTCAAATTTACCTTCTAAAATTTAAGATTTCTTTTCACTCATTGTGATCCTATTTTCCATGGTATAGCCATATGTTTAATTTGTTCCGCATGTTTAGATAGTCTTTCATATTATTATCTTAATGTGCCAAGATTCATGGTTACATAATGATGTAAAAGCTAGCAAAAATTCTATATGAAATGCAACTAGTAGGATAATCCTCTATACCATGATAATTAATTGTAGGTTTCAAATATTTGTTTCACACAATAATTCATATATAGATAAATGAAATCATCACATAATAAAGTAATTAATGACGTCTAAACTATTGCGTATATCAGTTGCATATAATCTAGGTATCTCATTTTTTCTTAGAGAAATAAATATCCTCACTAATACAAGCTCTCAACTTATATTAGGTTAATATGAGGTGGAGTTTCCTGAAGTAAGGTTTAGTTTATAACAGTAGCATTGTCAATGAACAATAGAAAAGTTATCAAATTGCAATGGCACCGATACCTTATTGTAGAGCACGATAAAATTCCAATATTGATTTGGTGTTTTTAGGAGGAAGAGTAGCATATATTCAAAAAAATATTAACAATCTAGAAGAAAGATGGCTTTCACATCTTTCTTTTCCACTTTCTTATTTTCTATCTTCTAATTTTTTATTATAATACTTGATTGCTTATAAACTGAAGGTAATGAGAAGAGATTTGGCTTGGTTTTCGTGATGCACATATGTATGAGAATCTTTGGAATTTACTCATCTAGAGAGAATGAGATGAGGATGAGGAGAAACTATTTATAGGTGCTAATTTTATGATGGAGTTATACGCAAGTGGATCAAAGATTTGAGATAAATTTTAATTTCAATTTAAATTTATATTTAGATATATTTGTGAAAAATTTAGGGGATAATTGAGAAATTTATGGAGATGTGGTGGTATGGAGGAGAGAGAATGGGGATAGAAGAAGAGAGAAAGTACTTAAACTCATTCTTTTTGTTATTGGCTTCACAAGCTGAGAGTGAATGCACGGGTGGAAAGAGAGAGTGAATGCTAGGAAATATGGGAGGAGAAAAAATGTTGGTAATTGATGTAAAGACGTCCAAAACAACTGAAAATTACTTTGATACCAAGTTGTCCCACAGTAGGCAATGTTATTGTAGATTCAATGAGAAATTCAAAGAAGCAAATAATAAAAAGGCACCAAAAAATGAATCCTTAGGTTGTTCATGTTGATTCATTGATGCATTTGAATTGTGGAATCCTCAAGCAGTTTGTGCCTATTTTTCAAAATTCAAGCAAAAGTTAGGGAACAATGGTATGAGCTTTTGGAATTTTTTGTTCAACTCTTCAAATCTAGATTTTTATAAAGCATAACAGGCTCTTTGTAGAAGATTCAGATACTATGAAGTTCGAATTGCCCATAAAGGTTACATGCTAACCCCCATAAAAATAATAAATGACTCAAAAGAGGAAAATAAATTACAATTAATGCAAATATATAAAGAAAAAATTATTTATTTAGAACATCATCAATCTGACAACAAGCATGAGGTTGCACAATTTAGCCTCAAATTTTGAGGTTTGATTAGTTCTTTCACATTAATTTGGTTTTAAAATATATTCTTCCTTTCATGTCATCACTTCTATCAAGAAAGAAAAATATAATCTCTTGAACCTAATTATTGAACCTAGGAATACTTAACCTTGCCCATATTTATGGCCCTGTGATTTACCTAGACTAGTGAATTACTTTTTATTGCGACCAGGAACTCTCACCCTTGTATTCTAGTCTTATAAGGGCACCTGTTAATGAATAACACTCGAAATCTCTCTCATCTCCACATTTTGGCATTTCATATAATCTAGCAAGAAACATTCATTTAAATGTCATTTATATAAACGTGCAGCATTGATTATCTATTCACGAGTACTTAACAATTGTTTTGTTGTTGTTCATAAATAGACTTGCAAACCATTTTTTCCCCAATTTTTAAATTTTTTATCATTACTTGATCACTCCTTTCTATAATGCTGTTATAACAATTATGATTTTGGATAATTGTATGTGTGGTCTTATGTAGTGGACAGATGCAAATTCTTCTGCGCAGGTCCATAGTTTTATGCAACTCTTTTTAATGTTTTTGGAACTGAAGTTTCATTTTGATATTTTGTAGGGAAGAAGTATCGAGGAGAGAGGCGTAGTTCTGGTGATCGAGAAGTGCAGTTTGCCTTCTGTAAAGACAGAAGTGAGCGGAGTGGAAATATAAAATTAAATATTCCTAGAGGATGTTACTATTTCATGATGAATTCCTTATTGCCATTTCATCATGATCGTGCATTTGGTAAAATTATTAAGATAAAGAGAGCCGCCTTCTTTGGTGAGATGGAAATGATTCTATCAAATTACCGGGAGAACTTACATCCTCAAAATGTCGCAGCCATCAATGTAGTGCGCAGGTTTTCTGGAAGGATAAAATGCTTTCTTTCCTCAGATTCACTAAATAACAACCGGTTACACCAAAGAAAGTTTGAAAATCTTGGCTTGTCGCATAGTCTATGTGAACAATTGGAACAAAAGCTGCTTACTAGGATGCGTGCTGACCTGAAGTCAGAGCAATATGAAGTAACTGGATCACCGTTGGATTCACTATGCTCTTCAGAAGTTTCCAATAAAGCCTTTTTGGGGAAGGAAGAGCTGCAAGAATCAGCTAATTGGTGGGAGCAACAATTACCAAAGCGATGGATAATTGTGCTTCTTTGTTTTACAGCATTTCTTCTCTGTAATATGGATCGTGTAAGCAAGTTTTAGAGTTTGCTTTGTTTGTTGAAATAGTTAATTTTTTATGTTTTATTGAAGAAAATTACTAAAATGGTCCATTGACTCTTTATGAAAGATCAACATAATCCCTAATTATATTAAAAAACTATTTTGATCCGATAACTCCCTCTAGAGAAATCAAAATAGTCTACCTTTTTAAAGATTTGAAATACTAAAATGATACTTTAATATAGTTGGGGATTCTTTTGTTCCTTGATGAATTGTCAATTAATCATTTTGATCCTTTTTTTTTCTTTTTTATTACATCATCATAGCTTTAGCTTGCATGCTGTTCTCAGTTACATGAGTGATCAGATGAATTGTTCCAGGTGAATATGAGCATCGCTATTCTTCCAATGTCAGCAGAATTTAACTGGAATCCTACAACGATGGGTTTAATCCAATCATCTTTTTTTTGGGGTTACCTCCTTACTCAGGTATTTTCCTGATAGATTTCTTCAAACAGTTGGCAAATGTTTAACCAACGCCTGTTATGTAGAAATGGATAATTGTCTTATCCAGTTTATGATATATTCGAAATATATAGTATTGTGCTATTGCTGGCAATTATTTGGCAGCCATTATAAACATGAGAAAGTTTCGAAATTTATGTTCACTCTGCAATATTGTTCAACTTTTTATTTCATACATTTTGAAGTGTTTTCGTCCTGGCACAGATACTTGGAGGCATTTGGGCAGATAAGGTGGGTGGCAAGCTAGTATTGGGCTTTGGTGTTGTTTGGTGGTCCATTGCAACAGTTCTAACGCCTGTTGCTGCTAAGATTGGACTCCCTTTCTTACTGATAATGCGTGCTTTCATGGGGATTGGTGAGGTTGGTTTTTTACTCGTCTTCCTTGGATTATGATAGGTGCTGCATTTCTCTAGAATATTGCATTTATTGATTAGTTCGCATGCATAGATTAGACACCCTTTCTTATTGATAATACATCTAATTGGGATTGATGAATTTGCCTTCTTTATCTTACTTCTCTCTTCCTTTTCTTAGATTATTGCAGTTGGCCTGCTGCTTTCCATGGTATTGTTTTTCTTTAGAAATGTTGAATCTGTCTCACCCCGGGTTTGAATGGAGGTATACCCAATAACATGAGATGTGATGAAGGCATATGAAAATATGTTTTGCACTACAAAAAAAAGTTTATATGCGAGTAATATAAATAGAATATATCAGAATAAGTAATAAAAGATAAATTAATATTTCATATCATTATTATAAATCATAATTGAGCATATCAATGCAGTATGAACAAAAACAAATCAAAAGAAAATTAAAAGAAACAAATGCAGAAATAAAATTATTCAAACTTAAAAGAAAACACAAATAGACAGCTACAAAAATTTTAAATATCTAATGAGATCCTATTGTTGGTAAGTCTGTCATGAGGTGATGGTCCACTAAGTGCTTTAGTATAACTTATTATGAGAAAGATTAATAATGAGTAAGTTTGAGAATTCAAACCCAACAAGTGACAATTATCTATTAAAACAGAAAAGTCAAGGCACTAGGACACACATCATGAATAATAGAAAGGGCACAAATAACTATATAATAGTAGGTAATCATTATCATCATATAATAAGGTTATATTAAGATTTTATTATATAAATGAAATATGCTACATGACTTAAGATAATTTATAATATGGCAATGCTCATGATTTGCATGTACGATGACTACAATAAATGCAAATTCTAATATGAGTTTCTAACATATTCACATTTAACTTTAATAGGTATCATTATATATCAAAATATGACTCATCAATCATTCATCATTTTCAAGTTATATTTATTTACATATATATAGTCAGTATTATAAAGACACCATGAACTGGGAAGATAACAACATAAAAAAAAAAAGGTTCTATCGATCCACACACATGCATACAATTTCTATGTTTGCCATAAACAAGTTTTCAATATATATTATATATTCAATAGGATCATTTCTATTTTATAACAAAATATGATTTGTAAAAAATACAATTTATTGCACTCAATGGAAGTAGCATGTATGAAAAAATAGATCTTCTATTATAGGAAATAGATTCAACCCACAATAATTTGTGTAATAATGTATCAAGATAAATCTATCTCCGCAATTGGTTATAACTTATTTTGTTATGAGCATAAAAAAGATATCAATTAGTATATACATACTAGATAACTGTAGACCAAAGGAATGACTAACAATCTAACTAATTATCTTGGAACTTAAAACTGGCAACATGGAATTGGATTATGACTTTTTGCAAAGAAGGGTTTGTTTATCCCATGATAAATAATAGGAACTTACCTCAAAGCGAGCCGTACGAAAACTCACTTGAGATCCAACCAATTTACTCTTGATGAAAATAAACTCAAAGGCTCTACACAATATAAACTTTTAAATTTATTAGGCACACAAAAGACAATATTAAAACTAATTGGTTACTAGGTGTAAGTGTGAAAGCTACTTAACTTGGTTATCTCACACCCCTACAAGATTAGTTATTTCGGCAATTAAACCACCAATTAAAATTCTTAAACTATAACTTCTCTAACATCATTATCAAATCAAAGATACACCATTATGCATCTACCAAATACCTAATCCTAAATTAATGTAATCAAAATAGCAAGAAAATAATTAATTAAATTCTTTTAATTTAATGAAGTTGGATCTATAAATATAGGGTTTTAGATTTTTATGTAGAGAAGAAGAGGAAGAAAACTCACTATTCATGTTTGCTTGGATAAGTCATGCAATGTTTGAAAAATATTATTTTATGATTGATTTAGATTGCTTATATTTTAATTAGTAGAAAATTCATTTTTTTAAGAGCCTACTATATAAAATGTCCAATTCATCCTCAAGCAAAATAAGAGAAAAAATCTAAGAAAAAATACATTTCTAATGTGTATTCAATAAACAATAAATCAAGCATAAAATTTAATCATAGAATAATAGTTCAGGCCTTTTATTATTACAACAAAAAATTAAAGAAAAATGACAGTTGAGTTGCATACCTTTTACAACTTGGTTGAAATTACAGACTTAGATTGTGGGTTTTCTAGCTTTTGCTTCGTATACGTCTAGGGCTTCACTTAGGGTTTATTCTTCTTGTTCATTATTCTTGTAGTTGTATCCCATAGGCCTATATGATTTTCTAAATCTATAAATTACATTAGAAAAAGAAAAAAAAAAAAAAGACTATCTTATAATTCAAATATTGGGAAGTATACATGTAAAATCATCATCACATAGATTGTCTGTCACTTATATTGCTAGGCTAACTTCTATCCTATTGGCCATATCTACTTGGGTCTTTTAAGCAGTGCTTGCAAACAAATTTTTTTAGATGATAAATATTTAATTACTTGCCCTTTTTGGGAATAACCATGTACATAGAAATGAGTATATCTTTAACAAAGCACTATAGGGAAACTACCTACAACACAAACAATTCATCAATTATCACACCAAACATTAAAGTTATATACTTATATGCGTAGTAAAGGAAAATTTCTAGTCCGAGGATGCATAGAGGCTATGCGTTTAGTCTGTGTTTGCTTGTGTGTCCATCATACTATGATTGAGTATTTTATTTTTTTGTATAAATCTTTAATCTAAGGGTGGTTTCACTTTAAATTATTTATGAATTAAAGATTTTACTTGACTTTTAGGTATTTCAAAATTTTTAAGGTTATGAAGAACTCATGGAATGACCATTCCTTGCTTTGAAGCAAGCCTATTTCTCATGGAATCCTAAGATTCAATGATGTAGGCATTCCATCTTTTGGCGTGCAATAATATATCATTGCATAAAAAAATATAGGTATATTTTATAGATTTTAATTAATTTCTTTGTGTTGGGATAAGAGAGAGATGTTTGCTTAATAGATAAAATAAATTTACCTAAAGTTTTTTTTTTATGACTTGGTGAAATTCACCTAATTTGATGAGGAATTTTAAAAGTAGGCTTTTAAAGAGTCCCAAAAGCTTGAATTTAAGTTTTATGAAGGGTGACATTGCCTATTTTGGCTAAGTGATAGTGCATCTTGAGTTGAGTCTAGATTGAGAGATCAACTATTTATTTGCGTCAATTAGGAGGGCTTTAGCTTTAAGGCTAAAAGGAAGAATAGGTTCCTATAGCTTTTAGGTTAAGGGAAAAAGTGACTTAATTTATAACTTTGAGGTTAAGAGTTATGAAATTTCCTGTGGCTTTGAGACTAAGAAAGATGAAGTGTAACTTATAGTTTTGAGGTTAAGAGTTAAATGGGAGTTTCTATGATGTTTTGGGTTCATAGAAATCAATGTATTTGTTAGTTAGACTAAGAGAATATAATTGAAAATCAAGTGAATGATTCATTGTTTTGGGACTACAAATTGAAGAGGTGTCTTTGAATTTTTTGTATTTAAGGAATCATGTTGAAATATTTTGCCTGATAAATAACAACGAGAAACAAAAATCCACAATTAATACCCATCTTGCCCCACTACACTTGAATTCGACAACTAGGATTGATCCTTAGCCTGGATCTATTGATTATTTGCAGAAGGTTGTGGGAAAAGGTTGTGAGGTGTGTTGCTTCTACTGGTAATTCCAACTATTGGATAAAATTAGCAAATTTTGAAAGATTTTAAAAAGTTAAGGGAATGTTTGATTAGATGTGGGCTGAGCCAAATGAGCCAATTTTGATTCACTTTGACTCGATAGACCCAATCGAAATTGATTCGGATCGATTTAATTAAATTTGACTCAATTCAATTTGATTTAATTTAATTTGACGTAATTTAAATAAATTCAATTCGATTGGCTTAATTTGGTGAATTTTGTCTAATTCGACTTAAATTAATGAATTTAAAGTTGCATTGAACCAAATAATGTATTAAATTGATTTGATTGATTCAATTAAAATTGTTTGAGCCTCAAATTGAGTCAAATTTTAATTAATTTTTCAAATTCAATTAGATTGAATCGTCTCAAGTCAAAATTATAAATTGATATTTTTTTCAAATTGTGTCAACTCGATTTGAAAATTGAGTCAATAGTCTCCCTCTTTCCCTTTAGCTTTGTTCGTATGAAACCTCCCATCCATCGTCATTGAGATTTTAATAAACTGAACTGATGCTTCTCGCATCTCGTAATGAGTGAACTGACCACGTCGATTTGTTCAAACTGATGTATCTTGTTCAATTGAACTGGTCATTGCAGTATTGAACTTCGAATATTTTTTGTAAGCATTGGAGAGCGAAGTGAATTGGAAAACAATAAACTTGCCATGATTGTCATATTTAATCAAATCAAGCATTAGCAACATAAGTTTGAGAGCGAAGTGAATATATATATATATATATATATATATATATTTCTCAAGCCATTGGAAAGTAAGAAGCTTCAAATTTTCATTGTTCATACTTACTACAATCTGTAAAGAAAATTTCATTCAAAGAATGGAACCATGATCCAAGTGGCCCCATTGTCAGTTGGGTCTATCACAATTGTGCTAGGGTTTCAGCTACAGCTGGTCATATATTTATTTGGGTCGGCTACATTAGGACTGTTGGCTACAAGCTACACAAAGGGCTGCTATGAAGCCTTACACTAAAGGTTACTTCATACTCACATGTGGAAGTGAACATTTACCTTGACTACACAGGCTACCAGCGAGATTCAGGAGAAGACGGACCAAAACCTTGAAGGCCCAGGGAGGACTGGGCCACCCAAGATTATTCCTTAAATTTGGGGTTCTTTTGCCTCGTGGTTTGTTTTGTAATTCCTTTGTTCAAGAAAGTATTGATCTCAATTCTTTATGTTTGAGTTATTACAACAACAACAACAACAACAGCAAATCCTCTGTATGCTTTATGTTTATGCTGGCTGAAGATCAAGCAGCTCTAATTTATGAATATAGGTCCATTTAACCTGGATGTTTGTATTGTGAAGAACATAGATTGTTGTTCCTTCTCCAATAAACCATATCTATTCCTCTCTACCTTTTGGCGTCCACTTCAAGCTGAGCAAATCCAGTTACAAGCATCTATTGCTCTTTCATCTCCTCCTAAAAGCAAGTGCTCATACCTGGCCTAACCTTGTAATCCACCCAATTATTACTAGGCTCATCCAAACCTTAAACTAACTCTTAAACAGGACACCATGCTTTTTTAGAATCAAACTTCACCTTGCATGGTCGAATCCCAATCCTAAATTCCTCCAAAGATGAGGTTTCCTTCTTCAAATATTCAAACCGTGTACTGCAAAAACCATAGAATAAATCTTCTGGCTTAAAGCTTTAAAAACGCCCTAAATAGCCTCTTTGAAATTGAGACCATTTCAAGTACGGGTTCTGAAAACTGTCAGTTTGGTTTGGATCAATTTATTTCACTTGGACATGGCCAAAAATCCATTCAATACTTCTCCATAAAATAGAAAAAGTTTAATAATAGATATCCCGTTGATCTGAGTGGAAATGACATTCCAATTTGCAGGAAGTTTATTGCTCTTACAAAAGCATCAGTAATCGTCACCACTATCTGTAGTTTGTCACGTATGGGTTGTGATAAAAATGCCTTAAATTGTAATAGTAGAATTGAAAGTTAAAATAATCTTACTAATTAGGAGAAAAACACTTACAAAACACATACACACACACATTTGGCAGTGAGGCTGACCATAACGTCAGTATACAGTAATGTGGATGCTATTCCTGTCTTTTCTATATCTGCAAATCTATTGGATTTAATCCGCATATCAACTTCTTCTCTTTCTTATGTATACCTTAAATTTTCCATCAAATATGCTAGTCTTGTGCTAGCAAATTCTAGCCTTTGCAAGAGCATTAGTACATGCAATGTAGCTTCATTAACCTTTGTTTTCCCTTCTCAGGGTGTTGCCATGCCTGCTATGAATAATTTACTTTCAAAATGGATTCCTGTTTCCGAGAGAAGCAGATCACTTGCATTAGTATACAGTGGGATGTACCTTGGTTCTGTGATGGGTTTGGCCTTTTCTCCAATGTTAATACACAAATTTGGCTGGCCTTCTGTCTTTTATTCATTTGGATCACTCGGAAGTGTCTGGCTTGCAGTTTGGCTAAGTAAAGTAAGTTACTTTTCATCTAAACTATAGCATAAGCTGTCTAACATATCTTTTGATTGGCTTGAGTTAAGAAACGTGTGCATGCATATCTGAGTTCAGATGGGATCAGAGTTTTGTGGCCATTTTCTTGAGTTCACAAAGACATTCACCATCTATATTTTTTGAGATCCAATTACAGATGTAGTAGTAGAATCTGGAGTGTCTCTTCATTTGATTAGAACGCATTTATTAATTTCTTCCGTATGAAGTTTAATTCTAAAGAACCAAATATTCCTCGTTTGATTCAACCATTTTTCCATCTATCACATTAAAAAAGATGTTATTAGTTGTAACATTTTTTCCTTTAGGCATACAGTTCTCCAAGTGAAGATCCTGAACTTTCCTTAGATGAGAAAAGGCTCATCTTAGATGGAAGCGTGTCCAAGGAGCCTGTTAAATCTATTCCTTGGAGACTAATTTTATCCAAGCCTCCAGTTTGGGCTCTCATAATATCTCATTTCTGCCACAATTGGGGCACTTTTATTCTCCTTACATGGATGCCTACATACTACAACCAGGTATTCTCATATATATATGAAGTATTTTTGCACATCTCCGTTTTCACATGTTTATCATGACATGTTATGCATAAATAAAATGTCAATCAAGCTATATGAAGAAAGTAGCTGGCGGTTGTTTATTTTTAGTCAAAGATATAGCAAAATTTTATCCTTTATTCCATTTGGTAAGTTTTCTTAAAGGCCGTACTTGGCTGTTTCTTTCAGAGTGGTATTGTAATAGATGATTCCTTCTGTCTTTCTATTTTTTTTTTGCGAAGGGTTCAAACCTCTGACCTCCGCTTTGGAGGTTCAAGGTAATACAACTCAACCATAAGGCTTGTGATAGTAGATGATTCCTCGCCTTCACAAGCAGTATTTATTGAATTGTAATTCTCTTTGCGATCAAGTACTTTACATTGCAGTTTTACCTACAGCAGAATAATTATTGGTTCTATTGATATTGAATCCTTTGATCGTGCACTGTTCGTTGGACATTTGGAGGCCTTAATGATGTCGGAATTCTGCGATCTTGGGCTCGTTGGATTCGTCTCGTGGAGTCGTTCGATTCGAGTATAAGCTCGTCAAAATCGGAGACCGTTTGGTAACTCAAATTGCGGTTTGAACCTTCCAACAGCGCATCGGGTCCTTGATTCGGACTCATTTGGACTCGGATTGAGTTGAATTTGGTGTCATTGGGTTCGTATGTCCGAGACGCTCAGTTTGATTGTAAGCTCGCTGAAATCGGAGTTCGGGTGCTCCCAAAATTAATTTTTGAAGTTTCCAACTTACTTTTGCCTCGAGATTTGTGCCCGATCAAGATAATTTTTGGAGTACGTATCAGTTCTATTGGGATTAACATCAACAAAGAATTTTCCCTTTCAATTAGAGGGTAAGTTGGGGTGGCTTTAGTGTGACCTGTAGGTCTTGAATTCGAAAAATGAAACCAGTTCCTTTGTAAAGCAAGGATAAGGAAAAGTACGTCAATCCCGCCTCAGACCTTGCATTAGCAGGAGCTTCATGTATGTGTTAGTTCTTCGATTATATTTTTATAGTCCCTTTACCTAATTAAATAACTGCATGATAAATTGTACTACTTTTCCTATGCGTAAGCTGCATTCAGATTTGACATTCTATTAGCACTCATCATGCTATTAGTACATTAATCTTGCCCCAGACCTTGCACTGGTTACACGTAATTATACTTTATATTCCCGTAGCTTACTGAAAAACTACAATGTACAATATATTGTTCATCCTATATATATGTTGCAACCAGTTTTTGCATTCTGTTAGTCTTATCTTTAAATTGAATCATAATCAAAGACGAGCTAAGAATATTGTGTTTGTTAGCATATTTAATGATGTAGAACATACATGCAAGGATGATTAGATTAAGGAAATTTGTACGCTTAATATTTCGAGAACAATATTAAATAAGTAAATAACTTATGCCGATCAAAACGCTAAGATAAAACAATAAGACGATAAAATAAGCTTAGGCTAAATCACATGCATAGGAGTTAAGATCGTAAAACAATCAATTAATCTAACATTGCGTACGTGGTTGGGTTTCAACGATAATCCCTAAACTAACAATAAGATTAGTCACTAAGAGATGATCCCTCACTCAACTCTTCCAACTTCTAGGCGTTAGCGGAGAGAATGACAAGAACCTTCACGAATCACTTATAAACCACAATTGAGTAGCGACTAAGAGATTAAAAGATTTGGAGGACAGTTTACCCAAATAATCGGAAGATATGAAGTTCCGGTGGCTGTAGGAAGGCTTGGAAGGAAGTAGGTGGCATCCAAGAACCTTCTTGAAGGCGTGGTCAGTAATCTGAAACGTCAGGACAGCATTTGAAGACCTTCCAATTGGCTGGACAGCAAGAAATAACTTGGACAGGTGCAGATTTTCCCAGCAATCTGAAACGTCCGGACATGTGCAGATTTCCCCAGAACAGCAAACTGCACTGTTGGAAATAACCTGGAGAGCTCCTAGGTGGTCTTGGGTGCTTTAAACCCTAGCCTATGGGCTTCCGAGATATAGAACAGCAGGTTCCTTCTGCTGGAAACAAAAGACTGGCAGCAATAATCTCAGGAGAGCATGGAGAAGTCGTGGGAAAATGCTTGGGGATGGCGGCTGGAGGTGGGATGGCGGCTGGAGGTGGGATAGGCTTGGGAAGGGGAATTGAGAAGGCTGTTGGGAGGATTCAGTGGATTAGGGAGGGAAGAAGGGGGCGGCAGGTGTTGGAGAGAGGGAACAAAATTCTGAAACTCTCATTCAGATTTTGTTTAAGAGAGCATTAGGGAATTTCAAGTTTGAAAATTTAAATTTAGGAGGATTAGGAGGGAAGTTGATTGAGGATCTTAATTAATTGTTTCCTGATTGGATACCAATTAATTAGAATTGGAGGGAAAGAGGGGGGGAAAGGGGGCCGGCCCTAAGGGGAGTTAATTGGGGGATTTGTTTAATTAATTAGTGGGGCAAAGATTCCAAATATAAAGAGAATAAATCTGAATTTAAATTCAGATTTATTAGAATTAGGGAGTTGCCTAATTTGAGGGCACATAAAGAGAAGCATAATACTAAGTTAAGTGTGGCAAAGATGAGGATTCTCAGGTGGATGAGTGGCTTTACCCTTAGATATATGATACGAAATGAGCATATATGTGAAAAGGTTGGAGTAGCTCCTGTAGAAGATAAGATTAGAGAGAGTCGCCTTAGATGGTTTGTTCACATAAAACGGCGGCCTTCCAATGACCCAGTTAGGAGAGTAGATGTATTAGATTTGACTTATGTTAAGAAGGTTAGAGGCAGACCTAAAAAGACTTGGTTAGAAAATATTATGAATGAACTTTCTTTATTAGATTTAAACGAGAATTTGACCTTTAATAGGACACAATGGAGAAAAAAGATTCATGTAGCCGATCCCACGTAGTGGGATAAAGGCTTGATGTTGTTGTTGTTGTTGTAGGGAGTTGCCTAATTTAGGTAAGGAGTTTTAGGAAAGATTTAAACTCAAATCTAATTTGAATTTGAATTCAAATTCTCTCCAATTTAGATCCACCTAAATTAGGAAAGTGATCAAGAGCACTTAATGGCAACCTTGGGAAGGTCATGGGGAGGAGACATGGGCGGCGGGTATTGAAGGGGAGGGGCGGATGGTGGTTCGGCGGTGTTGATGAACATTTTTGTCTCGACCCGACCCCGATCGAGCTCAACTAGGCTCGATCAACCCAATCGATCACCGTCAAGGCGAAATTGACCCAAATTAAGCTTCAATTTAATTAAATTAAATCCAATTTAATTAAATTTAAATCAATCAAATCAAATCGAACCCCGTTGAGCGTCGTCAAGCCCAATTCGACGCAATTCGGTGCCGATTCAAGTTTAATTTCACAAAATTAGCTTGATCGGACTCAATTCGACCCAAATCGATCCAAGTTGAGTTCGATTTGAACTCAATTTCAACTCAAATCAGTCAATTTGACCTGAATTTGATTTTAAAATCAAAATTTGAGATATACGACTGAGATCTCACCTCCAATCCCACCCAATTTTACATCAATTGGGCATCAAAATCTACTAGAGTAGATTAGATTTTCTCTCGTTTCACGCAACGAGGCAGCGGGATGGGATTGATCGAGTGGCGCCTAGCTTCGGGCATCCCATACGAAGAGCGTGAGAGGGAGAGGGGACCCTTTGTGCTTTCCGTCCCGACACACAGAGAGCGAGAGAAAGGGAGAGGCGGCCCCTTGCGCGCGTCTCCACTAGGCGGAACTCCCGTCCGCGTAGGAGGTCGCATCCGACCTGTGCCCGCGCGCGGAAACCTCGCTCGACTCCATCTTCCTCGGCCGCGGAACCATCGCCCGATTCCGCCTGCTTTGGTCGCGGAACCCTAGCCCGACTCGGCCCCTTTTGGCCGCCGAACCTCTTGGTGTTTCCGCCTCTCTTAGTCGCTCAACTGGCCGAAGCCATCGGTCTCTTGATCAGAGATCACTTCTGACCCTGACTTCATCCAAGTCGGGATTTGTGCTTCTTTTCCTCCGGAGGAAGGCTTCTACCCCTTTCTTCTTCAATTCCGGCGACATCGGGGCGAGTTGGAAGCTGTTGGAAGCTTCCAAACAGCAAGGGAAGGCTTCAAAACCTTCCAAACAGAGGTTTGGAGCCTTCGAAATGTCTTGGACAGCGGTGGCGATGTCCGGAGCGGCTTGGACAGCGGTCATTTTCCCTCGGAGCGGCTTGGAAAACGCTTGGAGCTTGGACAGCGATCCGGAGCTTGAATCGGAGCTTGGACAGTGCTTGGAGCTTGCATAGGAGTGCTAGGACAATCCGGGAGAGGTATAACACTAAAACTTAGTGAAACCTAGGGTTCCCCAAGGCCAATTGTTGTGTGATTGACGCCTCCAAGTCTTAGGTTCTTAGAAACTTCAATTTTTGCTCTCCCAAAATCCTATCTTCGCTGTCCATTTGTTTAAATCATGGAAATCAAGTGATTTTCCATGATTTGCTCTCATATGAGAGTTAAAAGGGTGGCGGCAAGGCGATGGGACATCAAATTGGTGTTCAATGTCCCTATTTTTGCATGTTATATCATATGTTTAGAACCCTTACCTACGATCAAATCATAGGTTTAGTGGCCCATTTAATGTCGAATGAAGTGTAGAGTCTATTCCTTAAGCGTGGCATGCGTTATTAGATCCCTAAACTTGTATGTTTCAACAAAATTAGCACATGAATGTGATAGGTTTACACCGCCATGACATCCACTATCTCCTCTAAATTTGTTAGATGTTCAAGCATGTATTTCAATCATTTTTATGAAGTTGTGGGATTGTTCATGAGCACTTTTGATTCATGTTACAAACCCTATAACTAACAGGTTGATTGGAAAACATCGTTGAACTTCTCTAAATTTAGGGAGGCAAAGCAAATTTTTCTTTCTTGCATGCTTTCATTTCTTAATGTTATATTGAGCTTGCATGAGTCTATTGCCTATTTGTATACTCGCTTTATGTCAATGGCTATGGTCCTTGTACGTCTATAATTTGCAAAATTATAAACGTGTCCACCAAACTCATGGATGTTTGTATAGCAAAGATGGAGTGTTCTATGGCTTCAAAGAGTTTATAGATTACACCCCATCACATATTGGAGTTTGTTAGACATGTTTAGTGTAGTTTGTAAGTTGATGGGTCAAGGACATCAACACATAACATAGGCACATGGTGAAGCTTTCGAAAAGATAAATCGAAAGCCTTCACCCCTAGGTCTTCTTTAGACAATAGTAAACTAATTCTTAGAACCTATCCATAGGGATTCCAATGAGGATTCCATCCTGTCTTTAGGTTCCTTGGATGATGCCATGCGTTGTCTTTCCAAAAAGGGTCGTAGGAGCAAGTTCATCCTATCCAACCTCTCAAATCATGCCAAAATTAATTTAGAGATTGTTTCATGAATTGAGAATTCTCTAATAAAGTATTCCCTTCCCCATGCATAATGGTTTGGAGCACCTCAAGGCTCCAAACACTTCGTTGCATGAAACATTTTGACTTAGGACCAAGATCCTAGGTTCATGGCATTTTGTTCGTTGATACAAATCAACAAGCATTTGCCCATTTCCCTTCATATGGGATATTTTGGAGCTTCCTCAAGGCCCCAAAATATCCCGTTGACTTCAATCATCAAGACTTTAGGAACAAATCCTAAATTTCTTTTCCATTTGCTAATAACACAAAATTAACGAATGATAATACGTCTCCTTCATGCGTGACTACTTGGAATTTCCCAAGACTCCAAGCACATCATAGTATGAATCGTTTGGATTTGAAGCTAAATTTCGAACTCTTCTACCTTGTTTGTTGGAGCACCAAATCAACAAACACTTCCCTCATGTGTGGTATTTGGAGTCCCTCCAAAGTTCCAAATGCTCCTCCTACATATGAACCATTGTAGCTTGGAACTAAAATCTAAGCTATCCATCTTTTTATTGGAATATAAAACCAACAAACCATCTTTATCCTTCGTTCATTGAGTCACAAAATCAACAAATATAGACATCTCCATATGTGACATTTTGGAGTCCCTCTAAGCTTCAAATGTCCCATTGCTTGAATCACTAAGGCTTTAGGAACAAATCCTAAACCCCCTTTCATTTGCTGACAACATAAGGTTAGCAAATGAACATATCTCCTCTATATAATGATTTGGAATCCTCTAAAATTCCAACTTATCATCATATGAAAATCTTGGAACTTAGAGTCAAAATCTAAGCTACTTCTTTCTTTCGTTTGAGGCACAAAGATCAACGAGAGAATATCCTCCTTAGGCTTATGATTCTAATCTTAGCCTATCTCATTCGCCTAACTTATATAGGTAGATGACCTTCTTAATTTGTAGTTCCAAAACTACATATTGTACCTCTTATTCATGATTGTTTGGAGCTTTCTTTTAGCCCCAAACACATCTTTCCATGAATTGGAGGGAATTTGGAACCAACTCCCAAATTCTTTTACCTCTTTTGTTGGAACATGAAACCAACAAATGCCCTCTCATGCATAGTGATTTGAGACTCCTCAAGTCTCTAAATATATCATTAAGTGAATCATTTAAACCTAGAATCAAATTCTAAGATTTTCATTTTTTTATTTGTTAGAATACAAAACTAGCAAATAAACATTTATCTTCTTGCATGTATGATGATTTGAAACCTTCAAGGGTTATAAATAAAATCATCCTATGAATCATGCAATCCTAAGATTAAAATCCTAGGTTTATTTGACCTTGTTTGTTGAGACCCAAAATCAACAAACGTTCGCTTCCGTTGTGCATGATACTTAGAGTATTCCCAAAGCTCCAAGTATTGTATTGCATGAATCTTATAACCTTAGGATCAAAATCCTAGGTGATTTATCTCTTATTTATTGAGACAAAATCAACAAACAATCTCTCTATTTCATGATGATTGTTTGGGATCTCTCAAGTCTTCAAATATATCATTGTATGAATCATTTGGAGCTTAGGGCCAAATCCTAAGCTACCTCCTTTATTTGTTGAGTCACAAAATCAACAAATGAGCATTTATCCCCATTCGCTTGACTTTAACCAAGTGAATGATCTTCTCCTTAGATACCAAGTATGTCAAAGAGCACTCATGAAATTTTGTAACTTCAAAGTTACATCTCCCTCCTTCAACTCTAAAGTTGTAAGGAGTTTATCAAATCACTCATTCGTTGGAACACAAAACCAATGAATCCTTTAGATTTGAGATTTAAACCTAAGTCCCCTTTCTCCATTCACTTAGCCTAAATTAAGTGGATGATAACTTCTCTTTGGACATCAAATGTCCAAAGTGCATCTTCAATTGACAACCTTTATGTTGCATTCTAATCATTACCTCTTATGAGCCAAGATTATAAGAGAACTTGTGAACCTTCTTTCATCCTCCCAAATTCTGATTGAGAAGATGTAACCCTTTTCTTTGAATACTAAATGTTCAAAGAAACATTCTAGAAGTTTTGTATCTTTCAAGTTACATCTCCATCCCTTAACCTCAAAGTTATGGGAGAGTTTGCATCCAATAAAATCCTCTTGTTGGATAAAAATAACTCATATTCCTATATCAAATGTAGGAATATTGTTCTCATATCTTCCCCATTCTCCTAACGCATGTTAGGTGAGTGAACCCTTTTCTTTGGAGTTTGGACACCTAAAAGCCCAATGAACTCTCATGATGCGTAGTACAAATATATGTGTCTCATTTTCATATTTGTCCGACACAAATTGGGTAGATATCCTCCCTTTTTGAACACCAATTGTTCAAAGAATTTCTTCCTGTTTGCAACCTCTAAGTTGCATTCCCTACAGCCTCTCCTATAAACTGAAATTATAGGAGAGCACTCAAATTTCCTTCCACTCTCCTAAATCCAAATTAGGAGGGTGTACCCCTCTCTTTGAACACCAAATGTTCAAAAGGGCATTCAGAAGTTTGCAACCCATAAATTACACATTCTTTTCTCCTTCTACAACTCAAAAATGAATTGTAGAATTCTGATAGGAAATACTCGTTTGCACAAGTAAACCTAACCCAAATCAAATACCTAAGCCAAGTAAACTGCTGTCCGCAGCAAGAACACAGCTCAAACAGTGAAAAAACTGAGAGAAAACGTAGGGAGAAACGTAGAAAAACGATGCAAACGCTTTTATTTCAATAAAGGATGAAAAGCACTTGCAAGATACAACTTTCCTTCAATTCGAGAGGAAGGAAAAACTCTCCAACGATCTCCGGCAACGCCAAGAGCCCAAGCAAGAAAACCTAGAAGACAAAACTCATTCCAAATCAAGATCCCCCCTAATCCCCTCATAACTCCCTATTAATACAATCTAATTCAAATTAAAAGCAAAAGGACTACTCTACCCTTCCTTCTCCCTCCAAAAACACTTAACCCATGTTTGAATTGCAAGTGGACCCCACTCCCTGGCTCCCTCTCTCTTCCGCGCGGCTCCTCTGCGTCCGTCGCGAATAGCACTGGACCGGCTGGGCCGGTCCAGGTAGAGCCGGTCCAAGCTGGACCGGCATAACAAATTCCTTCTCATCCCACTAACTCAAGTTAGAGGGGTGAATGTTCTTTTCTTTTTGAACACTAAAATGTTCGGAGAAGTCTTTCCACCTTGCAACTTTCAAGTTGCATTTTATCCCCTCTTTCTTCTCTACAAACCAAGAATTATAGAGAAATTTCATCCTTTCTACAACTCAAAAGTTGTATGGAACTCTATTGCACTCAACCCATGTTGAGTGGTTCAATTTTGTTCCAAATCAATCTACTTGTTGAACCAAAAACAACAAGTAATTTCCTCCCAAACATAGGATTCAAAGTCCTACCTCCCTCCATCCTTCCAAACTCAAGTTGGAAGAGTGTAATCCTCTCTTTGAACATCAGAGTGTTTAAAGACGTTTATGAATTTGCAACCCACAAGTTGTATATTCCCCTAACTCTTCTCCAACTTCCAAATTATAGGAGATTTTTTCTCTCTTTAGCTCCAAAGCTAGAGAGAATTTCCCAACATTTAGCCCAAAAGCTAAATGTTGGATTCCCACTTTCTCTTATTAGCTCCAAAAGTTAAGGAGAATCCTTCCAACATGTAGCCCCAAAGCTATGTGTTGGATTCTCTTCCTCTCCCTTCTTTAGCCTCAAAGCTAAAAGAATTCATTCTTCTTATAGCTCCAAAAGCTAGGGGGAGAATTCCTCCAACAGTTAGCTAAAAAATTATATGTTGGGCACCTCTTCTTTAGATCCAAATTCTAAGTGGAGGACCCTTAGTGTGACATACTACACAAGCCTCACACACTTAGGTGCACAACCTCTTAGGCATACTATGATTATGAATTTTTCTTTGTGTGCGCATTTGATTGATGATTTGGTGTGAATGCCCTTTTGGATTATCTGCGTTGTGAGAACTTGCCCTTAAGTGGTTAGAATAGAGATATATATATGCTTTTTGTGTAGGTGGTCATGTCCAAGAAAGGGGGTAAAATAAATCATGATTATCATAATGTTGTTTGCTTGTAGGCGTTGCTTAAAAACCCCCAAGAGGCATGACCAATAGGGTAGAAACAGGTGCTTAACACTCTAAGTGCTAGGCCAATTTTGGGATGTTATATATTTATTTTATAAACTGCCTTTTGACTCTATTTTGCAGATTTGAGTCTTTTCTATTTATATCATATATTTGATTAGATCTAGGATATAAAACTTGTGGGGTTTGAACTAGAATGAAATGTGAATTAAAGAAGGATGTACTTTTTTGGAGGTGAAGCCTGAAGGCCCATTGAAGAGTTAAAGATTGAAGACTCCCCACAAGTAGAGTCTATAATATATTAACTGAGTTGTATAATGGCAGGCAACTTAGGTGCCAAAAATATTTGTAATAATTTGGACACTACTTATACTTCTGTTTTGGTTTATATGTGTTAATTGTTTATTGGATGCGCATTAGAAAAGCATATCTTTTTTCTAGGTTTCTTCTATTGCTTTGTTTGGGAGTTGTCTGGACTTGTGATACGATAGACTCTTAGGATAAAATAAATTTTGTACCACTTAAATTGTAAACAACCTAAAATCAATCTAGGCTTCATGTCTTTTAAATAAGAAAATTGCATGGCTACCTTTCAAGGAGTCAAGTTTTCCAAAAATTAAAATAAACATGCATAGCCCCCAAAAATGTCTCATGTAGAAAAGCTACCACTTAAGAACTAGATAACAAAAAAGTCAGCATTTGTGAGTTTGCATTCTGCATACCCCACATAATTAGTCATCTTATCCTCAAAGCCAAGCTATAAGCACTACCTCTCAAATAAGAACAACCCTCTACTCTACATTTGCATTAAGACCGAACGACATGGTTTTAAAATCGATTAGGTGGGTCTAGCTGGTAGTCCCTTCCAGGCGTGACAGTAAATCCAGAAGTCGGGTAGGCTATGCTTCATGTGAGGTGTAGCTTATAAGTCATTTTGCATTCATTAGACAGGTTCGAGGCACTACCTATCAGTAGTCCTCATCTTAGTTTTAGGGTCTGAGGCAATAGTTGATTTCAAATCACTATATAAGCCCTCACCTTTAGGACAATCCCTTCAATAAGTATTGTTGGAATGTAAGCCCAAACTCCCTAATAAAATATTAAACTTAAACAAAATTAGATTTCTAAAATGTAAAGCCCGACATAGGATAGTCTGAGCATCTCTGAGTTTCCCTCAGAATTAAGTGCTCCTACTTCACCTCTTTTGGCTCTCATTCCAAATCTAATCCCAAGTTGATCAATTTCTCCTTGAAATTCCTAAAGGTCAAAACCTTTAAACAAGACTTTCATGGATTCTAAAAAAAAAAAAAACAAACTTCAGCCAATATTTAAATGACTCTCAAAATGAATAAAACCACTTGTTTAATCAAAAGTCTTCCTAAGCCAAAGCTTGGGATGTAATTAACCCCTATGGGACGTCTGTACCACAGAAATAAATAAACCCTATTCGACCAAACATCGAATGAGGAATCTCTGTTAAAAATTATAAATTTTATGATTGAGTCTATAAGAAAATGATATTTTTTACCCTTCGGGTAATATATCATCATTCTTATGCCGTACTCAATCATAAAGCATGCAATCCGTTTGAGAATACAAAAATTCTCCTACAGATTTTCTGGCGACTGCATTGGGAAGGATGTCTCTTTTCATCTAAATTAGTGGTTTTCAATTAGCCATACTAAATATTAGCTAAATGGCATTTACAAAATCAATTTTGTATTGTATACCTCTCCCATTTTTAAATGTTGGGTTGAATGGCTCCAATACAAGCAAATGCATTTCAAGATGAACTTTCCAAATTGTTAAAAAAAATGATAAAGATGAACTTTGGTTTTCCAAATCAATCATTTTCAAATAAAATTTCCACATTCTCAAATATTCAATCTCAAAACCTTCCCCACACCATAATTGTTGTAGTTGTATAAAATATATAATCAAACAATGTCAAATGGTGTGGGATTTCAAAAAATCTATCAAATTAATTCATCATCCGTTAAATTCGGGTCATAGTTGTGGGTGGTCAGTGATTCAAATCAGTGGTTAGGAAATAAAAAAAAAGTGCAGTGATTAGTTGATGTTATATTGATTGAATTCAAGAAAATACAACAAAAAGATTGATATAGAGAATTTTGAATTTTAGGGAAACTTTTGAGATTGAGTTGTTTGAGAATTCAGTGAGTCAGAAATGGAAGACAGACTGATTTTCAAATTTGGTGATCATTTGCAGTTGTCTTTTGATCAGTCCCGCTTTTCTCCTAGGGACATGATCAAGTTTAGGCAATGTTTTGAGGACATGGAGGTTATTTTCCAATGTCCTACACCTTCTGAGGCTCGAATTTTGGAAAACCAACCTTCATCTGAAAAGTAGGTTTTAGAAATAAACTTGCCTGCTAGGGAGAGGTCACATACTCAGAGCAGTTCAGCTGGACGATTCTTTGTGAAGTCAAGGGAGGTGCGGCTAGTTTAGGTGGAGCAGATGATGGTAGCTCAAACGAAGACCTGGAGGATTTCGGCAACCACAGCGAGCAAGGATTGCTCGGCTAGTTGCAGGTGCAGGAGACTCCTGCGTCCGAGGCTTCTCGAGAAGTTGTTGTTGGGGATTTTGACTGGTGAGAAAAGGTAAGAGGCCTCAATCAGCTGCTGTGGATGGAGAGCACTATGAGGGAGTAGCGGAAGGAGAAAGTGACGGGCTTTGAGCAGATCTGAATGGAGATTGAAGGGATTTACAACTTGGAGACAGGCTTCGGCTTGTGGGTTTGGGATCATGAAGCAAGAAAAGTGGGGTTGGAAGTTAGCTTGACTTGGAGTGGGGTCTATAGATGGATGGGTAGGAGAAGAGATTGAGGGAAACGAACTCTGAAAAGCTTCAAGGGATCAGAACTCTTCCAATCTTTGCGCGTGGGATCAAAACAACAAAAATCAACCACGAACCCTTCTTTCCTTTCATTTTAACAAGGAAGCGTAGCATTCAAACAAGATAAGCGATAATTTCAGCGGGATTTACGGCGTAATTTCCGGAGATTTGAGCAGAGATCATCGCAGGATTTCGACTCCAGAGAGGCATGCGACATTTAATTTGAGTTGATCTCACATTATTTTTTTAACTTTTTTTGGTTAGATTCATGTGTAACATTTATAATTACTTGTCACAATTAGTATTAACATTAAATAAGGATGGCCGCAATATATTAGTCAATATGAATCTAATAAATGCAGATGGGTTTTACGGTGTAATTTCCGCACGCTTGCTTTTTCTTCATGGGAGTTTTAACTGAATTAAGTTTTGGAGTAAATTTTGGGAAGACAGATGGGTTTGTAGATAAGACACTACCCAGATATTTTTCCCTCATTTTGTAAGGACTTTATGATTTGAGTTCTAGTTTCCTATAGGCGTAAGCCCCTATAGTTAATTACCCCTCCCGATCACAAGAGAGAACTTTCGATTAAGGCTAGTCATCAATCAGATATGTAGAGATACGTGTTATCTGGCATATAGTAGCAGCGTGGGCTTAAGAATATTGGAGGTTTGAGACATGAATCAATATGATATAATCGATAAGGCATAAAGCCCTCTGTTAGCTAAGGTGGATTCAAATTTGTCCCTTTAGAAAAGTATTCACCTCAGATCTACGAGGTACCTTTGGACGAAGCAACCCATGACTGCCGACAAGGATCCTTCTGTCAGGTTGGGTCGACTATCTCCTTTGACTAAGTAGATTAGGGACCATGATGACCTCGGACAACAAAACCATGGGATCTTGATCGGGTCCATCATTCTTTCCCCATAACTTCCACTTTAAGTGTAGGGTGATGAAATTTCTAATTTTAAATATCAAATTCTCAAACACCTAAACACATGCTGCTATTATACACCAGATAACACGTACCTCTACGTATCTGTTTGACAACTAGCCTTAATCGAAAGTTCTCTCTTGTTATCAGGATGAGTAATTAACTATAGAGGCTCGTGCTTATAGGAAACCTGAACTCAGATCTGATGTCCTCGCAAAATGAGGGCGAAATCTTTTGAGTAGTATCTTATTTTAAACCCAATCTGCGATTAGAGAATTTACCTCAGAAGTCAGAACTTAATTCGTTAAAACTCTCCTTAAAGAGTGGAGGTAGTAGGGATGCGAATTTTCGGACCTCACGGTAGCATGAACCATACCTTGCTTCCATTATCTTTTAAGCATCTTCATTACCATGACAAAAATGTACAAATTTGATGCTAATCCATGACGTGAGAAACTTTTAGTTACCCACAACTATTACTAATACTAGAAAATGCTTCATCATCTACATTTTTAATAAATTCAACATACGATTGACCCTTTTTTTAGAATGTGTATCAAATCAATTTTTATGGTAGTAGATCACATGCCTTTTGGAGATCAATAAAAACATATGATGATCCTTTATTTGCTTTTAACATTTTTTTTAATTAATTTTTTTTTACATGATAATCACCTCCATAGTTAATTTTCCTGGCATAAATCAAAGTGATTCTTCAATATCGATGTAATTTTTCTAAGCCTATATTTCATTATCTTCTTAACTTCAATATGTGATTCCTAAGTTTTTTTCCCTATGGTCATAACAATCTTGGACATTATTTTGTTTTTAAACACTGGAACTAGAAATTATTTTCTAATATTCTCTATCAAGTAGTTTCTGCAAGGGATTTGTGTTCTTTTGGGCAGAAGTTTTTCCTTCTTAAGGAGGACGTGATCTGTTGACTGCTGTCATCCACCTCAAGCTCTTAATCAGGGGCTCATTTTATAGGAAGCCAAGTGCTTAGCAAGATTATAGAATTGCAAAATTGAGACATCAACTTTATCTTAGAAAATGGATTAATCAAATGAAAGGAGATATTAGCAAAAGTTTTATTAGATATGTTGTTAACGTTTAGAACCATTTCTATGAACTTGAGAGGATCAAATACGCAATTTTGGTTTTCATATTTAGTGTGAAGGATAAAAAGTTCTGCATTGCATTCTTTTGTGTCATCTCTAGTTATACAGTTTAGTTCAAGTTTTGTATATTGGAAAATATTTGCAAATTAACTAGAATGACTTGTTTGATTAGAATGGTACATTTAAGATATATTTTTAATGATATTATTGTAAATGAGATGATCCTGTAGGAAAATCAGCTACGGGAAGGACAATAAATCTCTATTTTTGATTGGCTTGCCCCAGGTTTTGAAGTTTAATCTCACCGAATCTGGCTTATTTTGCGTGTTACCATGGTTAACCATGGCTGCTTCCGCAAACATAGGAGGTTGGATTGCAGATACACTGGTTGCCAAAGGGTTCTCTATAACAACAGTTCGAAAAGTAAGTTTGATATGTACGATCTGAACCATAGAGAACTTGTTCTTCTTCATCTCCCTTATTAGTGTTGTACCTATTCAATCTTTTTCATGTATTTCACATGTTGATAAATTGATTTCATGAAAGTTTTAATGTTATGGTTATTGTTTATTAATGTTGTGTTGAAACTTATCGGCATACTAATAATGTCTTATTACCCAAATGCAGATAATGCAGTCAATAGGCTTTCTGGGACCCGCATTCTTTCTTACACAACTCAGCCATATTAATAGTCCACTATTAGCTGTGTTTTGCATGGCCTGCAGTCAGGTATGTTAAACTTGTGATCAAGTGTTTGGATTCTTGATGATTTTTCGCAAATGAATTTTTTATCTCTTTCACTCGTTCTTCTGTTTTCTTGGGTTAATTATTTATCCATATTTTATTCCCTTTCAACTTAGGCATCATTTGGGACGGCTTTCTTGCTGCTTCTTAAATCGGTTTTTTTTTATAAAAATTTTAATTTTTGTACTCGAAAGCAACTTTAAGAAGCAATAAAAAAACCGTCCCAAATGAAGCCTTAGTTTGATTATGTCATTTTTGAACACAGTGGAGCTAACCTTGACCATTGAGCCGTTAGTCATCTGGGATTAGAATATTATTATTTTTCTATATTAAACCCTAATTCTTTGATAACATCATTTTTTTTAAGGGTTGAAATATATTTCATATATTTTAGGCTAGAAATACTCCTATGACAACATACATGGAGTTGAGAAACATACTACCTGCTATGCATGTCGCTTAAAGGAGCATGCTACCTGAGCTAGAGCTCACACCCATAACCTTTACCCTCAAATAAGGTTGTTTGCTTCACTTTTGGCCTTGTAAATTATGAAAGTAGCATCCGGGAAAAGCATTGGAGCTTGTTGCTTGGTGCCTAATATTATTTTCTACTGTAAATTGCTTGCATTTTAACTTCTAGCAATTACTTTATCAAGTTTTACTGAAAAAATGATCCCCATTCATTTGTTCGTTTGCAGGGTAGTGATGCATTTTCACAGTCAGGCTTATATTCTAATCACCAAGACATTGGACCACGCTATTCGGTAAGCTCCAAATGTAGTCATCTTTGTCTAATTAGGCCATAGAATATTTTTGCTACTACGAATATGCCATTATGTTCACGATGGTTCCCTAAGTACTCGCTTGTTCTTAGAGACGCATTTGTTAAGAAAATAAATCAGACCTAACTTTTACACAAAGACATTGACCTTAAAGTAGATATGATGAATTATAAAGCAATTATAAAAAAAAGCCAAGTACCAAAAAAATGACTCCAATATCTATATAGTTCGATTTAACAATCTTACATCTATGATCACATAGATTGATGGTAGTTCCACTAGAGAACAGAAAAACTGCAGTACAATAGGAGCTCTCAATAATTATCTCCCACCTCTTTCTCTCTCTCTATTTTTTTTTCTTTTATCTCTATCAGGTTTACTCAAAATAATAAACTCAAAATCAAAATAATGAAACACTCTAAAAAACTCAAAAAAAAAAAAAAAAAAAAAAAAAACTTGATGCAAGAAAACTATTGGTTTACAACAATCAAGAATGAAGGGGGATTAAATTTGTTGGGGAGAAGTGAACCACGCAACGAAACAAATAAGAAATAGAGAATTGCAATGGAAAGGAAAGAACATTAGGATTTAATGTGGATTACTCGAAACCGGAAAAAAAACCACGGTGTCACACCACACCAAGAAATTCATTATGAAAATTGGGAGAAATGATACATATCTCTCTTCTCTCTGGCACTCTCTCTTTGTCTCTCTTCTCTTTAGCACCATTCTTACACAAGAACAAACCAAGAGATGCACTACAATTGCTAAGGGGCGCAACCCTTAGTGAAAAACGAGAAAGAAAACTATTATGTTTGCCTCATAGAGCCAAGTTGGAGCACCGCGACGTGCAATTCTCAAGTTGGAGCTCGAGCTCGGTATTTGACAATGAGCTCGACTCAAATACCCTCTGACTCGTGCTCGACTCAACTCGTTTGCACCCCTAGTTGGTCAATAGCAGCCGCCTTTAGTAATGTCATTGATTTTTAATCCAATAATACTTTGTAGTTGGTGAAGATGCTATGTGCATGTTGGTGGTGAACGATTGATGTTTCAACAAGCAAATTGGCACTAATAATTCTAACCCTAAATTACATCCTAATTCAGATTAAATAGATTCAGTTATCAATGTCCATAAAATTTAATAATTATCTTTTCCTCTCATTGATAAGCGTTTAGTTATGAGTGACTCACAAATGATGCAACATAGTAGTGATTTATAAAAGTTCTCAACTTCCGAAATGAATAGTGCATGAATGAGCAAATGCTAATTATAATAGAGGCCACCAATATACTTCTTGTCGGCAACCTTAGATCATGCGTGAAAGATGATAGTGAGGTCGTGGTTTCTAAAAAAATTATCATATTGATAGGTCGGTTCATCTAGAACCTACCCAGCCAGCCCCACCTGGGCTGGTAATAGTCTATAGGAGGCGGTTCAAACTGCCTCCCTTGGTTTGCCGCCTAGCCTAGGGGCCCACGCGTATTTGATTTAATTAAAAAATATTATTTTAGGAAAGAAGCCCACACCTATTTGATTTAATTAAAACTATTATTTTTGGAAAGGGGAGGGGTGGTTATGGCTAGGGATGAAGGCTATAAATAGGTATGAGGGGGAAGGGTTAGGTCAAGCTTTAACAAACCAAGAGATGCACTACAATTGCTAAGGGGCGCAACCCTTAGTGAAAAACGAGAAAGAAAACTATTATGTTTGCCTCATAGAGCCAAGTTGGAGCACCGCGACGTGCAATTCTCAAGTTGGAGCTCGAGCTCGGTATTTGACAATGAGCTCGACTCAAATACCCTCTGACTCGTGCTCGACTCAACTCGTTTGCACCCCTAGTTGGTCAATAGCAGCCGCCTTTAGTAATGTCATTGATTTTTAATCCAATAATACTTTGTAGTTGGTGAAGATGCTATGTGCATGTTGGTGGTGAACGATTGATGTTTCAACAAGCAAATTGGCACTAATAATTCTAACCCTAAATTACATCCTAATTCAGATTAAATAGATTCAGTTATCAATGTCCATAAAATTTAATAATTATCTTTTCCTCTCATTGATAAGCGTTTAGTTATGAGTGACTCACAAATGATGCAACATAGTAGTGATTTATAAAAGTTCTCAACTTCCGAAATGAATAGTGCATGAATGAGCAAATGCTAATTATAATAGAGGCCACCAATATACTTCTTGTCGGCAACCTTAGATCATGCGTGAAAGATGATAGTGAGGTCGTGGTTTCTAAAAAAATTATCATATTGATAGGTCGGTTCATCTAGAACCTACCCAGCCAGCCCCACCTGGGCTGGTAATAGTCTATAGGAGGCGGTTCAAACTGCCTCCCTTGGTTTGCCGCCTAGCCTAGGGGCCCACGCGTATTTGATTTAATTAAAAAATATTATTTTAGGAAAGAAGCCCACACCTATTTGATTTAATTAAAACTATTATTTTTGGAAAGGGGAGGGGTGGTTATGGCTAGGGATGAAGGCTATAAATAGGTATGAGGGGGAAGGGTTAGGTCAAGCTTTGGTTATTGTCCTCTTGTAGTCTCTTTGGCGTCTTGGGCTCTAGACTCTTGTCTAGAGATTTGGGAGAGACGATCCTCCTCTCGAATAGAGGATCAATTGTATCTTTTCTTCTAGTTTATTTTGCTTTGAGTATTTAATAAAGTTCTATTGTTTTCTTGGTTGTTTCATATCTGAGCTTGGATATTCTCGCTGTTTTTACCAATGTCGCATTAGGGTTGCTTGCGAACTCAAATAGATCCGATAAGATTACTTGCGAACTCAAGTACTTCCTATTAAATTAGTATCAGAGCGTTGTCTTGGGACCAACGGCGGCTGAAATTTCAGTGGTGATTTCACATTTGGAAGACAAACTTCTTACGATTCATAGGAAGGAAGATGGCCGGAAAGAAGGTTTAAGTTTTGGAAGGAGAAATTAGACAACTCAAAAATGATTTGGAGGGAAGATTTTTTTATTTACAATATCAGATTTCTACCAACAACGAAAGGATGGAAGGAAAGTTCGCCATCATGAAGGAGATGTTAAAGAAATTACTTGAGGTGAATATCGCTCCGGCAGCATCGGAAGCAAGGGGGACTAGCGGTGACCATGAAGAAGGGGAAACCCTAACCTGTTTAGGGGAAGGGAAAATCCGGATGTAGAAAATTTGGAGGGTGAAGAAGGCATGCCTCCTCTAGAACCACTTTCTAGGGAAGAGATAAGCACCGGAGTTCAACCGAAGGGCTGCTGAATTTCCAGGAAAGAGAGGATTTCTACTACCAAGATGCTGATTTTGAAAGAGGAAGAGGGGAATCTGATACGAGAGGTAGGTATAATCACCGAAGGGAAGATCGTGATAACTGGGAGCACTTCCTCATCGTGGATTTGGAGGTTATGGTGGATTTCGTGGGAACGGGTGTGATCAAAAGGTGAGAAAATTGAAGATGCCCTTCTTCAAAGGAGTGGACGGTCATGGCTGGATCTACAAGGTAGAATGATATTTCGCCGTCAATGGGTTGATAGAAGAAGAGAAGCTGACCGCGGCTGGACTATGTTTGGAAGGAAAGACGTTGGTATGGTACCAATGGAGGGACATGAGGGAGCCCATCCAGACTTGGAGAAAATTTAAAGAATGCTTACTCGAGCATTTACGAACCAATAAGGGATGAGATTTCTATGAGCAATTCTTTGCCTTAACATAGGAGGGAATTGTGACAGACTATCGAGACATGTTCGAGTACTTAACCAGCAGATTGGACCGGCTATCAGAGACAGTACTGGAAGGAAACTGGATGAAAGGGCTTAAATCGGAAATCCGGGCAGTAGTAAGAGTATTGGAGCTAAGAAACATGGGAAAAACCATGGAAGTAGCACAGTTGATAGAAGATCAAAAGAAGATGGAGAGAGTGGCGAAGGGGAGCAACTCAGGAGGGTCCTATAGGATGACAACCACATTTTTACCATCCAAGGGACCAGCACCAGGGAGTCTGAAGGAAGTACCTAAGGAAAAGGTCGGCAGAGGAGGAAATGGGGGAAATTTCAAAATGTTAAATGAAAAAGAGGTACAAGAGAAAAGAGCCAAATGGGTTGTGCTTTAGGTGTGATGAGAAGTACATACCAGTGCATAGGTGCAATGACCTAACTCTTCAGGTTCTCACCGTCTGTGATGACAAGGAAGATGACATGGAGGTGGAAGTGGTTTAGAAATGGAGGAAGAGGAGAAAATGCATCTAGATATGGCGAAAGTCTCCCTAAACTCAGTAGTAGGATTCACTCTGAATCACACTATGAAGGTGAAGGGAGAAATAACTGATAAAGAGGTAGTAGTGTTGATAGATAGTGGGGCAACCCACAATTTCATCTCCACCTAGATTGTAGATCTGTTGGGGATGAGGTTAGTGGATACGGGTGGTTATGGGGTGATGATGGGCACGGGAAAAGTGGAGATGGGTATGAGAGTTTGTAGGGGAGTAGTGCTGATTATACAAGGGCTGTAGGTAAGGGAGGATTTTCTTCCCTTAGAATTGGGAAGCTCCGACGTCATCATGTGGATGAAGTGGCTACAGACTATGGGAGATACTAAGGTCAATTGGGGGGGCTCTAAGAATAGAATTAGTGGTGGAAGGAAGAAGAATGGTGATCCAGGGCGATGCAGGACTGTCGAGAGCTGGAGTATCTCTCAAATCCAAGATAAGGAGCATACAGGAGGCAGGGGGAGAATATTTGGTGGAATTGCAATGCCTGGAGGGGATTAGTGTGGGGGGAGGAGGAATCCCTCTTGTAGTACAACCAATCATACAACAATTCAAGGAAATCTTCTAGCCACCTCAAGGCTTACCACCCCTCAGAGATTAGGAGCATGCAATCATTTTGAAGGAAGGGGTATCACCAATTAGCGTACGACCATACCGCTACCCCTAAATTCAAAAGGATGAGATTGAGAAGCTTATCAGGGAAATGTTGAAGGAAGGCATCATAAGGCCTAGTGTAAGTCCATTCTCTAGTCCAGTCTTGCTGGTTAAGAAAAAAAGATGGAAGCTGGAGGTTATGTGTGGATTATAGGGCATTAAATAAGGAGATTATGCTAGATAAGTTTTCCATTCCAGTGATGATGAATTATTGGATGAGCTACATGGAGCAAAGGTGTTTTGCAAAATGGACTTGAAATCAGGCTACCATTAAATATGAATGGAGGGGGATATTCAGAAGATGGCATTCCGGACACACAAAGGGCACTACGAATTCTTAGTGATGCCCTTTGGGCTTACAAATGCCGCTGCTACCTTCCAGTCTCTAATGAATCGGGTATTCAAGCCATACCTTCGGAGGTTTGTCGTAGTTTTCTTTGATGACATACTTATATATAGCCAAACAACGGAGGAGCATTTGGAGCACTTAAAGGACGGTCTTTGGAGTCCTCCAGGAGCATTAGCTTAGGGCGAACCTGAAGAAATGCAGCTTCGCACATATTAGTGTAGAGTACCTGGGGCACGTGGTCTCCCAAGAAGGGGTGGCAGTCGAGCAAACCAAAATTGAGGCTATGCAGAAGTGGCCTATACCTCGGAACTTGCGAGAGTTGAGGGGTTTCCTAGGACTGACAGATTACTATCGAAGGTTCGTAAGGGGATACAATACCATATCAAGACTCGTAACCGAGCAACTAAAGAAGGACAACTTCTTGTGGGGAGAGGAGGCAACACAAGCCTTTGAGAAATTAAAAGAAACTATGACTATAGTCCCAATTTTAGCTCTTCTAGATTTCAACTAGATTTTTGTAGTAGAGACCGATGCATCCGGATATGGGTTGGGGGCGGTACTCATGCAGAACCACAGACCTATAGCATATTTCAGCCAAACCTTGTCGACTAGAGCTTAGCTGCAATCAATATATGAGAGAGAGTTGATGGCGATTGTACTAGGCATTTAGAAATGACGACCCTACCTATTTGGTAGGCACTTCATTGTTAGAACAGATCAGCGGAGTTTAAAATACCTGCTCCATCAAAGAATGGTGATTGAGGAACATCAGAGGTGGTTATCCAAACTCCTTGGCTATGATTTTGAGATTCAGTATAGGCCTGGATTGGAAAATAAAGCGGTCAACACTTTATCAAGGCATGTGAGGGAATTACAGGGGATAGCAATCTCGGTGCCACTAATGGTGGATTGGGAGGTAATCAAGGAAGAAAGTATGCAGGATGAAGGGTTGAGGAGGATTAGGGAGGATTTGGTAAAAGATCCCAGTAGCCATCCAGGATACTCACTTGGGGAGAGGAGACTCTTACATCAAGGAAGATTTGTGATGAAAAGAACTTCTATCCACGATTCCACGTTCCCAATCTACTACAAGAATTTCATGGAAGTGTAGTTGGAGGCCATTCAGGAGTACAAAAGATATACAGAAGACTGGTAGCTGAGTTATATTGGAAGGGAATGCATAAGGATGTGGAGGACATGGTGGTCAGATGTGAGGTATGCCAGAGAAACAAGTACCTGGCAATGGTTTTGGGGGGATTGCTACAACCATTAGCACTTCCAAATAGGGTATGGGAGGAAGTGTCCATGGATTTTATAAGTGGTCTACCAAAATAAGAATGATTCATAGTCATTATGGTAGTGGTGGATAGACTCAACAAGTACGCACACTTCATTCTTTTATGGAACCCCTACACTACAACAATAGTGGCAACAACTTTCATCAGGGAAATAGTCAGATTATATGGAGTACCAGAGGCAATAGTATTAGATAGATACAAGATATTCCTCAACCATTTCTGGAGGGAGTTGTTCAGATTATAAGGAACAATTCTAAAGAGGAGTACTGCCTACCACCCACAGACAGATGACCAAACAGAAGTGGTTAACAGGAGCTTGGAGACCTATCTGAGGTGCTTTGTGTTAGAGAAACCTAAGTTATGAGCCAAGTGGCTGTCATGGGCAGAATATTGGTACAACACCTCTTATCATTCTGCTTCTCAGATGACCCCCTTCAAGGTGTTGTACGGAAGAGATCCTCCTCACTTGGTGCACGTTGTGAGTAGAAGCACTCCTATTTCTTCAGTAGAAGAATACTTGGAGGAAAGAGACAGAGTGTTAGAAGAACTAAAGAAACATCTACTGAGAGCTTAACAGATTATAAAAAAAATAAGCTGATGGACATATGAAGGATGTCCAGTTTGAAGTTAGGGAGAATGTCTTCTTAAAACTCTGATCCTACGGACAGAAGACAGTGGCCATCAGGAGGAATGAGAAGCTCGCTCCAAGGTACTTTGGACCTTATGAAGTATTGAAAGAAAAATGGGCGGTAGCATATCTGCTGAATCTACCACCAACAACAACTATACACCCAATATTCCATGTATCTCAGATAAAAAGAGCTATTGGAGATTGTCTAGCCGAATCGGAGTTGCCAGTCACTTTAACAGAATACTTAGTAGTGCTTTTGGAACCCTGTGAGTTACAAGGGTTGCGCCAGGAAGAGGGAGGGATAAAAGAGGTGTTAATCAATTGGAAGGATCTTCCAGATTATGAGGCAACCTGAGAACCTTATGAGCAGATGAAGCATCAGTTTCCTTCCTTCCACCTTGAGGACAAGGTGGTTCTTTGGGAGGGTGGTATTGATAGGTCGGTTCATCCAGAACCGACCCAGCCGGCTCCACCTGGGCCGGCAATAGTCTACAGGAGGCGGTTCAAACTGCCTCCCTTGGTTTGCCGCCTAGCCTAGGGGCCCACACTTATTTGATTTAATTAAAAATATTATTTTAGGAAAGTGGTCCACGCCTTTTTGATTTAATTAAAAATATTATTTTTGGAGAGGGGAGGGGTGGTTATGGCTAGGGATGAGGCTATTAATAGGTATGAGGGGGAAGTGTTATGGCATGCTTTGGTTATTGTCCTTTTGTAGTCTCTTTGGCATCTTGGACTCTAGACTCTTGTCTAGAGATTTGGGAGAGACGATCCTCCTCTCGAATAGAGGATCAATTGTATATTTTCTTCTAGCTTATTTTGCTTTGAGTATTTAATAAAGCTCTATTATTTTCCTGGTTGTTTCATCTCCGATCTTGGGTATTCTCGCTGTTTTTATCAATTTCACATTAGGGTTGCTTGCGAACTAAAGTAGATCTGATAGGATTACTTGCGAACTCAAGTACTTCCTATCACATACTTGCATGTATCCCTCAAGCTGTGTTTGCAGCCTTAGTTTGTAGGTTCAAGGCCTTTTGAGCTCTTGTGCGTTCTAACTATATATATGAACTTGACACAATGCTTTGAAATTAATAAAAAGTTTGTTCGCACCCTTTTAAGCTTGTTTCAATGTTGTTTCAATTAAGTTGAGTCAAATTAGGCTTCCATATGGCTCTTCTAGGTCACATTAAGATTGACGTTGTGTTAAAGTTGCGTTTGATTAGACATGAAATTTTTTTCCTAACAAAACTCTTTTTTGCTAGACTAACAATTCTTTATGGCACAAAATGTTGGCCATTTGAAGAGAAGCATAAAGTTAAGTGTTGTAGAAATGAGGATGCTTTGGCGGATGAGTGGCTTTACACTTAGAGACAGGATGCGGGACAGGTATATGCGTGAAAAGGTTTAAATAGCTTTAGTGGCAGATAAGATTAGAAAGAGTCATCTTAAATGGTTTGGTCACATTAAACGTTGGCCTTCTGATGACCTTATTAGGAGAGTAGATATATTAAATCCGGTCTATATTAAGAAAGATAGAGGTGGACCTAAAAAGAATTGGTTGGAAAGTATTAGAAATGATTTTGTTATTAGATTTAAATGAGAATTTGACTCTTAATAGGAGACAATGGTGAAAAGGGATTCATGTATCCAACCCCACATAGTGGGATAAAAGGTTTGATGTTGTTGTAACAAAACTCTTTCTGTAACCAGACACACATGGAAGATAAGTTGTTCAATTGTGTGATCTAGGTTACCTTAAAGACATCATCCCAACATAACAATTTTTCCTTATAATTGAAAATAATATGAGAGATTATCACCCCTTCAATACTAATGAAATCCGCCAGTGGAAATCAAATAACTTTTGTAAATGAGATTGGCTTGGCGCATTAAATACATGAAGATGAATTTATTAAAATGGGCAAATTAGTTGATTTGACATTTATTATAATTTGCTCTAAGATTATTAATATAAATTTAAATATTTTGATTTATAAATTTAATTTAAGCTATGGAATAAGCTTTAATACAACTTGAAATAAAATTAAGATAAGGACAAGCTTAGTGGAATGAGGTGCGCAATTTTTTACGACGACAACAACAACAACATCAAGCCTTTTATCCCACTATGTGGGTTGGCTACATGAATTATTTTTCTCTATTGTGTTCTATTAAGAATCAAGCCAATCTTTTTAGGTCTTTTTACGTCCGCAAATTTTGACACTGCCTTAAAAATAAATTGTATCCCTCGAGCAAAATTTACTCACATATTTTCTCCCTATGTATAACAGTGACACATGCTTCACAATAGCATGGTTCCTACAACAACAACAACAACAACATCAAGCCTTTATTCCACTACGTGGGGTTGGCTACATGAATCCTTTTTCTCCATTGTGTCTTATTAAAGGTCAAATTCTCGTTTAAATCTAATAAAGAAAGGTCATTCATAATATTTTCTA
>NW_021318728.1:715682-768126 GCF_001605985.2 Dendrobium catenatum
TGTCTTTAATGATTTGAATATAAGCATTATTAACTCCTTTCTTTTCAAGAACTCTCCATAGCACTTCTCTTGGAACTTTATCGTATGCTTTTTCTAAATCAATAAATATCATATGTAGATCCTCCTTATTTTCTCTATATTTCTCTATCAAACCTCTTAGTAAATGTATGGCTTCCATAGTCGACCTACCCGGCATGAATCCAAATTGATTTTGAGAAACATTAGTATTACGCCGCAACCTATGCTCCATAACAATAGCATGATTCCTATGACGAAAAAATTTACAAATCTTAAATTCACTGAATGAGCCAAAGATGAAACTGAAGAGTTCTTTAGTATAGCAAAATTGGCCTTGGAGAGAGCTTACCAAGGAGATCATTATGGAGTTCTCATGGATCATTAATTGTAGAAAAAAATCACATGAATGGCAACATCTCTACTAAAGTAGATAACTATCTATTTATTGCTTATCTTATGCATTGTGAAAATTGCAGGGCGTGCTATTGGGATTATCGAACACTGCTGGGGTGCTTGCTGGCGTCTTTGGCACTGCTGTAACTGGTTATATTCTGCAACATGGCAAGTTTCCCTTACCATGATACTAACAATGTTTTGACAGTTATTAAATTTTGCTAATCACAGATTTCCATCCTCCCTTTGAGTTGTGTTTAATTGAACATTTTCAACTAACAGGTTCATGGGATGATGTCTTTAAGGTAGCCGTTGGCTTATATCTTGTGGGTACAGTGGTCTGGAACTTGTTTTCGACTGGTGAGAAAGTAATTGATTAGCAAGAACAAAAAAGGCAATGCAGTTTTCAAGCGATTCTGGAGTGAAAAATATAGTTATGAATATAAATTATCAATGAATAAGCGTTACCACGACGGAGCTGAGTTGCAACGAAGAGCAAATTCATATTTGAGCCAAAATGCATCATAAGTTTAGCTTTGGGACAAGACTGGATCTTAACATTGTTGATGTATTAAATCCAGTCATGGAAAATATAAGGTAATAATCTAATATTTTTCTCACCTTCTGAGTTATATTTTCTCTAGCTTCCTGCAATTTTAACAGTTGAAGGTGTTGTAGAAGACCACAGTTAGCTAAGCACCGCTTAAACTTTGCCAGGAAATGTTAAATGTAATTCATGCTTCAGTTCACCACATGTAAATTGATCTCTGTATTAATTGAGGTTCTCATTTTGCTCCACAAATTATTTAATTCCAGGTAGTTATAGTTGCTTGTAATTCTACAAACGTGCAAATTATGGCTTCTTCTTTCTCAGTCTATAGAGGTTGTTCGATCTTTCTTTGAGCAATGTAAAACTGCAATGATGCTGAAGTTTGGTATGTTATGTTATTTTCTAGGAGGCTAACTTTTGCAAATTTAATCACACAACAATAACATCAAGTCTTTGTCCCACTACGTGGGGTCGACTACATGGATCCTTTTTCTCCATTGTGTTCTCTTAAAAGTCAAATTCTCGTTTAAATCTAATAAAAAAAAATCATTTCTAATATTTTCTAACCAAATCTTTTTAAGTCTACCTCTACCTTTCTTAATATAAGTCAAATCTAATAGCTCTACTTTCCTAACTGAGTCACCGGAAGGCCGTCGTTTTATATGACCAAACCATCTAAGGCGACTCTCTCTAATCTTATCTTCCACTAGAGCTACTCCAACCTTTTCACTATATGCTCATTTTGTATCTTGTCTCTAAGGGTAAAGCCACTCATCCACCTGAGTATTCTCATCTTTGCAACACTTAACTTAGTATTATGCTTCTCTTTTAATGGCTAATATTCTGCACTGTAAAGCATTGCAGGTTTCATCACCATCTTATAGAATTTTCCCTTTAAGTTTGAGGGAGACTTTTCTATCACACATCAACCATCCAATTTGAATTCTACTGATAATATCCCCATCTATTTCACCATCACTCTGAACAATAGATCCAACCTATCTAAAACATGTACTATTATTAAGGACTTGATCGCCCAAAGTCACAATCCCTCCACTAGGTCCATTACTACTAAAATTATACTCCATATATTCAGTTTTTGATCTACTCAAGTGAAAATATTTAGACTCAAAGGTTGTCCTCCATAATTCAAGTTTACCTTCAACTCCCTCTCTAGTCTTATCTAGGGACCAAAAAAAAAAAAAAAAAAGCTGTTGAAAAATGAAGGGTGGTTTGGCCAATATGAGTGATAGTTTGAAACCCATTTGGAAGGTGTATCAAGGGAGCAAAAAGAGGACTATTAGCGGTAAGCAAACGTGTATTGATTGTTGTATATTTTTTATATGTAGAATCAAAATAACAGTAGAAGTATTTGAGATGATAGAAAAATCTCAAGTGATGAAGTAGTTTGAGATTTATATGAATTAAAGATAGCCTGCAGATCAATCTTAGAAAGAGCCACCATGGAGGATGTGGAGAAGCATCATTGTTGGTGGAGGCAGTAATAACGATCATAAGGACCTTACAACTTCATTTTATATTGGGATCATATTGCCTGTGGTAATGCTGATGTTGAGTTTATCAACATAGATGATCATGTTGTAGATTTATTCACAAAGTCACTCATTCAGGGTCATTTTTGTAACTTAGGCTTAGATTCTGCTTTGTAATTCATGTGCTGATTTTATGATTTCATTCTCTTTATAGGCTTAATTCACAAAAAATTCTTGAATTCAAAAATTTTGTACTAGAAAGCTGCTTTAGAAAGCAATAAGAAAGATGTCCCAAACGAAGCTTTAGTTTATAATGAGTTTATAAGTATCTCAAAAATCCTATTTTACAACATATAAATTTAGGCAACTTGTGCTTATGGAATAATATAAAATGCCAGCCATTACTAGGCAGAACTGTAGGTTAATGTCTCTATTGCTTCACTTGTCATGCAAGGAAAATGAGGTGGTGGTTTGCATATGCTTAATATATTCATTTGTTTTGTAACTACTAAGTGCTTAATGCTATAAAATACTTGTACAATAGATCATTTCTTACCCATCAAAAGAAAAATATTTTCTGTTTCAAAGGTGTTCTTGCTATATTACAAAACTTGTGCTTGGTCTTTCTAATTTTCTTTTCTTGCATACCATTCTCTTGTTTATGTTTACTTTAATTTTGTTGCGACTGGTATTCAATCACTTCGCACGCTTACAAAATCGGTGCCAACTTGCAAAAAAAAAAAAAAAACTTTCTTAGAGTCTCCTATCGGCTTGGATGTGCTATATAAGGGTGTATATGAGACAAGTTGACTTAGAGTTAACCCTCGCTTGAGCACGAGCTTATGCTCATGAGTAGATATATTATTTGTTATGAAAGAGAGAAGATGATCTGAATTCAATAAGTTGTTGTAATAAAATGATGAAAAAAATGAGAAATAATAATAAATTAGTTGTTTTAAGAGGGGGATATATTTCATAATTGTATTTAATAACTTGGTACTTAATCCTTAGAATTTTAATATATTTTAAATATATTTAACTATTGATATTAACTTTCTTTTTAAACTAGTTGTTTCATTAGCCCATGTTCATCCAATTTAGCTAGATATATTTATTAAGTGAGTCAACCCACGAGTTGAGTTGACTCAGTTGCACCTATGGTGTCGTATATTTTTAGTGTTTGACCAAATGTAATTCAGACATGTATTAGATGAAAAATAAGTATAATGATATCTATAAGATTGTCCATTATTCACTTGGATAGAACTACATAACGGGTCGAACATTTCATTATTGTCTTCATCATGGTTAGAGATTTTACACTAGAGTCTTTAAAGATTCTATTTGTTTAAGGTTTCGTTTGGGATAACTTTTTTATTGTTTTTTGAAACAGCTTTGTAAAAATTTTGTACTAAAAAACTGTTTTAAGAAGCAGTAAAAAAGCTGTCCCTAACGAAACCTAAGGCTTCATTTTTGAACGACTTTCTTACTATTTTGTAAAGCTGTTTTTTAGTATAGAAATTTCTTCTCATGGAGAAGCTATTGAGAGATCTCAAAGCATATTCATCTGTATATACATTGTATTTATTTCTCAAAATTTCTTAGTAGTGTATATAATTTTTTGGAAATTAAATATAGATGTTTATATAGATATTTTGAATTCTAGAAATATTTAAGTTGTTTATTTCTGATAAATGAAGTTAGATAACTTTGATATTGTTTATTAAAAGATAAAAGAATAATTTTTTTCAATTTAAATTCTGGGATATTACATGAGCTATGAGATAATCTTAATAAAAACTTCCAAATTTATTACGACTATGGATATTGTCAATATAAATTTCTTATATGCTTCCAAATTTCATATTTATATTTGTCTCATATACACGTTAATTTTTTTTTTTAAATTATTTTTTTGGTCGGATTTTCGTGTCGTGTCAAATATTGACACCCTACACGTTATAATCCTTTGATTTGGGCCTTTATTAATTAATCCCCAATAATCAGCATTAATTATATCATTCATCGCCGGCTCTTTCTCAAGACAGCACTGCGCGTTTATAGATTCTCTTATATCAGAATTTTATTAAACATCGTTAGGATCTCTTATTGAATTTTTTTTTTAATTAAAATTGATATATCATCAAAAAATTATCTTGATAGGGCATGTATCTCGAGGCAAAATCAAGTTGGAAACTTCTAAAATTAAAATTGGGACCATCCGGATCATCAACTGACGCCCGAACTTTCATCAAATCACCGATTGATGCTAGACTTTTGCTCGACCAAACATCATTTGACCTTCATCTGACCTCCGTTTGTCATTAGATTTCTACCAGACGGTTGATTATTGTAATCTGATTGCTTTCAAGGACGATTTAGGCAACTGTAATATACTCAAACATTAGTGAAATCGTTTCAACTGAGCGTGACCCCGTTGTTTTTTTCTCATTTTTTGGGTTTTCGCGTAAAAAATCTTATGTTCTTTGTTTGTGTGTTGTATATTTATACAACGGTGAAACATAAAATTATGACTCTATTGCCGCTTATATTCTAGCCCGCAATAATAATGATGTCTTAATCAAGTATTAATCATGTAAAAACTAAGTTTATTAGAGAGTAATTAAGGACTTCTCATATTGTAAAATAAAAAATAAAAAATTAAAATTAAAAGGACTTCTCATGTAGTCCTTATCCATCGTTTTGCGTTATTTTCAACACAGCTGCATCCGCAGCTTAAACCTTTCTTGCTCCAACTCAATGTCTAATTACCACTTAAAAATTCATTAAGGACAAAGATTAAGGCTTCCTTTGGGACAGCTTTTTTACTACTTCTTGAAGCATCATTTTAGTACAAAAATTAATTTTTTTAACTAGAAAGCTACTTCAAAAAGCAGTAAAAAAGTCGTCCCAAACGAAACCGAAGTTACAAAGCTTAAGCTTCTTTTGTGATATCTTTCTTATTGTTTTGCTTTTCAAATTGCAATTATAATTTTTATTTGATCATAATTTTAAAGCTTTTTCATCAGCTTAAAAAAAAAATATTTTTTCACCATAACAGTTTTATAAAGCAGTAAAAAAATGGTCCCACATGACAACTTTCTTACTGCTTTCTAAAGTAATTTTTTAGTAAAAAATTTCTAATTCAAGAATTTTTTATGCTAATTTTTTTTTTTAAAAAAAAATAAGAAATTTATCACAAACGAAGCCTTAAATCTTGGAACAATTATTAGGTCAAGTCACCTGACGTAGCTCTACATCCGGACGCTAATAACATGTTGTCACGTGTTCTTATTCTTTACCGCATGGCCCGACGACCTGACTCAGACCCGGACCTGGTATTGCTATGTATTGGCTGATTTGTGCAGACCGGGATATTGCTAGGTATTGCTCGGCAATAACGAGAAATACCATTTTATCAAGATTAATACCTAGCAATACCGAGCAATTCCCCGGTTTTGCTAGTTATTGCTCGGTATTGCTAGGTATTGCTCAGTATTACTCGGTATTGATCTTGAAAGGGTGGACCGGGATATTGCTAGGTATTGCTCGGCAATAACGAGAAATACCATTTTATCAAGATTAATACCTAGCAATACCGAGCAATTCCCCGGTTTTGCTAGTTATTGCTCGGTATTGCTAGGTATTGCTCAGTATTACTCGGTATTGGTCTTGAAAGAGTGGTATTTCTCGTTATTTCCAAGTAGTACCTAGCAATATCGAGCAATACCGAGCAATACCTAACAATACACGAACATAGCAATACCGGGTTCCGGTCCGGGTCGCGTCGTCAGGCCGCACGATAAAGAGTAAGAGCACGTGGCGACATGTTATTAACGTCAGAATGTAAAACTACGTCAGGTGTCCTGACCAAATAAAAGTTCTAAATCTTGCCACGAAGGCCTTTGAAGCTGCAAATAAGAGCAAAATTATAGTCAGCAATGAGGAGAAATCCTGAGGCATTTTTCTCTATCTTCACACGGTAGGACTTATTCTTGCCTTTTTTTTTTTTCTAATGGTTATCAACCAGACCAGCTCATTTATCAGAATTAATTAATGATAAAAGTGAGAAATCCAGGTCTGGAAATACTGTTAGTTGTTCATGTTTTGTTGCATACGTGTGAAAGAAAATTATTATTATTATTATTATTATTATTGAAGTTTAATTTACATGGAATTATTAAAATGAAAACATGCCTTGCAGATATGTGAACATTGTCATCACATATTTTTATTATTTGAAAATAGGGAGAAGAAAGATATACTGAATTGACATTATAATACATAAATATTCAAGGGCGTACGTATCTCTGCTCAGGAGAAAAAAGAAAAAATCGAAAGATACAAAAATAAGAAAAAAAGAAGAGATTTTAGCAAGAAAATCAAGGTACATTACTACTCTACCAGCATAATTCTATGGCCATCTCTAACCTTACCTTGTAATTTAATTTCTAACATTGAGTGTTCTGTAAAAAGAAAATTTTGTGTAACCTTAGGTTCAATCCTTTTGTAGTATGCAAGCCGGAAAACACTTGCAGACAGCAGACCTAGAGTTAAAGGACGGTTTGCGAAGATTGACCAGTCAGAACATATGGTGGAAAGAGCTTCCACTAGCAATCAGGAGTGCAATAATGTTGAGGTGAATATCATTTTAAATTTATTTTATTGCATAATTCTATGAAAATAATATTATTATTATTGAATAATGTTATAAATAGAGACTTTTATAATTATATTTTTTCATATGAATAAAAGTTTTTTTTTTTTCATAAGAAAATTAACTATGATGCATCCTTCCACTTGCAGGCTGCGATTAACAATGGAGATTTGTTCGAGTCCTTTAATTTTCTTGATCGATCTAATTACAATAACATCTTGGAGCCAGGATATGACCCCTTACCTTTCTATTTTTCGATGGTTAATTCATTTAAGAACTGACATTTTATCAGGTTATTCAGTAGAAAGGAATAGTTCAATATGTATAGAAGAAATATTTAGATATTTCTTTTTCTCTTTTAATTTTATAATGAATGGTTGTAAAATTTTTTTGGAGAATTTTAGGAAATAAATGATTGATGTTTTAGAATCAAATTTGCTATGTAAATTGAGAATTGTTGTTAGATGAAATAAAAAGATTGACTTATGAAAAAGTTTTCATATTTATAAAAATTTATTTTTCTTTTTCTCATAATTAAATGAACATTAATAGTTACATGTGTACAAATGTTATTAGAAAAAGAGATCCATAAATGCCTGTTGAAACATTCACAACGAATTTCAATAAGGCCAAACGGCTTTTGACTCTTTCCATTGCTTAAAAAAAATATATAAATAAATTATTTAAAAAAATTGTCCCAAAACTATTTTTGTAAAAAAAAATTATTATTATTATTATTATTATTATTGAAGTTTAATTTACATGGAATTATTAAAATGAAAACATGCCTTGCAGATATGTGAACATTGTCATCACATATTTTTATTATTTGAAAATAGGGAGAAGAAAGATATACTGAATTGACATTATAATACATAAATATATATATAAAGTAATTATGTAAATTATAGAAATATTAAATGAATTTATGTAATTATAAATTTATTTTAGGTGCTTGTAAAATAAGAAATATATTTAAGTTTAATGAATGTCTTAAGCTTAGTTGAAAAATAAATAATTGAATGAGAGCTTTTAAGTTGAGAAAATTGATTCTTTTGTAATTAAACAAGAAAGAACTTTTATTTAAAAATTATAGGAAAATAAAATGGAGTAAGAATAATAAAATTAATGTTAAAAAGCTATTAAGTTATTTAAGGAATAAAAAAAGTTTTTTTTTTTAATTATTATAGTTTAATTGGGCATGTAAACATTGTCTCGGGAGATATTATTACATTCGGAGTCTGGACACAGAGAATTGTTCGGTTTTGTGGCTATGAATAGTAAAAGCGCAGGGATTAGCAGTAAAAGCGCAGTGATGAACAGTAATAATCTATCGTGTATGTCTTGGTGCGTTTCAAGTGTGTCAAGTAAGTGTCTTCGATATAATATATCATTACTACAAAATTTCAGTGTATCATAGCTCGAGTTATGTATATATCATGAAATCTTATGGTATGATATTAATAGATTTTTCATCATATTTTTTCAAATCACTACCGCACTATTGTTTGATTATCAAGTTTCTTAGTTGAAAAATAAATAATTGAATGAGAGCTTTTAAGTTGAGAAAATTGATTCTTTTGTAATTAAACAAGAAAGAACTTTTATTTAAAAATTATAGGAAAATAAAATGGAGTAAGAACAATAAAATTAATGTTAAAAAGCTATTAAGTTATTTAAGGAATAAATAAAGTTTTTTTTTTAAATTATTATAGTTTAATTGGGCATGTAAACATTGTCTCGGGAGATATTATTTCATTCGGAGTCTAGACACAGAGAATTATTCGGTTTTGTGATTGTGAATAGTAAAAACACAGGGATTAGGGTTTAGCAGTAAAAACGTAGTGATGAACAGTAATTATGTTTTTTCTGTTCACAATGGGAGAACTGAACGGTCCTCTATGTCCAAACTCCCCATGTAATAATCTATCGTGCCTGTCTTGGTGCGTTCCAAGTGTGTCAAGTAAGTGTCTTTGATATAATATATTATTACTACAAAATTTCAGTGTATCATAGATCGAGTTATGTATATATCATGAAATCTTATGGTATGGTATTAATAGATTTTTCATCATATTTTTTCAAATCACTACCGCACTATTGTTTGATTATCAAGTTTTTAGTGTTTTTAATAAATTCATGTGAATTGGGTCATGCACACATCTTGAGGCAAATTTAAATTGAAAACTTTCGAAATTAATTCCGAGACCATCCATCCAAACTTTGATTTCAGCAAACTCATAGTCAAACTGAACATCTTGAATAGATGAACCCAATGACACTAAATTCAATCCAATACGAGCCCAAATGGGTCAAAATCGAGGATCCGAAGCGTATTTAAAAGTTTCAAAGCATAAATTGGATGACCAAATGACTTCAAAATGTGACATGCTTATAGTCGAATTGAGCGGCTCAATGATATGAAACCAACGAGCCCAAGATCGTTTAATTTTGACATCATTAAAATACTCAAATGCTCAATAAATAATCCATGATTAAGAGAATCAATATCGGTCATCCATTTGAAACACTTCCAACTTACCTTTGATCTTCTCTCTATTTGGTAGCCATGCCACTCGCCAAAAACTACCCCCATTCTTCACAAAAGGGGAGGAAATAAGGAAGGGAGAAGGAGATGAAGATGAAAGAGAAATATGAGATCTCTCTTGTCACCATGCTCCTCGACCACAGCCCATTGCTTGACTTCTTTCATACCTCTGTCCGACATAGAACTTCCATCCATTGTCGAACTTCCGTTTGTTGCTGACTTCCATCCATCGTTGAACTTCCACATGTCGTCGGACTTCCGCCTATCGCCAGACTTCTGTCCATTACCGGACCACCGTCCATCATCGGACTTCCGCATGTCGTCGGACTTCCACTCGTAACTGAAATTCCTCCCATCGTCGAACTTCCACCCTATCACCACCTGTCGCTGGGCTTCTCCAGTTGCCTGATTGACACCCGACCACTAGCCGTCATCGGACTTCTGCCCGACCAACGATCATCACCAAACTTGTGCCTGATCACCAACAAAAGTTGGAATTTAGCCCAATTCTTTGATCTATTATAATTTCACCATTTCTAAATTAAAAGACAGACCAATATTTGTAAAATTTTCAAGTACTAGTGGAATCATTTGAATTGGGTCAGGTTCCATGATTTTTCCCTTTTTTAGGTTTCCACATTAAAAAGTTATTGTGTTAAATATACATACAACGCTAAGGCTCATTGTTCTCTCACTCTCTTGCCACGTATATTCTAGCTCGCAACCAGAACAATTTTTTTTTTTGGTGCTTTTTATTTCAGTTCCTGTAATAGTCTTCAACTGCTATACTACAATACAGATTTATTGCAAGTAGTTTTCATGGTTTTGTACATAACTTTGTTACAATACAGACTTAATTGTTAGACTTGGAGAGGGAGGGTGGTTGTATTTTCCTTGAAAGAGAATTTGGTTGATTTTGGTGGTTTCTCAATTATCTTTTGGAAAACAAGAATTGATTGTGAAATTCTATGCAAGGGTTCTTAGGTATGGATGTATATTGGGTTGGACCATACTATATTAAAAAACTTGTGTTTGGTCTTTCTAATTTTCTTTTCTTGAATACCATTCTTTTGTTTATCTTTACTTTAATTTTGTTGTGACGGGTATTCAATCACTTCGCACGCTTACAAAATTGATGCCAAGTTGCAAAAAAAAAAAAAAAAAACTTTCTTACCAGAGCTCTGCATTGGGTACCCATACCCACACCCACGCATGTACCAACCCATACCCAATGGGTATGGGTGGGTATGGGTACACCCATAGCCTTGTGGGTGGGTATGGGTGGGAACTAAATATTGAGGGATAAATCGATTTACATTAATAATCACAGTAGATCTTATTTATACTAATGCAATCATCACTACGTATTGTGCAGCACTTAACCACGCTAGAGTACGATAAATTTTGATATGCGATTTGAAAGTTTGCCATCATAAAAAATGACAACAAGCCTCAAGGCCATCACTCCGTGGCAGACTGCGTTCAAAAAACATGAAAAGTGGGTGTGTATAGGTGGGTATGAAATCCCAGAAATCACCAAGGGTGGGTGTGGGTGGGCGAAGCCTGTGCGATGAAAAAAATATGACCACATTTAGGACTTTGCTCTTACTATTTTGTAAAGCTGTTTTTTTGTATAGAAATTTATTGAAAGTAGGAAAAAATAATGATCAAAAGCTGTCGTAAATGAATCTTAAATTAAGAGTTTGACTTTCTAAATTGATCACTATCCTAAAATTTTCAATGTCCATTGACTTTTTCCTACTTGTTTTTTTATAAATCTTGTTTGTCACGCGTGGTTTGTGCATGGGGGTGATTAGGCATATGACCCAGTTAAAATTATTACAAATAACCCCCGATAATTTAGAGAAATATTCCAATGTTTCCCTTTGCATGGAAGAAGCCCAATTTCACTCTATAAATACCATTATACCTATAAATAAAGGGATATCTTCTCCATGTTCATAGTTTGATCCTCAGAAACCCTAATTGTCAAGAAAGTAGCTTTTCTTCTCATGGAGAAGCTATTGAGAGATTAAACGCCCATCAACTTTCCTCTATTTCTATTCTTCTTTTGTTGAATTATTCCTTGTATTACTCAAACATTTATTAAATAATTAGCATCAAATCATTGATATACGAATCTTGATGTCATTAAATATACTTTAAGACGAGTGTAATAATAGTAATCGCATGTCTCTTGCACTTATCTTAAAGCATGTATATATATATATATATTCATTTCTCAAAATTTCTTAGTAGTGTATATAATTTTTTGGAAAATAAATATTGAATTCTAGAATTATTTAAGTTATTTATATCTCATAAATGAAATTAGATAGCTCTGATGTTATTTATTAAAAGATAAAAGAATAATTTTTTTCAAATTAGATTATGAGATATTACATGAGCTATAAGATAATGTTAATAGAAACTTTTAAATTTATTACGACTATGGATATTTTCAATACAAATTTCTTATATGCTTCAAAATTTCATATTTATATTTGTCTCACATACACGTTATAATCCTTGATTTGGACCTTCATTAATTAATCCCCCAATAATCAACATTAATTATATCATTCCTCGCCAGCTCTCGTTTATAGATTCTCTTATATCAGAATTATATTAAACATCATTAGGATCTCTTGTTGAAATATTTCTTTTATTAATTAAAATTAAAATTGATATATCATCAAAAAATTATCTTGATTGGACATGAATCTCGAGACAAAATCAAGTTTAAAACTTACGAAATTAGAATTGGGACCATTTGGATTACCGACTGACGCCTGAATTTCTGCTCAACCAAACAACGTGATCTCAATTTGTTATTAGATTTCACTCAAACGGTTGATTACTGTAATATGATCGCCCTCAAGGACGATTTAATCAACTGTAATTTACTCAAACACTAGTGGAATCGTTTCAACTGTACATGACCTCATAGATTTTCTCTCTTTTTTTATTTTTCTCGTAAAAAAATTTGTGTTTGTTAGTTTGTGTGCTCAATATTCGTACAAAATTGAAGCATAAACTTATGACTCCACCGCCACATATATTATAGCCAGCAATTAATCAAGTATTAATCATGTAAAAACTAATAGATTAGAGAGTAATTAAAGACTTCTCATGTTGTCCCTATCCATCGTTTTGCGTTATTTTCAACACAGCTGCATCCGCGCAGCTTCAACCTTTCTTGCTCCAGCTCATTGTCTAATCACCCCTTAAAAATTCATTAGTGACAAAGATTAAGTTATTACACAGCTTAAGCTTCTTTTGAGACGTCTTTCTTATTATTTTACTTTTCAAATTACAACCATAATTTTTATTTGATCATAATTTTAAAGCTTTTTACATCAACTTTTTAAAAAATTACTTTCAGCTTTATAAAGTAGTCAAAACCGGTTTTTAAAACAGTTTTTTAATAAAAATTTATAGTTCGAAAATTTTTATGCTAAAAAATTACTTTTAAAAATAATAAGAAAAACATCTCAAACGAAACCTTAAATCTTGCCACGAAGGTCTTTGAAGCTGCAAATAAGAGCAAAATTATAGTAAACAATGAGGAGAAATCCTGAGGCATTTTTCTCTATTTTCAAACGCTAGAAGGACTTATTCTTTTTTTCAATTTTTTTTTTCCTTAATGGTTTTCAACCAGACCAGCTCATTTATCCCAATTAATTAATGATAAAAGTGAGAAATCCTCGTCTGGAAATACTGTTAGTTGTTCATGTTTTATTGCATACGTGTGATAGAAAATTATTATTCTTATTATTTTTGAAGTTTACATGGAATTATTAAAATGAAAACATGCCTTGCATATATGGGAACATTGTCATGGCATATTTTTATTATTAAAAATAGAGAGAAGAAAGATATATTGAATTGGCATTAATATATATATATATATATTGCGAGCTAGAATATACGCGGTGATAGAATTTTAATCGTTCGTCTTAGCGTTATACGAATATCCAGCTCACACACAGAGAACATAAGATTTTTTACATTGAATGAAAGGGGAAAAACCACGAGGCCTAGCCGAGTTGAAAATATTTCACTAGAACTTGAGTTAGTTATAATGGCCTGACTCGCCTCTGAAGACGATCAGATTACAAGTAGCAATTGTACAATGGAAGTATGGGTGTCGAGTAATGATCTGGCAGGACTTCGGGCCTCAGATGATGATCAGGCAGAACTCCGAGCCTTAGATGATGGTCTGGTAAAGATGAGAGTCTTCGACAATGGCCTGGCAAAGATGAGAGCTTCAGGTGAAGGTTTGGCGGAACGTAGGGCGTTCGACGAAGGTGAGGGCCTCAGGTGGTGGTCCGACGAAGCACAGGACGTCAGGTGATGGTCCGGTGGAGTGACGGCGTTAGGCGGTGATCCGGTGGAGTATATGATGTTAGGTGGTGGTCTAGAAAAGCACAGGATGTCAGGCGATGGTCCGGCAGAGCGACGACGTTAGGTGGTGGTCCGGTGGAGGACAGGACGTTAGGTGGTAGTCCGGTGGAGTGACGGCGTTAGACGGTGGTCCGGTGGAGCATAGGGCGTTAGCTGGTGGTCCGACGGAGTGATGGCGTTAAACGGTGGCTCGGTGGAGCACAGGGCGTCAGGTGGTGGTCCGGCGGAGCGACGACGTTAGACGGTGGTCCGGTGGAGGACAGGACGTTATGTGGTGGTCCGGCAGAGTGACGGCGTTAGACGGTGGTCCAGTGAAGGCAAGGGCCAACTGTCGGCGGTGGTCCGGCGAGACTCCGGCGGTGGTCCGGCGAGACTTCGGCGGTGGTCGAGGAGGCTAGGAAGCAAGAGCGATATCTGATCTCTCTCTGTTTTCCTTAGGCTCTGGGGGGTCCCTTTTCAAGAGGAGAGGGGGCTCTATTTATAGATTTTGAGAATGACATGGACCGTAAATAGTTGGAGGATCAAGGGTTAGTTGGGAGTGGTTGGATGGACGGTCGATCTTGAATCCCTTGATCATGAACCGTTCGATGGACGTTTGAATGTCGTAGTGATGTCGGAATTTAGTGATCTTGGGCTCGTTGGATTCGTCTCGTCGAGCCGCTCGATTTGACTGTAAGCTTGTTATGTTTAGAATCCATTTGGTAATCCAAATTGTGGTTTGAACCTTCCAACAACGCTTCAGGTCCTTGATTTGGACCCATTTGGGCTCAGATTTGGTCGAATTTGGTGTCGTTGGGTTCGTATTTCCGAGACGCTCAGTTTGATTATAAGTTTGCTGAAATCGGAGATCGGTTGCTCTTAATTTTAATTCCAGAAGTTTCTAACTTGATTTTGCTTTGAGATTCGTGCTCGATCAAGTTAATTTTCGAATGATGTTATATATATATATATAATATATATATATATAATGAATTTATGTAATTAGAAATTTATTGTAGGTGCTTGTAAAAAGAATAAATATATTTAAGTTTAATGACTGTCTTAAGCTTAGTTGAAAAATAAATAATTGAATGAGAGATTTTAAGTTGAGAAAATGGATTCTTTTGTAATGAAACAAGAAAGAAATTTTATTTAAAAATTATGGGAAAATAAAATGGAGTAAGAAAAATAAAATTAATGTCAAATAGCTATTACGTTTATTTAAGTAATAAATATAGTTTTTTTTTTATTATAGTTTAATTGGGCATGCAAATAGTGTCTCGGGAGAGATTATTATGTGTGGAGTCCGGACACAGAGAATCATTTGAATTTGTGAATGTGAACAGTAAAAGCGCAGGAGTGAATAGTAAAAGCACACTGGTGAGCATAAATTGGATGACTAAATGAATTCTAAATGTGATGCTTATAGTCGAATTGAGCGGCTCGACGTTATGAATCCAACGAGCCCATGAGCGTTCAACTCAAACACTCGATAAATAGTCCATAATCAAGGAAATCAATATTGATCACCCATCTGAAACACTCTCAACATGCCCTTGATCTTCTTCATATTTACTATACGTGCCACTCCCAAAAAACTATAAATAGGACTCCCCCCCCCCCCTTCCCAATTCTTAACAAAAGGGGAGAAAAAGGAAGGGAGAAGGAAAGGAAGACGGAAGAGAAATATGAGATCTCTCTTGCCACCAAGCTCCTCCTCGACCACCACCCGCACTTTTGTCAGACCACCACTATAATCGGTCTTTCGCTGGACCACCGCCCGTCATCAGACTTCTTTTTAGAACTTTGCCCAACGCGGGACTTCCGTTCATCGTCAAACTTCCGCCCATCGCCGCACTTTCATCGATCATCGAACTTTCTCTCGTCACTGGACTTCTGCCTATAGCCAGACTTCTACCGGACCACCGTCCATCACGAGCCACACGGGATTTCCGCCCGTCGTTGGACTTCCACCCAACCACCACCCGTCATCGGACTTCCTCAGTCGCCGGATTGATGCTTGACCACCAGCCGTCACCAATTTTTTGCCTAACCAATGGTCATCACTGAACTTGTGGCTAATCACCGACAAAGTCGGAATTGTGGCAAACTCTTTGATCTATTATAGTTTCACCTTCTCTAAGTTAAAAGACAGACCAAGCTTTGTAAAAATTTGAAGTACTAGTGAAATCATTTGAATTGTGCGAGGCTCCGTGATTTTTCTATTTTATAGGGTTTCCACGTTAAAAACTTCTTGTATTTTTCTCTCTCTCACCTATATGTTAGAGTGCTAGATATACATACAATCATAAGACACATTATTCTCTCACTCTACTGCGACATATATTCTTGCCCACTACAAGAACAAATTTTTACCATCAAATTTATAAGAGTTGATAATGCAAAAAAATAATTATCTTTATTTTTCAAATGAAAATTATAATATCCACAATAACTTTCAAAATATTAATTTACTTATAAAGCTTCATATTTATTATAAATCCATAATTAAATTTAGGGGTGTCAACTAGTTAAGTTGAGCTAGAGTCACTCTTAGCTTAAGCCTGAGCTTGATTAATTAATCGTTCGAGCTCAGGTTTTATTCTACGAGATCGAGTCGGCTGAAAAGCTGGCTTGTTTATCGTAAAAGAGAGACAATGCTTATGATAAAGCAATTATTATAGTAAATTGATGAAAAATGATAGATTAGAAGAAAATTAATAAAGAACCATTTAATATGAGCAAATAAGATGTAATTATTAAATATTTTTAAATACCTTGTTTTTGAAATTGTAGATATTTATATACTTTTAAGTGTATTTGTTGGAGTGAGCTAATAAGTCCAGTTGAGGCGGGCTCAAATTTGACTCGTTCGCTCGTTGAGCTCAACTCATAAGACATTTATCGAGTCGAGGTCGAGCTGACTCACGAGTTGGCTTGACACCCGTAATTAAATTAGTGATGTTGTCTGAATATTGACTTGTAAAAAATTATTAATAATTAAGCTATTAGGCAAGCTGAAAAAGTTTACATAGAAAACAAATGGCCGCCTTAAGCAGGTTTGTTAGTGGGCCACGTGGATCGATTTAATTAAGCAAAGATCTCTATTAAAGCTTTAATCACTCGCATCAATCTACCAATCTAAAAAAATCCAAAATTGGAGCTTTTCGTCTCCGGCGCTGACGAGCATGATCCTCAACCCTGTTCTAATCACGGCCGGAGTTTTCGCCGGCGTTGGTCTAACGATGACGAGCCTTTACTACCTCCTCTCCAGGTTCCGCCCCGCCATCCATCAACTCCCGCCTTCGCCACCGCAGCCGCAAGGCCCGAAATCCACTGCAGCAGCAGATCTGAAGGAGGTTCTCAGCATAATTCCGGTGATCTATCATTCTAATAACGAAGGCTATCGCGATTGTTCTGTGTGTCTTTCATCGTTCGAAGAAGGCGAGAAAGTTCGTTTCTTGCCCGATTGCGGCCATGGATACCACGCTGTCTGTATCGATAAATGGCTCTGCACCCAGCTGAGCTGCCCGTTTTGCCGATCCCCCGTTAGTACTCCGGCGAAGTCTTTGGTCGCGGAGCCTGAGGCAGGGGAGTCGTCGACTGCTTCGAGGACTCTTCTGAGGATAAAAATGGCTTTTTGGCGAAACAGGACACCGCTGGACTCCTCGACTGGGGATGAAGGATCGAACGGTGGAGGGACGCCTGGGCATGAGAGGGAGGAAAGCTCTCCGGTGTGAGACTGATTGTTCCATCAAAGTTCAGAATTTTGATTCAGTTTTTTAAAAAATATATAGGTAACGCCTAATCTGTAGTATATTTATTATTCAAAGAAATATGGAAGTTAAAACTATGGAAGAAGAAGGTTGACAGCAGAGATAATCTGATATTGTTTGTGCAGAGCTTTACAAGTTAATGTGAAGATCTAATGTTTAATTATTATTTATATTATAATAAGATTTTATTTTTAAGATATTTTGGATGAGAAAAAATCATAAAATTTTGAGTGGGATTTATATATCTAATATTTAAATCATTATATTTATTTGTATATTATTTTAATATATAAATCACTTCAAGATAAATATATATGCATTTAGGGGTGTTCATATTTGACACGATCTGAAAATCTGCCTCGAACTCGACACGAAAATTTCAAATTAGAGCCAATCGTTGGGTTCAAGTTTCTGGATTCGACCTGTTTGAAAAAAATGAATTGGGTCCAGGTCAACCCACTAACTCAGAATTGACCCCGACTGACCCAGAAAACCACATCGCATCCCTGTCAAGTCTCTCACATCATCTCGTTGCGTCAGGTGCTCTCCACCGTCTACTAGCTCATCCGCATGTCGTTCTAGCCGGGCAAACTATCAGCTTCCCTCCGCCGTTCGCCCTCCGTTGTCCGCGTGCCACCCTCAGTCGCCCTCCGTCATCTGCTGTCTGCCCTCTGCCATCGTTGTAGCTGTTGTCGTCTCTAAAAATGTAAATGGCAAATAACTAAATAAAAAAAAAATTTATATAAGTTAAAAATAAAATAATTAAAGTTAGGAGATAAATTCAAATGTAGAGATGATTCATAACAATAAAATAAAGTTTTTGGAGCTCTAATTAGATAGTGGATAGGCAGCAAAGATTGCTATGAATTTCTTGTTAGTACTTTGTAGCTATTGGATATGCATTAAATCTCTATTAATTATCATATTAGTTTTAAAAAGTTGTTATGACTTATGACTCACATTTCCTTTTAGAAAATTTTGTTTTTATTTTCTTTTTTTCTTTATCCCAAAAATTGTGACGCAAAATATTTTTTTATGATCAAATGTATTAGAGTATGATAGCCATACGACACTTGATGTCTAATTTTTTCAAAAAGAAAATATATTATATTATTCACAATGTAATTAAGGAATTTATTTTTCTATGCTAATTTTTTTATAAATAGCTATAATTATTTGTTAAGTGTAAATTGTGTATTGTTTATTGTGTTAAAATTCAATGAAAATATATTGTTTTAGTTGTGATTGTGCAAGAAATGTTTAGGAGAAACAAAAATTCTTAAGTATTGAATGAGCCACAAATTCGGCGCTGCAGTATTGTCATCTACAACACCCCAGGGCCTATTTTAGACATTGCATTGTCGGCCTCTCAGGAATTTAAGGAAAAATCAGCATCACAATAGAGACAAGGTCAGTGTTGTTGCACCAAAATTCAACATCACAGCACTGGAGTATCAAGAAGATGAGCACCGGAGCACCAATTATCACATTGCCGCAGTGCTGGATTATGCATTCAAGTACTGCATCACTTAACTTTTTCAAAAAACAAAGAGTAGCACCGACATCAGTCAAAAGACACGCCAGTTCAACCATTAATCATGCTAGGTCAGCATAACATCGCAGCGGAGTAAGTTTTATAGTGCCGGTGCGCTAGTTCTTTTCACAACGCTGCAGCGCCCATGCTAATAGGGTCGCGATGCCTGAGGCTGTTTTTGCTCTTGTATAAGTAGTTTTTCAGTTATTTTGTTAGAGAGTTTCATGATTTTGAGTGGAGTCTTATACTTTTGAGTGTTTTACTTTAGTTTCCCCTTAGACTTACCCTTAGAGTAAAGTCTAAGGGAGGCTAAGAAAGTGCAAGATACTTTCATTTGGATATCTTAGCATGTATTGTGTAAACAATTGTATTATTGGACAAAGAAGGAGAGTGGACAATATCAATTGATTCTTCCAGGTGACATTTATCTTATTAATTCTCCCATTTTTTTTCTCGTATGAATGAAATGAACATGAGTTTACTTTTTGTGTTATCTATGTCTAGCTAAATATATGAGTTTTGGGCTAATTATGTAAAAGCATAGCAAGTACTAATATAAACTCTTATACTTTGAATTATTTTATAGATGTTTTCACTATTTCTCGTTCTTAATTTAATGCATACAATGATCATGTATGTATGTAATTAAAATCTAGTGTGATGTATTACCTGTACGAATGAATATTAGAATAAATATATAGGAGTATTGAAATAGAATATTGACATACTTAGACATAGGATGCTAAATCTCTATGTTCAATGGAGATATTACAATTGTAGGAAGACATTAAACCTCTCTTTTTACCCATACAAGCTCGACATAGATCTAGGGATGCATATGTCTGATCCATATCTAAATTTAAAAGTCTAATCAGGAAAAGTAACCATGTTGTTTTATATTCATTAGTCCAAAATATTTTATTTACATTAGTATTCAACTTTCTTGCAAGTTTTCATTAAGTAGCAAAAACTAAAAAAATATCCACTTTACATTCAATAGGATAAATTGGGCCTTTAGATTAAATAGTAGTTTAATTACAATTAAGCATAACATTTCCTCGTGTGATTGACACTCTTTTCTATCAATTTATTATTTCATCAGCGCATATAATTGCGTATTTAACGAGCTTTTATTATTTTTATATCAGAAAAATTCTAAGTATATTCATATTGCACGTTAGCTCTTTGTGTAGCACAACATTGACCGCAAAGTCCAAACCACACCAAACACTACCCTAAATAAATCCCTAATCTAATTTGATGTGTATTAATTTTGTAACAAATTAATTTATATGTAGCAACTTAGGGTGTTTAGTGGGGGATCTTTTTTACTGCTTTGTTTTTCAAAATGTTGACATAATTCGATTAAGCTTTTACTTTCTTATCGCTTTTAAGAGAAAAATTTATGACACGAAGCCATTTGTTATCATGAGATCTATTAAAATAGGATATTTATAAAAAAAAAACTATTATCAAACTTCATAAAATATATTTATAATATTTATCGCAATAAAAAAAAATTGTTTTTCACAACAAATTTACAATCATATTTGTAAACATCTTAAACAGGAAAAATTATTCTGTGCGGAAGCGGAATCCCATCCGGATGCCTAAGCCCGCTGCTCAGTACCACGGCTCGATATAACTGACGTGACTCATTCTGATTGATATCCGAATGTAGAACTGCATTCGGCTTCTGCACAGAATAATCTCTGCTCAAACAAACCGTTAATAAGATAACACTTTGAAACTAATCCTTAGCAAATATTAAATAGTTCTTATCCTAACATCAGTAAAAAACCAGTGTCAAATCAATCCATATCTAACTAATTTGCATCTAATTATGTTTTTGCAATCTTTTCCTTATTTTGATTAAATATTGATTATATTTTTTTAATAAAACTATATATTAATCAAATGCAAAACAAATTATTAGATAAGACATATCCTATTGTGTATTATGTACAATAATAACTCTCAAGCATATAATAACTTATTGAAAAAATTCATCATATAATAACTTGGAGTTATTTTAGTTAGCTTTCTCTTGTATTTTTAATTAGGGAAGAGTGAGAACAGTGCATGTGAGAAGAGAAGCATGGAGAGAGTGAGAGAGAAGAGAGATCTGTACTTATCTCTTCCAAATTTCATAATGAATTTCTTAGCGTGGTGTAGCTCCATAATTTTTTTCCCTATTTTGAATTTTTCCACGCTTAAATCTTATTGTCATTTACTTTTATGCTGTTTTTACTTTCTTACTTGTTTCATCATTGTAGTGCTTACTCCTCCACATCTTCCCCAATAGTAGTAAAGGCAAAATAATTATTATGTTAATATCTTCATACTCCCATCCATTCCCCACAACTCAACTCTTTCTTCCCAAGTTCTCTAGCCGATTTGGCTTGCCAAATTGTCTCACTACAGGAAAATCACTCATTACCGACGAAATTTTCGATCTTCTGTATGAGCTGGGCAGTATTGTCAGCAACCAGGTATCTTTGCAAGGTTCCCAAGGGAGGAGAGCCCCCCTACAAGCTTGCGAAAGCCTCAGCTCTCTTTTCTGCCTTAACAGTTTAACTAAAGGATCATGATCTTCCTCATACCATGGCAACAAGGAGTGTCAAGTATCATTGGAAAGCTAATATTACAGTAGAATCCTTTAAAAGCTTCGAAGGTCCCAAAGTTATAAGGTGAACTATTTTCTTCTAAAATTGTAAGCGAATTATGCGTTTTATTCATATAAATAAATAGTTTCAAAATAAAATTTTAAAAATCCCTCATAAAAATATATAATTTTGAACAGTAATTCATTTATTTATGCATATTCATGAACATACTCTTCCCCAGAAACTTAAAGAAGTTACTTCTAATGCATCCTCTACGCGTTACGTGCAATTCAATGAACTATTCTGACTTCCTTCCAGCTGAAGTTGCAGAAGATACTCAAATTAAAAATGAAACCAAACACACTATCTACCACTTAATTGCCATTTTACGTAACTGTATGCGTTTAGTGTTAAGACAAAAGAACACAAATCACAGTTAAGTGACAATAATAATAAATGAATAAGAACAGTCTATTAATGGTGATTTGATTTGTTTCCAAAGGCCCAAACATCAGCATTAGCGAAATTATTATGATCTGGATGCCCAAAATCACCAATACGTTATATATCATTGCTATGTACCGCTGTGTATCTGATGACGTAATGCCGGTGATAAATGGTTGAGATGAAGCCCCCACGTTTCTGGTCACCTCACGCAAAGCACACACTAACGTGCACTTAACTAACACAATCTTTCTCTTCCTTTTGCTTTCTCTCCAAGCACTGGAAGTCATGGCTGTTTCGTTGATTCAGTAGGTGAAGATTTTGGTTTTCGCTAAAAGGGAGTAAATTTCGAAGTAATCTGTTCAACGATCGAGAAAATTTTTATGTTATGTTGTATGAGAAAAAATACATTTTGAATGTGTGTCCGAAAGTTAATAAGTTTTAATTGTTTGGCGTTTGCAAATTAATGAGATGAAACAAGTAACTAAAGAGTTTGTAAAGGGGATAGGAAACGATTCGTTTTGATCCATGAACAGAATGTTGCGAGTTAAATTTAATCTGAAAAGATTTCAAAGAATCAATAAACAATGGTGGATGCTGAAAGACTTAACATAGTTCACAAAGCCCCAGTTATGTTTGGAGGAAACCAATGAGATGATGCACAAAATGAAAATTTTAAGAAAAGAAAAGAAAAAAGAGATTAGTGACGCATAATTCAATTAGAATCTGATCAGTAATGGCAATCAAAGATCGCAGATGTCAGCAACAGAATCGGTGCTCGGCTCTCAAAGGAGAAAGGCGGTGTCTTTGTCGCGGAAACAGAGGAAGGAGACTTCGCTGGATTGACATCTTCATCGCAGGGAGCAGGGAGGTTGAGATCCAGGGAAAGACCGTTCGAATTCCTCTCCTTCTTCGCCGGTTCCGGTAGGTTTGCAGGGCGGTGCCGCCGCATATGTCCGCCGAGAGCCTGACCGGAACTGAACTCCGCGCCGCATATCGAGCATTGGTGAGTTCTGGCCTTTGCGGCGACTTTCGAAGGGAATGAATTCATGCTTAGCTGAATCGAATCCTCGTCCATCACCACCGTCTTCGTCGCATTAACCACAAGCTTGGGTTTTTTATGGCTCGCGCGATGCCCGCCGAGCGCCTGAAAGGAGGGAAAGCATTTACCGCAACTCTTGCATATGTAGATGTAAATTCCAGCGCGGCCGCCGGTGGTCGTCGGCGCCTCTACGAATCGCTTGCTGTCAGATTTCATGCTGGTAGTCGGGTCCTCTGTTATGTCAAGATCTGGCCTTTGATCGCCTTGGGCAAGGAGCATGAGACATTTAGCCATTTCTTCGTCCTCCTCAGTTACGCAATCAGAGAACTCCGCGGAGGTCGACGTATACGACACAGCCGCCGCCGCCACCGGCGCAGCCTCCGCCAATGGAAGCTTTAACCATTGCCGCTTGGTTCTCTTCCTTTTCACCATGGGCAAATCTTCCATTATACCTTCCATTGATGGGTAAGAAACAACCTTTTGTCGAGAGAAGTGAAGGGTGAGGAAGGTTAAGGGCTGTTATATATACTGAATTGGATTAGAAGCTGTGGACTTTAATTTGCGAGTCAAAACCGGACATAAAAAGCCGCAAAATCACTCCTTTTTCTCTCCCCCTCTCTTTAAAAACCGCAAATGTTCGCTATCTTTCCGTTTTCAAGTTCACTTACTTCTCTCCTATGGTTATTAATGGAGCAGAAGAAACCCGATAAATTAGAATCTGATGTGGGCGATATTAAACCAAGAACACTCAGTCAAATAAGGAAAAAAAGGAGAGTTTTTTGCGGGAATGGGAGAGGCTTAGAGTGAAGCGAGGAACAACTACTAAGGGCCCTGGCTGTATATTTCTATTTTCCTGTGGTTTTTACACTTGTCACTTAGTTGTTTTAGAGAGAGAGAGGGAGAGAGAGAGAGAGGTGGGCCGGGTGTGTAGCTTCTTCCGTTGGAAATTAAGGAGGTTTTATTTGAGGCGGTTTTTTTATTATTTTTTAAAATAGTTTTTTATTTGCATAAAATTTTTAATTTTTAACTAAAAATTTGCTTCAAGAAGCAATAAGAAAGTCGTCCCATACGAAGCTTGAATCTAATTCAAATTATATGTATCAATCTAATTAACGACTTGTAGATTTCACTATCATAATTATCCTAAGATTTTACAACTTAATTGATTAGAGCATGAAAAAAATACTAAAGTCTCTTCCAATCAGCTTATATATACTAGATTAGATATGATATTAGCCTTATTTTAGATCTAGGAGATTGGCTGTGGGGCTCACTGGTCGAGCGAAACAATTCCTCCCCGCGATGCTCACATTCGAATATGTTAAATTGCCAAAAAAACTAAAATGATCAAATGCAACTAAGATGTTCTTATAAAATATTATTTAAGCTTCAAAACTCGATAATTTGTGTATTATTAGATACAGTGGGCATAGTTCCTCTCAAGAAATTTTAGCTCGTATTAAAGATAGCAAGGACTGTTCATGGATTAATTATTCTGTGCAGACGTCGAACACCGTCTGGAGACCAATCAAAATGTGTCATGTCACCCCCTCACTGTATATCGCGGCTCAGTACCACTGACTTGACATAGAGCTGAGTACGACCTCCGCACAGAATAATCTCTCATATTTATGGTGGTGATGGTGCTCAACATTTCGAGCTTTCTCTCTAACTATAAATTTGAGTGATTAGTGGCATAATGATATATAGAGCCATTGACCTGAATTTTATTAGATTTCTAAGTTCATCTTACAAACTTCATCATGACCATTGGATCAAGTTGATTCAGTTCATCTGAACGGCTAGCAACTGTTGGTGACTAATTAATACCATGACGTTCGTTGCTTATGCTTAATCTATTTATTAATGTTAGAGGGACAGGTCAACAGAAGGAGCTGGCGAGACAGTAAGTGGATTAAGGAGGAGATGTGAAGATTCTTGGCGTAAGGAATAGTTGTTAATCTTGGTTTGGTTGTGTGCGGCACGAAAGAGAAACGCCAGCTCTCTTTCTCTCTCTATCTCTTCCTCTCTTCTCTTTCTATCTCTATCTTTCTTCTCTTTCTATCTCTAGTGGTATTAGGTGGAGGAGAGAAGCAAGGCATCGGTTGGTAGATGGTGCCTTCACTCTTCTGCAATGGCACACACACTCCTTTGAGTTTATACCAAATCCCAAATTGTATTAAAACTTTAGAAATATAGGAACCACATAGAGAACTTGGAGTTGAGTAGCACTCTCTCTCCTCTCTCTCTCTCTTACTCTCTCTCTCTCTCTACTGGTTATGTTGGTAGATCTAGTGTTTGCTTCTGCTTGTTAGGTGTTTACCCAGCTTCAAAATCTTTATTGAAATAATTATTTTATTGGATTTTTAATTTCTATAAATGATTGATTATTGGAGAGTCAAGAGCTGACTTTTAGTAGTCATAACAGCTGACATCTTCCAATCTGCAATTAAATTAGGCATAAAATTCTAATTAAACTTCAAAACAAAAAGTAAAAAGAAGCGAAGGAGAAAACAATTATAACAACTTTCCACTGATTTTTCAAATAACTCTGTGATTAAAAGAAACAGACACGTGGAGAAGTTCAAATAGAGAAAATTACAATGCGTTTAAGATTTTATTTATATTTTTTCAAAATATTTTTTACATGAAGACACAAATTTTCAATTTTAAAAATACCCTTAAATTGTTTCATCTGTATTTGGGACAGACATTGATGATTTTTAAATTTTTTTTTTTGGTTAGAGTTGCAATTATAAGAAGATAAATTTTAACATAAAAAAAGATTTTAATTAAATGTATCCAATGTTCATAGTCTTATATATCACTTTTAATTTCTCTCTTCAAATCTTCATATTTTAAAATTATTATACAATTATTTTATTTTTAATGCTATTAAATGTTTAATTTAAGCTCATTTAAACTTAAATTAAATCACTTTTATATTATTTGATTCATTTTATCAAGAGACTCAGTTTGATTTTACCATGCTAAAATCGGAGTTCTAAATTTAATTTTAAATTTTTTTAACATAAATAATGCATCAAAACTTAGGTCGATCAATTGATATATATATATATATAAAGAGAGAGAGAGAGAGAGAGAGAGAGAGTTTGCACAATGTAGCTACTCTCATAAACTAAAAAGGAAAATACTCTGCATTTGACTTTGAAGGTGCAATGTCTTTCACCGAGAATTTTATGTAATTCTCTTCTACCAAATACATTAAATTTAAACATCTCCATCTTAAACCTCCATTGACTAATCCCCATTCATCTTCCTCCTCCTTCCACTATTACGCGTGCCATCAAACACCTGAAAAGGAAACGGGCTTCAATCTACAAGCAGCAGCAATGTCCGAGTTATAAGATTTATGCCTCATTTGAGACGGCTTTCTTTCTACTTCTTAAAGCGGTTTTTTAGTACAAAAAAAAAATTCTTGAACTAGAAAGCCGCTTTATGAAGTAGTAAGAAAGCCGTCCCAAACGAAGCCTTAGGCTTCATTTAGAACAGCTTTTTTACTACTTGTTAAAGCAATTTTTTAGTTAAAAAATAATAATTTTTATACTAAAAATCTACTTTAAGTAGCATTAAGATAGCCATATCAAACAAAACCTTAGAAGTCAAATAGTTTAAAAAAAAAAAAAACCTAAGGAGGCAGCAGCTCAACCTGAACCATCCATCATCACAAACAGTTGTTGCAGCTAGCAACATTTTTTTTTTCTTTCTTTTATTATTATTATTTTTTTTATAGGCTTACGTCTGCACTCATTCTTGAAGTTAAAGAATCACATAATAAACAATTAAAATATTATTAAATGAAAATGCAACTGCATTCTGAAGAAATAGGCAAAATGTGAGATATAGCTGACTATGGTATTTTAAAGAACATTTGATAACATAAAACTTAGGCAGGGAAGTTAATATTTATGAAATCTTTAATTATATCACAACTAGAAAGAGACTGAGTGAATACCAACTTACAAGCTTAAGGAAAAGCTGCTTGAGAAAGTGCGCCGTGCAACAAAGTCCAATAAGCTGAGATGACTTGTTAATTTGCATATACATTAAGTCTGAGTTGGGCAGTGACTTCTGGATGAAGTTTGAGTTCTGCTATGTATTCTCCAGTTTCTCTAATCTCTGGAAGAGAGATGATTCTTTTATCAACATCCCTGAACAAGGGATAGAGATCAATATTAAACTCATTTTATATATCAAAAGGAATTTTTCTAACGTAATATGTCAAAAAAAAAAAAAAATTTACATACCTACTTAGCTGGGCCTTGATTATGTCAACCAGATCTTGCGCAGTCACACTAACAGCAACAAGGGTTAGGATAGAAACATTTTTACAATCATACTGCAATATACACTTAATGGTGCCGAATGTTGGCCATTAAAAGAGAAGCATAATACTAAGTTAAGTGTTGCAAAGATGAGGATGCTTAGGTGGATGACTGGATTTTACCCTTAGAGATAGGATACGAAATGAGCATATACATGAGAAGGTTAGGGTAGCTCCAATGGAAGGTAAGATTAGAGACAATCGCCTTAGATGGTTTGGTCACATTAAACGGAGGCATTCCGATGACCCGGTTAGGAAAGTTGAGGTATTAGAGTTGACTTATGTTAAGAAAGGAGGTAGACCTAAAAAGACTTGGTTAGAAAATATTAGAAATGATCTTTCTTTATTAGATTTAAATTAGAATTTGACTTTTAATATGACAAAATGACGAAAAAGAATTCATGTAGTTGATCCCAGGTAATGGGACAAAGGCTTGATGTTGTTGTTGTTGTTGTAGTACTGCAATATGCACTTAACATAGGACAAGTTGGCATCTTACCTTCCAAAAATTTGTTTTCCTTTTCCACCTTTTCGTTTCACTTTAAAAGCACCAACAGTCTGGAAGACTAAAGCAAGTTGTTCGGCTTCTTCTTTCACCTGCATATGAAGCATAAAAATTATATAATAGAATAATAGGGTTTTAACAATCAGAGAATTTTCTCATCCTCAAGCTTCTGGCCATTGAATGAGAATGACAGAGAATTAAGAAGCATAATGGTTGAATAATAAAGATGCACGGCCAAATTTCTCAAAAGCCCAATTTAAGTCAAATCGGTCCATGACTTTGATGGGAAATACTAAAAATGTCTTCTTGATAAGAATGCAATGTCGTGACTTCACCCAACAAGTTAATCACATCAAAAGTTAACCAAACAGTAAGTCGACTGCCCAAGAGTATGGTGACTTAGGCTTCGTTTGGGACGGCTTTCTTCCTGCTTCTTAAAATAACTTTTTAGTACAAAAATTAAAAATTATGCAATAGAAAGCCGCTTAAGGAACCAGTAAAAAAACCGCGTTAATACAGCAGGTCAGCGAACCAACAGATTGACAACTTCATCTAGTAAGTGAACGACTTCATCCAATAAGTCAGCAACTTCATCCATTAAGATGGCCAAAAGAAGTCAACAATTCCTAGTGAATGGTTGGTTGGATCTTACCAGTCAAGGATTCGAACAGTCAAGGATTCGAACCTCTAGGATGAAGCTTTAATAAGTAATTATCCACATGTACTTATATACATCTCTACTACATTTTATATGTCATATGTAATCAAATATATTTATTATTCTTTAAATAGCTTTCCGCCCGTATAGTGCCCAAAAGCTATAAATATAGGGTCATAGGGTCATTTTGGGAGGACCAATAGACAAATATATATATATATATATATATATATATAAGGACATTCACCGGAGATTTTAATGTATTTGCCATCGGAGGAATCGTAGATTGACAGTTACGATTCATAGTCTCTATTTATGATGTTTTAGTGCATTTCTTTTATTTGTTTTTCAGTTTTCCACCTGTACCCCTATGAGAGATTTGTTTCATGTTGTAGCATGGGCATCTGGGCCTTTTACATTTTTTGTGCTTTTGGAGGGCCTATATATTAAGGCCTAATCATTGTATTATTTTCTAATAATGATTATGAATGATAATTCAACTTTCTTGCTTGATCTCTTTGTGAGTTCTTGAGAGGAGAAACCCTAGGTGAGGGTGAGAGCAATACCCATCAACCTTGGTGGATTCCGAGGTGCGCGGTTCTTCGATTTCTTCTTTCTCTTATACCTTCACACCAATCCCACTCAACCACCCGCCGGCCTCCCCTTCCCATGGCCTCATCCCCTCCCTAAACCGAAATTCCCATTCCCACCCCGTTGACCTCCTTTGGCTGCCCCTCCCGCCGGCCACCACCCTTCCGGCCGCCGGCCTCCACAACCCCATCTGCCCCTCTCCACAAGTCCAAACCACTGGCCCCTCCCATTGCTCCCAAAATATGAAATTCAAATTTCAAATACCCATTAATCTCTTTCCTAAAATAGGTTTTAGCTAATTAGGAAAGCTTCTAATTGGAATTTAATTAAACAATCGAATTCAAATTCTTTCCTAAGGCTAGAATTTAAATTATGAAACCTCCCTAATTTAAACAAATCTGAAATTAAATTCAGATTTGTGTCAAATCTTTATTTCCCTCCTTGGGGCCCACATGTTTAATAAAAGTAACCTCTCCTAGCTCTATATGGCCGACCACCTCTTCCTATTCCCCTATCTCTCCTAATTAACTCATAGCCCCCATTAAATCTCCCTAATCTCCTCCTAAACCGCCACCCCTTTCCCTTTGTTGAATAATTTGAAATTCAAATTATTTCTTCCCTTCCCTCTTAAGAAATTTTGAATTAATTTAATATTTTCTGAAAATCCCTTTCCCCCATTCAAACCCTAGCTCTACCCACCTCTATCCTCTCCTCTCCTCTCCTCTTTACCGCCGGCTCCCCTCTCTCTCCACCGCCCTTCTCCACCTCTCCTAACCGGTGGCTCCACCAAAGAACCACACGGATACTCTCAAACCCATGGATGGAAGATCCGTAAGTTGATCACGGATTCGTTTACAATTCTCAAGTGGAAATCGACATCATTCAATCACCTTTCTTCGATCTCGGATTTGGATCCGAAGGCATCGTCGAGGAATACGTGGAGCGCATTCTCTTTACTTTGGTGGACGTCATCGACGAGCAACATACAGGACAGTGGAAGATCACCGGACGACCACCCATCTCTCCAACTCCGGCCAACTCTTCGTTGATCAAAACCGTCAGCATCCTCTATCTTTCAGTGGCATCACTTGGCTTGCTAACATTCGTCCTCCGCTAACCCTACTTCCAAAGAGCGATCGAGAGGGAAACTCTAAGGTGAAAGTTCTAATTGTTAAGTGGCGGATTATCGTTAATCGCATATTTGTTTTACTATTTTCTTGTCATTATTTCGGATCGCTCTGTTAATCTAATGTGTAACCGCATGCTTGAAGCAAGTCAATAACCATGAAAACTGAAAGTATTAACTTAGTGAAACATTAATCCTATAATTTCATTGCTAAAACAAGTTTCTTATTAAATCTTGCAATTCCATTGCTTGTTTCACATCATATATATATCCTAAATTTAGCTTTGTTTATGTGAGCTGCACAAGATTCATTCAAGATTCCTTACCCGTCTCTTCTCTGCCTCAATTCTTTCTTCTTCGATCTTCATCTCCCTGCATGACACATTATGTCATAAGTGCAGTTATAGGAGGAATAGTGACAATTGCAAGCACAGAATGAACTAAAACATCAAAAAGTGTGGTAAACTTTTATTAAGCATAAGGAAGTTGTAAACCAATGTCCAATCATCCAACTCTATCAAATTTGGACTCAGTATGCTCATTGGCTTGTTCAAGTTCCCCTGTTCATGCCGCACAATTAATATTACTAGTCCAGAATAAAATAATTTGCAATTTGTAAGATTCTCAACAATACTTGTATAGAAATGATCAGTCTAAAAGTAATAGCATGTTCACACTCGAAAGGTCATATGTAATTAAATTCATCAAGCAAGCACCTACAATAAAAAGACCCACTTGATGATGATCAAAATTTTAGTCCTTATAAGCAACTATTATGTAGTTTGAAAACATCACTGCTTCATGCATTTTAAACTTAAATGAGGGGTAAGTTTGTTTCAATAGCCATTTAAAAAAATGCAACCTATAGAAATAAATCAATAAATAAAAGAATAAACATCAAGAGTCAACCGAGAAAGTGATATAATTGTATTCCTATTCTATCATTCCAAAAACATACAAAGTCACAACATGCCAGAATTGCCACAAGGGACATGTTAATGTTGATGAAAATCTCAGAAGAAATCATAAATTGCACGCATTGCTTTTGTCTGAAATCAAATTCTTCTTCCCTAATGTTGATAAAAAATTAATTCTTCTTCCCTGGTGTTGGTTGTTGCATACTTCATTGCTTGTACCTACTACAAGTTTAATGCTTCAATATGCACTATGCAGTGATGAAGTTAACTAGCCTGGATTGTTGCCAAACAAGGACATGTTAGCACATAGGTAAAGGGATCAGGTCTATCAAATTCTGCCCTTGAAATAGTCATGAGATGTCACTCAAGCTTATATTAGGTTGCTTTGAGCTTGCTTATAGATTGTAGGAAGTGAGACTAAGGTCAATGGTTGCAACAACGCGTTGAAGTCCTCTGCAAAGCTCATCATCACAGATTCACAATTAATCATGGTTTCATAGTCTCTTCCTCTTGTTGGTATGCAATGACCATGACTATGGCACCAACGATTGTAAACAAGCAAACCTGTCGCCCCTACACCAAGGACCTTCTATACGAGTACCATTAAATGCATCTAAGTGGCTTAAGCAAATCCCTTTGTAGATGAAACTTAAGCCAAATTCAAGCAAGAAGCCTTCATTTTGCAAATCACAAAATGCTGTGCTCCACAAAAATAGCAGTTCTAGTTTAGTTATTATGATACTGGTATTTCAACTTTGCCTTTGAATCTCTAGCAGGAAATCCACAAACATGAGAATTGTTTTGCTACTTGGAATCCTTTAAGATTTCTTCTTAGATTCCACCAACGCTCAAAAGCTTTTAAAGCATCCCTACCAATGCTATTAAAACACCAAGCATAAAATGAATGTTTCTAAGGGCAGGGGCTTGAGGAATGAGAGCTCATTTTCATTAAAGGGGTAAACTACATAGAATTTTATAATATTATAAGCATTTTGATAATTCAGCCTGGCTTAAACAATCATTTGAGTTGCAGAGACACCCTACAAAAAATTTCAAGATTCAAAAGCTAGAAATGACAATCTAATCAATGACATAAAAACAAGCCACACGGACTATCACTCAACCAAAAAACTGGAATTAAAAAAAACATCATAATCGTATATTTAAGAAAGAAAGAAACAACACAAGAAGCGTACTTGACCAACAATGGAGTTACGATCTGGGCTTTACCCAACGGAAACAGAAAGTTGCGGTAAAATCCGGCCTTGACCTCGAGCAGTTCCCCTTTTTTCCCGAGCTCCGTGACATCCTCCTTCAAAATGATCTAACAGCAGAAAGGGGAACAAATCAATCACAACGAATCAAACAACGGGGCGGGAAACGACCTACTGACAGGGGTTTTGCCTTCCGCGTCTTCTTCGCCTTTTTCTGCGCCAGAATAGTTAAGCCGATTCCATTCCCGGTGGGAAAAGCACAATCACCGTGTAGGGTTCCTCCCATTTTGAGCTGCGACGAGCAAGAAAAACTCCAAGAGAGAGGAGATGTTGCTGCCATTACTACAATTTGTTGGTCTAGGCTTTGGATTTCGTCCCGATTTGCTGCAACGCTCAATCCTTATCTATATACGCCTCATTCGGCTCCCCGACTTGCCGGACCCGCCCATGAACCTAGGGTTTTATTTTCATTAAGCGTCTATTCGGCCCACTGGTGTAGTAATTTATATATTATTTATTTATTTTTAATTTATAATTGAGTACTTAAGCATAGGTCATATGCCATGAATGTTAATTCTTAATCCTAAATTCTCTTGAATAGTCCACACATTTATGCTTTAATTTTATTTTATATGATTCATAATAAGAAAAAATTATTTATTATATTTGTATTTTGATATTATATCTACATTGGTAGTGGTCGAATCATAAATTTTATTTGGGGCGGAGGAGGGCTAAATTAAAATAATTTTATTTGTCTTTTTTTTTATCATAATAAAAGGTATAGATGCATATTAAAAGGTATAAATTGAATTTTATTATTAGAAACATTATATAATCAGAACTTATCAATATATGTCTATTATATATAACATAATAAAAAATTAGGTTGGAGCAAGACCAGCTAGTTTCGAACTGTCAAATGTTTCATTACTAAAAAACCTCATAATCACTCCATAATAGACGTCAAAAGTCGAGTGTTGGGCCAATTTGGAATCAAATTCATATATGGTCTACATTTTTTTTTTTTTGCCCATTTTTTACCAACTTAGGTCAATATGTGGAGTTATTTAACCATAAAATTAACAGTGGGTCGAGACTAATCAATTTGATAACACTCATATAGTGTTTTCTCGTTATCATGATGTAAATCCTTCTCACTATATCCTCATTAAGATCCTCCGACACTCTCAATTCAATTTATCATCATCGTGGTGTTTGACCAACTTGTCATCTTTTGTCAGCCTTTGTGGGCTTATAGGCATCCCTCATGACGTTATAAGAGATGAATTTAATGCCTTATTTAAGAGGAATTCTTCTTTAGTGAAAGAAATCTACTTACTAGTCAATATATTTTTTTAAAAATATTCACCTCTCATTATAGCAATTCTCTAACATCCTATTCCAATGAGGTTCAAGTTGCATATAATTAACTATTATGATAGGTGCATATAGTTCACTAGAGGACCGTTATATGCATTTGATAAGCTTCTAATGCAATCTTCTGATAAGTCTTTCCCGTAACTTTTCAGTGTAACATTGAACATAATTTACTCTCTATAGTAGAACACTTCAGACTATTGTAATTCCAGCCGAAAAAAACAAGTGGAGATGAGACTCAATGTTGTTGTTTTCATCATTCAAAAGAATATTTAATAAAAAATATTATTAATTGAAGGGAAAAATAAATATATGATTCATCAAATGAATTTTTATCTAGAGGAATAACATGTAGATCATTAACTTCAAAATAGAAAAGATCAAAAGAGTCGTGCCAAGAAAATTGTCCTAATTATTGAATAGGAGTGCAATCATAATCTATTTGCCCTCTCACATAAGAAAATTTTCTCACCAAAGTTCCGGCCTGGGATGTAATTAACCACGGGGGCTTGCGCCAGTGGGAAACTTGGTTCCCACAATCAACTAAACCCCATTCGAACTTTTTCGGGTGGGGGAAACCCGTGACTAGATCGTGTATATTACTATCCATCGAGGTGTGTTGGCGTCAGCCTCTATCTTCAATGGTTAGTCATATGCACGATCCAATATGCCCTTCCATCGACCCATTCGTGTCGAGTGTAGAGGTCTACGATCGTTTTGTCCTACTGGATAGTGCGGCCGTACCCTCTACGTTCGTACCCCACGAGCGGTGCTCTTTTCGGAGGTCCACATTTATCTTTAAAGAAAATTAATATTTAAATTATCAATAAAATTTTGCTATAAATAATATTGTATCTTACAAAAAGACTTAGAAGGCACAAAATTAAGATAGCCTCAATGAAAAGCTAATAGTTAGTGTGATCCATACTAAAAAGATCTCATGAGTGTAAATGGAGATAGGATATCCACCCAATGAAATATTTATGACTCCATTTTGACACTCATCTATGATTAAAATTAAAAGATTTAGAGCAAAATTGTTTAATAATTTTTTCTCAAATTGATGGCACTAGCTTTAATGAAGGCTAAATTTATAGTTTAGAGACACAAAGTTCTCTCTAATCTGTTAGTTGGAAGTTTTGGCTATCAGCTAAGAGGTCTTAGATTTGAGTCTTACGTATGTGATATGTTTGTGAGTTTTCCTTCATTGACCTGAATGTCAGAAAAAAATAGTTTAGGGACATAAAACTCTCGCTCAAACAATTTAGGGGGTGTTGCGTCTTAGAATATTTGCGACAGTAGATAAATTTAAAATTTAATGTTTGAACTTTATATGAAAATCCAGCACACAATTAGATAAAAGAGATTGTGTAGCGTTCATAAGAGACATCAAAGTTTTTTCTATGGAATCCCCTAAAAAGGGAAAAAAACCATGTAGCCTAAGGCCTTGGCCTGGTTTGAATGAATCTACTAGTGTTTGCAATCGATTATCAAAAAGGTCATTCATTGGGGGAAGACCTTGGTTTGATGTAGCAAATATATATCATATATAGTACATTACATGGTGGGAATTAAAAAAATTACAATTGACTGGTTTGTTTGGTCGGTAGGATCATAGTCGAAGAGCGATTGATGTCAGAAAGATTGTAGTCGGATGATGGTGGTCTAAAGGATCGTAGTCGGCAGGTGATGGAGGTCGAAAAGAACGTTATCAGGTGACTGTGATCGAAAGGACCGTAGTTGGCAAATGATAGAGGTCGGAAAGACCGTGTTTGACGACGGATGTCAAAAGGATCGTAATCTAGTGACGGAGATCGGAAGGACTAGTTGGTGGGAAAAAATGGTAAAAAAGATTGTTGTCTAGCGACGGAGGTCGGAAGTACCGTAGTATGGCGACAGAGGTTGAAAGGACTATAGTCGGCGAGCGATAGTGCTCAGAAAGACAGTTGTCTAGCGACGGAGGTCGAAAGGACTGTAGTCTAGCGATAGTGGTCATACAAATCGTTGTCTAGTGATAGGGGTCGGAAGGACCGTAATCTGACGATGGAGGTTAGAAGTAACTTAGTTGGTGGCCAATAGTGGTTAGAAAGACCGTTATTCGACGTCAGTTGTCGGGGGATAGTATGTCGATAATTGGTGTTCAGGAGTAAGTCCAACAATAGTTGGTGGCCGGGTGTAAGTGTGGTGTCAGTCAGTGGTCGGGAAGAAATTCGATGTTAGTTGGTGGCCGGGAAGAAATCTGGTGTCATTCAATGGCCGGGAGGAAATCCGGTGTAAGTCGGTTCTCGGGCAAAAATCAGGTGTCAGCTTGTGGTCGGGTAGAAGTCCAGCATTAGTCCATTGATGGTCGGCTGTCCGACGATGGTCAAAGAGTCTTGTGGCAAGAGAACTCTAGTTTCTCTCTTTTCCTTGCTTCTGTCCTCCTTCCATGAGGAATGATAGGTCTATTGATAGTTTTCTGAGAGTGGAATGATCAGTAAATAAGAGGAAGATTAAGGGTAAGTTGTGAGTGGTTTGAATGGATGACAATATTGATTCCCTTGATCATACACTATTGAATATTTAAGTGCCTTAATGATGTCAAAATTTGGAAACCTTGGGCTCGTTGGATTCTCCTTGTCGAGCCGCTCGATTCGACTATAAGCATGTAACGTTTGGAAATTGTTTAGTCATCCAATTTATTGTTTGATCCTTCCAAATGCGATTCAGGTCCTCGATTTGGACCCATTTGGGCTCGGATTGAGTCAAATTTTGTATCGTTGGGTTCGTCTTTTCGAAACATTCAGGTCAATTATAAGTTTGCTTAAATCGGAGTTCATATAATCCTGAATTTAATTTCGAAAATTTTCCCCTTGATTTTGCCTCGAGATTTTTGCCCGATTAAGATAATTTTTTAATGATATATGAGAGAGAAATAGTGTTGAACATCCACATATGCGACAGAAATGCATACTGAACTTTATTCAAGTAGCAAACAGCCAAACATAATAAAAATGCCATATCCAGCAAAAGCCAATATTTACCAAAATAACACTCTTCCCTTTACGGAAAAAAATGCCAAAACTCAGCAATCGCAGATCTACAGCCGTAACGATTTACCAAAGAAAAACTCATACAGAATCCCCGCAAGCCCACCTCCGACGAACTGGGCAGCCCAGCACAGCCATATCCCATCCCAAACCCAGCCCACCACCGCCGGCCCAAACGAAGCCGCCGGGTTCATCACCGCCCCGTCAAACGACCCGCCCACCAGCACATTAGCCCCGACCGCAAACCCAATAGCCAACGGCGCCAAAGCCGCTTTTCCTCCCCCCAATTCGCCCTCCGCCGCCACCGCGCACACCGTTATGACAAGTCCAAACGTCTTAAATCCCTCAATCACCACTGCATTCGACATCGCCGCCACCGCTTCCGCCGGCGGCGGATCTGCTCCGGTCGCCACTTCCAGGAGTAAGGTCGCGGAAATCGAGGCCATGAGCTGGGCAGCGATGTAGAGGATCGCGCGGACGAGGGTTATGTGGCCGCCGAGGAACAGGGCGAAGGTAATCGCTGGGTTTACGTGGCCGCCGGAAGTCTTCGCTGATGCAGCCACCGCCGCAGAGAGGGCGAAGGAGTTGGATAAGGCAGATATAAGAAGCCCGGTCGGCGTCTGACCACCACCACCAGCGAGCTTTCCTGCGCTATTTAAGGTTCAGAATTATTAGGGCAAAATTAAAGAGAGTGAGTGAGCGGAAAGAAGGGGATGGATGATTACGGAAGGAGACCGAGGAGCCTTGGGAAGCAAAGACGAAGAGGAGAGTTGAGAAGAACTCGGCAATGGCGGATTTGAGGACTGCGGGTCGAGTGAATTCCTCGCTAGTTCCCATATCTAAGCGGGAGATTGGCATATCTTCTTCTTCTTCCTTCCTTCCTTCCTTCCTGCAACAAAGGGAAGAAGCGAGTCGAGATTTTGTCTCTGTACTGTGCCGATATGGTTTGCTGGAGACAGGCTTGCGATAATTACGGATCAAGCAATGGAAATGGCGATTTATGGTGGATGGACAATTGGGACGATACGGTAACGATAATGTAGGGCAGCTTTTTTTTTTTTTTTTGGAATAAAGATTTAATGAGCTATTTAATTTATTTAGTACAGAAAGAAATTCTTTGGGGTAGCCATTAATGAGGAATGAGACTGGTTGATGATGAGGGTGGAATTTAAATATTGTTTGATCTGAATTAAATTTGTTGTATAATATTTTATTTTTTATTTTGTTCATTTGATAGCTCAAGAATACTCATTAGATTTGTTCATGAAAATGCTTGTTTGATAGTTAAAAAAAAATTATCTAAATATGTTCGTTCACAAACATAGCTCGTTAAAGCTCGTTAAACACTAAATGAACCGAACATAAACCAACCTTTTTTTGGGACAGTTAGGGGATTTGAACATGAGACACGTGGGAGAAAATGCTTCGATCAACCAACGAGTTGCACACACGATGTCCCCATCACCAACCTTGTAAGCCACTCTCCCAACCTCCCATCATTGCTCAAGCCCCCATTATCATCACTTAATCGCTGTCTCGCAGCACCCTTAACCGCTTAAGCCACTATCGTCACCCTAATCTTGATCTCCAACATCCTCATCTTAGCAAAAAATTATTCTATGCAGAGTCCGGATGTAGCTTTATATCTGTACACCAATAAAATCACGACCAAACCCGTCTTCATTTTCAATCTAAGTGTCGCAATTTTATTAAAGTTCGGACACATCTACGTTCGGACACCCTTAGCAATCCTGTTCTACAATTTTTCTTTAAGTTTATTTACATCAAGAAACTCCATTTTTGTGCTGAGGTATGAAAAATTGATTTTAATAAACTTTCTAAGAACGATATTTAAATATTTATTTGGTAGGATGCATATTCTTAAAAAAATAATTTCATATAGGGTTATGTATAGGGGTGTCAATTTCAGGTCACGCGTCGGGTCAACTCGAACCCGACCCGCTTCGGGTTCAAGTCAACCCAAACCCGAAAATTTCGGATTGGTTTCGAGTCGAATTTTCAGGTCGGGTCCAATATTGACACCCCTAGTTCTGTTGAGATATTCTTATCTTTATTGATTACTTAAAGTCAACATAGCGTTAGTTATTGAATGTTATTAACGAGGCGACAGACTGATTACTTCCACAATATGAACTGACATCTCTAACACGAATGCATATATTATAGAACATGTGCTGAAGAAGACAAATGGCTTTCAGATTAAAAAAGCCTAAATGAATCTCAGCTTTTCTTATTAAGTAATTAGTTAAATAATCTTCTAAATAAGATTAATATAAAACTTATTATATTCTCAAACACAAACAAAGTCAGACAACAATTATCATGTGATTTTATGAATAATTTACTATGTAAACCAATAACACTAAAGCTTCGTTAGAGACAGCTTTTTTTGTCTGCTTTCTACAACAATATTTTAGTTAAAAATTGTATTAAAAGCATTAAAAAAATAATAATCAAAAGTTGTTCCAAACGAAACCTAAATAATCATAGCAAAGCATAAGGCAATAATATTAAATAAAATCACTTTTGTAAGATTCGCTGCAGAAAGTTATGGGAAAGCAGAACAGTCACAACTACCCACCATTGCTTAATTTGGTTGGTGGGCGAGTGCAGTTGAGTACCCCCAACCCGCATTCGATTCCCCTCGAACGACAACACCTTTTCAGTAGAGCACAATTAAGTGCGGGCCAGGAGGTTTTATGGTGGGTGCCTCTTCCAGGTCAACCGAGAATTAGTCAAACCGCCAAACGCCTCACAAACTGAGGTGGCAACAGGTGGATAAAAGCCTTAGTTCTTTTGAGACATTAATTGCGCTAGCAGCAAAATAAAACCAAAAAACTATAAAAACACCATTGCAATAATAATGTTAAGTTACCATCATCATTGTAATCAACAACAATTACAAGCCTTTATCCCATTACGTGGAATTAGTTATATGAATTCTTTTCCTTCATTGTGTCCTAATCATGGAACACAAATCTTAGAAACTTCTAAGTAAAGTCTAATTCCAAATATATCAGCAAAACAATGAGGCGAAGAAGCCAACTTACAGGTTGCTATCACAAACACCCAATTTGTAGCTCAAAAGAAGCACAAATGAACCGAGTAAGAGAATCTGAAAGCCAGCCCAGCAAACCGAAGAAATAAATCCACTATGAACCTTCATTCTTCTTTCATTGCTAAGTGATTTGCTAATGCCGTAGGAAAGAAGGATACCCATCTCTGAATGCTTCTGCAATTTCCAGCTCTCTGTGCCCACTGAGGATATCAAGCTTTGTATTTGGATCATCCCTGCAGTGACGTGAACTGTATCTGTTGCATTGGCTGATGCTGCAGAAGTTTTTCCCACTATTTTGCTAATTGCAGCAGCTTCAACAGCAAGCGCAGGGGGAGCTGAAATGGCATTCAACAGAGTTGCAAGTCGTTTTGTTAATGTTTTGTCCTGACAATCTTTAAGCTCTCCATCTGTCAGACAAATTTTAAGAACTTCAGATTTCAGCAGGATATCACCACTTGTTTGAGATAATTGATTTAACAAAATTTTTGAACTTGAAATGCAAAAACTAGAAATGTTCATCAATAGTCCAACATTTCTTAATGAGACTATCGTGTTTTTTAACAGTAAAAAGTACTCTTTATAATCAAAGTAAATTATTCAATGAACGGAACAAAGAAATATTTTATACAACTATCCAAAATAAGAGACAAAGAGTTAACTAAAAAGAAGATGCCCAATAATAAAGATTCAAGTTCAACTATGATTCCCATGGAGGCAGGGGCGGAACCGGCTTTAATTTTGAGGGGGGGCAAAAATACAGCACAAAAAATAATTAAATATTAAAAAAATAATATTATATATCTATATATTACGAAAAGTTTTTTTAAAAAATTAAGTAAGAAAAATAAAGAAAAAATGTATAATTAAACTGTTATTAAAAGCATGAAAGAAAATATTAGAATTAAATGTGAAGAAATATATAGATATTTTAGGACAAGTTAGGACAAAAGAGGAAAAAAAAATTTTTAGGGGGGGCAAAAAAAAATTTAAGGAGGGGCAAAAAAATTTTTTACTCTCTTATAATTTTTTTTAAAAAAATTTTTACTCCTATAAAAAAAATTTTTTTTTTGAGGGGGGGCAATTGCCCCCCCTAAGTACACTACAGTTCCGCCCTTGCATGGAGGTTTTCGGAGCTCATGAGCTGTTCTGAGTAATTTGGCTAATAAAACTTTTCAAATAAATTTGGATAATCTTAGTGAATGCCAAAAAATGGAGAAGATACATTTTGATATCATCTTGTTGTAGCAGGATTTACGTGCAAAGGAGAAGCACAAGATTATGGCAGTTATAGGAGAATCAAACTTAAGTCATGGAATAGAGTAATGGATCACAGGCTTAAGAAATCATGTTGGTAAAATAAATATTGATCATAAAGGTGATTTTGATACCAAAGCAATACATGGAAAGCAAAGAGAGGTGTATATGATTTTTATTGATCTTAATAAGACATGCAATTGAATACCACCTCAACAACGGATAATTGATATGGACTTTGGATAGGAAGATCAAATATGGAGATGATTTTTGTGCTAAAGTGATAAATGAAAAAATAAAAAGAGAAAATAAATGTTTTGTATATAGTTTTTATTGATGTTAAGAAGGCACGTGATCTAATACCACAAAAAAATGTTTAGAAATACATTAAATAGAGAAAAAGGTGTCTCGTAGATTTATTCAAAATATGAAAAATATGCATGACAAAGCATGGTTATCACTTGAAATTAGTTGCAGAGAGACTAAAAAATTCTCAGACATAAGATGGTTCTACCAATGAGAATCATTAAATTTGTATATTATTGCATTAATCATAAAGATGCTTCAAAAGAATATTCCAATTATGAAATCATGTTGCATGGCAGTTGGAGATAACATGTCTAATTGAAGAGATCTCTCTTGATAGTAGGCTTCTAAATAAGCCATAAATAAAAGAACAAGTTCTATTCAAATTTGGCTCGTTGATTCTTTTAATGCTCACGTTCAGTTGGTGTTCATCAATTTTTTTCAATGCCCACGCTCAGTTGAGCCACAAATTAAATTTCCTGAACTTGTTCACAAATATAAACAAACGCAAAAACATATATCAATCCAAGAGAGATTTTCATTATTCTTAATAAAAAAGAATGATAAGTAATTAAACTCAATACCTCAGCATACAAAGAGAAAACCTACTAAGCATAATATTTATACATTATAACATAGCTTATTTTTTGCAATATATACTCACAGAAATTATAAATATTTAATATTTAAAACAGATATCTGAACTCAAAAAAATGAAGAATTGTTTGTGTTGCATTTGTTAAGAAATTGAGCTTAAATATGGTGCTCATGTTAGATTCATTAGTTAACGAACAAAAAAGAAGCATGAGTTACTTAACAAGCCGATCATTACTTGCTCGCAAACATTTATGTGGGCACCCTAAGTGACACAAATGTATAGTTAGAATAATGAAAAAAACATTTAGAAAATAAGGAACTTAGGGTTAGCAGAATAAAATTTGAGTAGTATATACTTTAAGATCATGTAGTGAAAAATAAAATTGAATAATTAAATCATTTATAAAAATGTAAAATATGCTCCAATAAGACTAGTATATAACTTTAAAACTTAAGAAATTAAAATGAATAAAACAACCACTAAATTAGCATGAATAGAGCTTTCTAAATAAGATTTAAGCAAAATAATATAACAAATCCAAATAGGATGATAAGGCTGAGGATGATTATGATGATATCAATTGTATTATTATTATTTTTTTAATGATGATATCAATTGTATAGTTTTAGCACCTCACTTCAATAAGGTGAGCGGTAAGAGTGGCCCCAAGTATCTTAGGCATTGGGAAGCCATATCTCTATAAAAACAATTAATGCATTTTTACAACATAAAAAAATGTAGAGTGTACGAGAAGGAAGTATATTTGTTTCATGGAAGGCCATAATCAAACCACTAGCAAAATGTAGTAGAATATTGAAAATTGATAAGAACATAGACAATAGAAAAAAATTTGAATCAATAGCCCATACCTGCTATGTGATTCCCATTCCACCCACTTAAAGGATCATCATTGATGGGTGCCCTTTGAAGTGATTCATAAGCTTCTAAATTTTGTCGAACAGGAACGTCCTTGCCAGATGAGCAGCTTGCAACAACCTGTAGCACATCCAATTCAGATTTATAAACTTGGAAAATATGTAAATCACATCAAGATCATTAGAAATTAATACACCTTAGAGGAGGCACTTGACTCAAGCCGTGGTTCAAAGGAATCTGGAATGGGATAGTTTAAGTTATCTTCTGTGGCATCATAGTAGGCCATTAATTCATCCAGAAAATCAAATTCAACCTTAGGCGCCAATGAAGTTTCATTTGTGAGGCCATCTTCTAAGCATGGAACTTCATGGAAAACAGCGTCATAATATACCAAGTTACCATCAGCCAATGGGCCAGAAGGATATTGTGATGGCATGTCATCAAGATTATCAGCATCTTGAGGTAGAATTTCAGAATGACCCACTTCATCCACAGAAGATTTATTATTGCATCTCTCCATGCAGCAATCAGTTGACTCTATATTGAGAATGGCACTTGCGTTTTCCTCACCAAAAATATCCTTCAACTGCACATATGCATTATTCTGGATAGAAGAGGAATTTGACTGATATTCAAGAGCCTTCTGTTTTCCAAGCCTATTCAATGATATTTTGCGTTCTTCCATAGTAGGGAAATCTGCATCTGGAGGCAAATCACCATCATAACCCTGCTCTTTCAAACATTCAATAAGAAAATTAGATGGATCCTCCATGTCACAACCATGGTCTTCGTCATCAGACCTTGCAATGTGAGGGACAACATCCACATGTTGAGTGCTTGATTCCTCATCCTGAGATAAATTATGTATACAAATTATAAAAGTTGAAATTGCAGGATGCACTCAAAACTTTGAGTTGGAGTGATTTAACCGAACAATGTAGTACAACTGCAACAATAAGCCTTTATCCCATCATCTAGGGTTGAATGCATGAATCATTTTTCTCCATTGTGTCCAATTAAGAATCAAAATCTTATTTAAATCTAATAAAAAAATCATTTCTAATATTTTCTAACCAAGTTTTTTTTAGTGTATCTCTACCATTCTTAACATAAGCCAAATTCAATACATCTACTCTTCTAATAGGGTCACCGGAAGGCAAGCGTTTTATGTGACCAAAACATCTAAGGTGACTCTCTCTAATCTTACCTACCACTTGAGCTACTCCAACCTTTTCACATATATATTGATTTGCATTTTGTCTCTAAGTGTAAAGCCACTCATCCACTTGAGCATCCTGATCTCTGCAACACTTAACCTAATTTTATGCTTCTCTTTTAATGGCCAATGTTTTGCACCACAAAGCATTGCAGGTCCATCACCACCATTTTATTAAATTTCCACTTTAGTTTGAGGGGTACTTTTCTATCACACAACATGCCTAAAGCATTCCTCCATTTCAACAATCCAACTTGAATTCTACTAGTTATATCTCCATCTATTTCACCATTGCTTTGAACAATAGTCCCAAGATATCTAAAAACAAGCACTCTCTTTAATGACTTAATCACACACTGTTGTTGTCGGGTCCCAAGCTCTATATGAGAAAAGTGGATGATTGCGTTAGGTAGTCAATAACTAGTGTAAACTTGTCGAACAATCATGAAATGAATCATTTAACAAAACAATGTATGTGATTGAATATACCGAAGAAAGGACCTTACATGTAAAGAAGGGGAACTTTATCTAAAGTCACATGGTTGACTATAATTTTTATGGCTCAACTATTTTTTTATAGTCCAAATTATGAATTTGACTACTATTATTTGAATGTGATTACAGAAATAATTGAGATGATACTACTGCTACTGTTTTAAATCTGGTTACTTAAGTAATGGATTTTATTATTCAAACTCTTAATGTGGATGTTGGTTGATCTCAACAAAGTATCTACATTAAAAAATATATATATATATTAGAATGTAATACAGAACACAACAAAACTGCATTAAAATAGCTTTTTGGAACAAAAGATTTTCAAAATCTACACAAACAAGGAAGCCCCATAAGTTTCATCTAGAAAATGCAAAGCTTGGAAGCATGATGCAGAAATTAGTGACACATGTCAAAAGTTTCGTATTACCAGGAGAAAATCGCCCAACTGAACAAAATCACGTACACAAGGATCCATAAGCGCATCATCTCTAGCCTCATTTACTAGGACAACGTTAGCATCCTCTTCTTCCTCCAGCTCCCATTCTTCTTCTATAAACGGTGCGCCATACTGGGCTCCATTCTGTGGTCCAGCACCAGTTTTCTGAAAAATCCTGCACACCACGTAGCCATCCTTCCACAGAAAAAAAAAGCACAAATTCAATAAACGCAAAAATAAGATGTTTCACTTCTTCACTAACTAAACAAAAAATTTTAAAAATGGAATCTGCAGAGGAAATAATTTAAGGTTCATTCTATATACCTGGAAAGAGAGAGCGCTTATGAGAGAGAAAAATTCAACAAAAACTATAAATTCAACGTCAACAAAAAGCTTATTTTATATACCTGCTGAATCCCAGAGCTAGAAAGATTCTCGTCCTCTAAACGATATTCGTGCATGACCCAATTGGTTCGCTGACCGCGCGGTGCCCGACCGGCATGATAAACTAGGGTTTTCTTCATGCCGATGGTACGAGATCGACTCTGAATGGGCCTATCCTTGCCGGTTGTCTTCCAATAACCCTCTACAGTGGCGCGATTGGTGCGACAGCGATTAGAATACTTCCTACCCAAGGAGGTAAAGAAGTACCACTCCAAGTCGCGACTCCGGAGGCGCGAGAGTGGCGGGAGTTCCCACGGCTCGGCTCCATATACATCGACCTCAGAGATTGCATCGACGCGGATTGGCCGGCCGGTAACCTTCCGCTTGAGGTAATAGCTCACAAGCTCCTCATCCGTTGGGTGAAATCGGAATCCAGGGGCTAGTTGCGTCGGATCAGGAGAAGAAGGCGGCGGCAGCGGAAGCGGCATCGCCGCCGCGGTTCTGGAGGAGGAGGCTTCGCCGATCATCGAGAAAATGTGGGGTAAAATCAAGTGTGGCCAGGCTAGCACCACACGACTCTTTAAGCTCCTGGGGTCAATTAGGCGAAAGAAAAATCTAGAATAAATTTTAAAAAGTAAATATAAATATTATAAAATATAATATTATATTTATTTAATTATACAAATTAATAAGTTTATTAGTAAATATAATTGAAATAATAATCATCTCAATAAAAACTTGGGAGTAATTCACATAAAATATATTTGATTTTTTTTAATAGTTTGATACCAATATATTTATTTTTAGTAGAATTAAAAGTGAGATTATAATAATTAAATTATATTTGAAAGGTCAAATTATAAAAAGAAGCATGGTCGATACATAAATATGCAGATGAATTATAATCGTGTTTAGGGAGGAGAACTGAAGAATAATATACAAAATATGAATTAAAAGCATGTTTTGCAACATAAAACTACTAAATTTAATCCTACATCACAAATGAATAGAAAGAAAAATAAACACATGCCATCTGAAACATGATTATTTATGAACCTAACACCCAATCTTAGAAAAGTGAACCATCAAATCTATGTATTTGAGCATGCCACAATCAACTCATTGATAATTTAATTAAAGGAAATAAATATATGAGCTGGATATTGAGGTTTTGTTTTGTTGATTGGGATTTGGATATTCATATTGCAAATTGAGGTGGTTGGTTTCATAAATAGCAAGTTTTGTGTATCATACAAGAAATTGCCCAGAGAATAAAAGATGGAGTCTGCGTTAAAATCAAAACTGAATTAAACAATTTATTTCAACTCAAGGAAAATAACATACTTAGTTGAGCTACTCATCCCTTGTGATGGGGTTGGAGTTGCTTGTTGATGACTTGTTTCAAGACATGAATTGCATAATAAAGCAAAATTTCCAGTTCGTGCAATATCAAAAAAACTCTGAAAATAATTAAACATCTGTAAACAATAGAAAAAATCCTGCAAAGTGGGGCAAAAATAAAAGCCGTACTAGCAAGCACACACACCTTTGCACTTTTGACAGAGAGAAAGTTTCATAGAAGGCAAGGGACCAACGGCATTCTGAATTGCAGCTTCCAACATGTTGAGCGAAGCGCCAGTGCATGACTTCAACACTTCACGAAGGTTCTTGACATTTTTCAAGAAAATGAAATCTGAAGGATTCATTTTGGTTCTACTAGCATGAATCTCGAATTTATAAGCTGAAACAACCTAAAATGCCAACAACAATGTTTAGAAACAACTTGGCCTCATCAGTGCATAACAAGAAAATCAACAAATGCAGAGGTTGAATTAACAAAGGACTAACTCTTTTTCCTTGGCATGAGGCGCAGGAGCATAATACTCCATTTCCCGTGATTATACCCTAAAGCCCGACATTCTGCACAATAACTCAACATTGAACAATCCCAGTCAAGCTATAGTGATGCCAAAGACCTTAAGGTGGAAACTACTATTTGTGAATGGCAAAACAAATTGTTTCAGATCCAACATAAGATTACATCATACCTCCCGGGCATGAAATGTACTTCACAGGCAATCCCTCGAGCAACCCAGTACCTAGGAGGTCTCTGACATTAGATGGGAACTTTGTCAATGTTATCTTCTTTGACATCTTCAATTCCATCTTCTTTTTGACGTTGCTCTTAGACTCTCATTAAGTGCGTCGTTATCCCCTTTTGAATCCTCTGATTCAACAAAAATAACACTATTGAGTGTATAACCATTTGCTACTGCAGATTCTTCAACTGCAGTACTAAAGACCTTGTGAACCTCCTTGTAGATGTTACTATAGGTTTCTCTAATGGAGCACCATCATGCGTCCCATTGTCCACATCGAATTTTGAAAGTATAGCTACTGATACATAACCTTCATGTTCACCTTTTATTGACTCCTCTAGCTGGCCAGTTTCAAAATCTAGTCCACCGCAGTTGTAAACAACTATTGGGATTTCCATCACGTCTACTTGTTGAACTATAAGAGGAACTTCAACTATGGGTATTACTTTGCATTGGGCGCCTTGCTCAATTGAAGAAGAAGTTGCAGCAACAGGAAGCACTGACTTCAAGGTTGACCTTGTGAACCTCCTTAGTGGTTTTACTTCCCCTGGGATCTCTACCTACTCAATTTTAGGTGGAGTTGCAGCAACAGGCATAAGCTTCAAGACTGATCGAGTGAACCTCCTTATTGGCTTCTCTGCTAATCTGTTGCTAATCTTGGTGTCATGGCTGCCATCTAACACAATTGATTGCTTGGCTACTGATCCATTCATCAACGGACACTTGCTCACTTCTGAGGAAACTACTGCAGACTCTAAAGAAAAAGGTGGTGATGGAGTTGTTGTTCTATCTTGTTGAGTTTTGCAGTTTAACTTATGATACCGACTTTCCATAATTTGTATTTGACTTCTCCACTGGCAAATTATCCTTCTCCCCTCCCCCAACACCTTCACTAATGACTGGAACATTTGAACTGATGTTATCCTTCTCCAATTCTTCTTTACTGTAAGCCGAAATTGAAACACCAACGCCACCCTTGGGATGTCCATTATTTCGTGTATTAGTAATTGGGATATCAACAGTGACGGAACTTGGATAGACACCTCCGCCTGGAGAGAAATTGACCGACATCCTGCACAATTGACTCCTCCCGATGGAGAGCAATTGATCGACATCCATAGGCACCTCCGCCTGGAGAGTTATTATGTCCGATCACCGGAAGTCCAAACACTCAATTCAGATGAGTCACGTCACTCGAATATACTGGATTCCAGTATATTTTGGTGACGTGACACGTCTGAATTGATGTCAGGACGAATTCGAACACCGGAAATAATTTGCTCCAATGATGAGATTGTTGAAGGAGAAACCTATAACAAATTTTATAAAGTAAATATAAATATTATATAATATAAAATTATATTTATTTAGTTATATAAATTAATATTATAATAAATAAATAAATAAATAATCATGTTTAATAATATTATAATATCATTTTTTCTGATATAGTGATATTGTAATATATATTCAATTTGGATTTATATGCAGTTAATTTCAAATTCCAATTTATCAAAATTAGGAGCTTTAGAAATTTAAAGGCTCATAAAGCTTATCTCTTCTTGGAGAAATATATTGGTTGGGAGTTTTATCTAAGAGTTATTAGAGTGAAGCTTTATAGATTTTATTAATGTGAGATATCAATTTTCAAATAATTCATATTTATTTTTTATCTATTATGTGTTTTAACATATTTGTAAGGAAATGTTGAGCCATTCTTTCAAAAACAATTTATTTATTGCAATCACAGTATTCATTCTACTAAAAAATAAATTTATTGGTACTAAATAATGAAAAAAGTCAAATATTTTTGGTCAAATATAAGTTTATATGAATAGCTTCAAGTTTTTATTAAGGTGATCATTATTACAATTATATTTACTAATAAACGATTTTGAAAATTAGTGTAAATAATATAGATGATAAAAAGATGTTTTATGCAAATATTTATGTAATTATATATATTTTTACTTGAGATGGCTATAATTTTATTTATTTGGTTATTAAAATCTCTGCAATTAAAAAAAAATAAAAAAATGGTACAATTCAATGATATATAATTATGAAATGATTGCTTCAAATTAACAGATTAATAGGTTGTTTGTGACGGCTTTTTTATTGGTTCTTAAAGCTTTTTTTTCATATAAAAAAATTTAAAATTTTTAGTAAAAAATCGCTTTAAGAAGCAGTAAGAAAGCCATCACAAATGAAGCCTAAGTCTCTTATTTGATTAACGTGCTGCTTGGTATGTAGAATTAGGAGGGTAAAATAATTAACTTACGTACATTTGCCAAACGTAAGTAATTCTTCTGAAGCATTGGCGGTATATTGCCATGGGCCGTTCATGCGACTTCAAACCCCGCTCAAATTGAGCGAGTTACAAAACCTCGCTAGTTCACGTGGGGCAAAGCTTCCAACAAGAGACTTGCCATTTGCTTTTGCTTTTGCTTTTGCTTTTGCTGGCTTCTCTTTCGTTCTTGTCACAGCCGCAACGACAGCCTCATAAGAACACTAGCCTTATCAGTAACCCTAAAGCTTTCGGGATCTCGAACCAACTGCCGACGATTCCAACTGCGATTGCGCGTATGCCTTTACTAATTATTTGATTAGCGTATTGGATATCGTATCTATTCTCGCATCTCTGCAATTTTTGTTCTTGTTTAATCCAAGAGAAATTTATCTTTCCCGTGGATTTTGCATGTCCTGCATCTGTTCATGTGGGCCGATGTTTATATTTTGGTGTTTTTTGTTCTTTGACATTCTGTGCGTAGCTGTCATTCCGGCTTTCAACCATGCTTAGTCGAGATTACATAAGGAAATTACTCATTTTTTATCTTCCTGTAATTGTATTGCATTCAAATTTTTCCGTTCTTCTTATTTTTTACGCCTTTGCGGATGTCGACTGGTGTAGTTGATGAAGTTCTTGGAAGTTTTTTAAAGTTTTTGAGATGGAATTCCGTCTACATAAACATTTCTGCTTTGGCAATCCACATTCCTCAAAAATTTTGGTCCCGATATCCTGACTCAATATTTTCCCCTTTCATAGTTTTTTAGCAGTGGTTATAGAAGGACATAATCCCTTCATGTTATAGAAGGAACATAATCCCTAAACCAAACAACCCCTAAATGAATCTAAAATCATAATATTTTTAAATAATATTTTGAATTATGTAAATATGAGGGAGAGGGGAGGAAGTAGAATAGCTTCTGAGGTTGAGTGAGGGAGACGTGAGAATAAATAGTCGCATATATGATAATAATAGAAATTATTTAATTTGTAATAATTAAATAATATATAGTTGCATCATTAGTGGAAATAAATTAAAAAGAATTAAATGAAATAAAAAATTTTCATTATTATATAGTTGCGTAATTAATGGAAAGGCTGTAAAATTATTTCATGAATACTGTGTGAAAAAATTTATTGCACGCCACATATATTTGATGTTTTTTCTTATTTTGAGATTGAATACTGCATTGAGAATCAAATACAGTCTCGGGGTACTGGCACAATGTTCTACAATGAATTCAATATAAAAAATAGTGTTTAAAAAAATAATATTTTTATAATCAAACACAATTCATTACAAATCTTTCAAATACATTTATATTACATCTCATCATAAAAAAATAATGTAGATCACCTGCAAGATTATTCTAGACAGTTATTATAAAATCATCTCAAATAATTATATATTTGCATTTAATTTAAATTCACTACCCACCCTTGGTTATGCTCTTTTAATTTTAAAGGGGACTTAACATTTTACACCTGCAGAAAATTATGTTAGTTTAAATCTTTAATTTGCCCCCTTTGATTTAGCTCCGTAGGAGCATGACCACCTGCAGAAAATTCTATGAGCATCCAAATTATTTCTAACTTAGGGGTAATTTATCGTCCATCGCATCATTTCTCAAATTGCAGGAATAATTAAAAAATAAACAAACACATCAACCATTATAACCAACATGCAGTGAAAACCATGAGAAAGTTCGTCACACAACAACTAGAAATTAAACATCGACCTAAACTAAAGCTAAAATTGGTTATCCTAACAAACAAATCTAAGTGTGTATAGTATGTTGTGTGGTTTTGATATATCATATGTTAATTATTAGTTGAAGTTTTCTAATCAATTGAATTTTGTTTGTTGAAAGCTCAAGAGAAATTTGATATGTAAATTTAAGTTTTAGATGATTTAATATTTTTAAAGTTTATTTTTGGTTAGAATTTAGGGTATTTTAATTAAACATTTTTTGTCTTTATTTATTTATTTGATGATTTATTAAAAAAATATTGGTTGCTTATATAATTTGATGATTTATTAAATTTTTATGATTTTTTGATGATTTATATTTGTCGAGTTCGTCCGCATTCCAACTATATTGCATTTTAAAACATCTCCATAAGATTTCAAATATTAAATTAGCCTATGTCTGTATTTGCTGCCAAGTATGGTGAAAAATTGAATATGGGGAACAATAG
>NW_021318728.1:768226-782676 GCF_001605985.2 Dendrobium catenatum
TTGCCCTAAAATTACTCCAATGGCATAGTTACTAGTACCACACATCAATTCAAAGTTAAAACACCATTGAGGTGAAATGATGATAGGTGCTACAACTAAGCATTTCTTAAGTTGTTCAAATATAGCTAAATAGTTTGAATTGAATTCAAATGGTAGATCCTTCTCAAGTAAATGATATAGAGACTTTATAATTATAGAAAAAATCTTTAATAAATCTTCTCTAAAATATGGCAAAATTTAGAAAACTTTGGACTCACTTTATAAATGTAGGAGGAAAATTTTCAATCACTTGAATATTCGCCTTATCAACCTCCATACCTCTCTCAGATATTTTATGTTCAAGAATGATGCCTTCCATAACGATGAACTAACACTTTTTCCAATTGAGAACAAGATTAGTTTCCTCACAACTTTTCAAAATAAGTTCCAAATGAGTTTGAAAAATATCAAATGTAATTCAAAAAATAGAAAAAAGCATCCTTAAAGATCTTGAATCACTATATTAAATTCAAGAACATAGACATCATGCATTGTTGGAATGTTGCATGGGGATTGCATAATTCGAGGGGCGTTCTTCTAAACGAGAAGGTTCCGTAGGGACTTGTAAAGATCATCTTATCCTGGTCGTCTTATCTGGTGATAAGAATTGATGATAATTAGAATAGCCATATAGGAAATATAATAAGGATGCTAGTCTAATCTACCAAGCATTCAATCTATAAATGGCAATTGAAAAATAGGCTTTCCTAGTAGCCTTGTTAAGTTTCCTATAATCGATACAAATCCTCCAGAAAATCATAGTTCTAGTCAGTATGAGTTCATTCTTCTCATTCTTGAATATAATTAACCCTTCCTTCTTAAGCATAGTGAATTGGCTAACCCAATCACTATAAAAAATGACATAAATGATTCCTACATCTAACAACTTAACAATATCTTTGTTCATTAATTCCTTTATGGGCCAACTGTGGGTTGACAATCTTCATCTAATAGAATCTTATGCATGCATACGAATTGGGCAATCCCTTAAATGTCTGCTATAGTCCGTCCAAAGGCTTTCTATGAACCCCCATAAACTTTTTCTCTTGAAATTCATCCAGATCACCAGATATGATCACTGGTAAAGTTGATGAATCACCCAAAAATATTTACTTAAGGTGGTTAGACAATGCTTTAAGCCCTAAGGTGGATGCCTCTAAAATAGATAGCTTCAAAGATCTACCTAACGTCAAAGTATCTAAGGACTCATACCTCTTCGGGAAATGTCGAACTCCTAGAAAGATGGTAATATAACTTCTAAGCTCGTCTACGGCATCCTTAATCAACAATTGATCCAATTTATTAAAATCCAAAACGTTCTCTAAAGCATCCTCTACACAACCACATTGACTCTATAAAAATTGTTCTCACTATCATTGTTTGGGAATTTCATTGACTTCCAAACATTGAAAGTCACTTCTTCATCATGGATTCTCATGGTTAATTCTCCAATCTAAATATCAATCATAGCCCTACCAATGGATAAAAAAAGTCTACCTAAATAATAGGTATTTTTCTATCTTCCTCAATGTATAACAAAACAAAATATACTAGTAATATTAACTTGTCCACCTTAACTAAGATATCCTCTATTACCTCCTTTGGGTGAGAGAATGATATATCAATTGGCTAAATGGTAACAATAATTGGTTGTACTTCACCTAAGTCTAGTTTCTTGAAGATAGATAAAGGCATGAGATTAATGCTTGCTCTTAAATCGCATGGTGATATTCCACATAACTTCTTTCCTATAGCACAAGGAATGGCAAAGCTACCGTAGTCCTTTAGCTTTTTAGAACATTTACCTTATAAGAGTGGCAATCATTCATCAGTAAGAGCAATAGTCACTGTTGAAATAGCCTCTCAATTTCTTGATTGATCATATTTTTCATTAAAAATTTTTAGAAATACTTCTTTGAGCATTCTTTTGCTTGTTAGATGATTACCCAAACTATTTTGTATGTGTATTGATAGCTTCATTAACAACAACTTATGTTTTACTCAACAAATAAAATTAATATAAAAATGAATTATCTCTCACATCAATGAGGTGCAAAAGGGTCTAGGTTGAAGACCTCTAAGAATAATGGTATGCAAAAGCTTAAGATCCACTCTTGAAATTTGATCAGCTTTAGAGAAAAATATTTGAAAGTGCTCTTTTAAGATTCTCCTTCATTTTAACAGATCCAGAAAAGATAAAAGAAATAATTAATGACTTTTTTATTGATAATAAATTGATAGACAACAAGTGGAGTAATGTATGCGAATTGTAGGTATTATTATCAAAGAGTGAGTAAAACTAAGCATGAACTTGACCTTCTAAAATATCAAAAAAATACTTGAAAAAGTATATTAAAAACTTATTAGACATGTATACTCATAAGGATTACATAATGAAAACATATGAATCAATAGTGGGTAGCCAGAACACTATTAGGATGATGATAGAGAATTTCATCTACTAAAGGTTAAGAATTCTGAAAATTGCATTGAGGAGCTAATTCCCATCACACATAGGAAATTCCTCTTAATGAAGACACCATAATTCATCTCATATAATGTCACAGGAGTATCCATAAGTCAGGTAAGATTCCCCATTGATTGAGCAATGCGAAAAGGATGAGTTAAACTAGCTGTGTTTGCAAGTTGTGGGTTAGGATGTGGTAAAGGAGGAACTTTGGTATGATGGTGAGCATAGCTTTCAAGAGTATTTTATGATTGTCCATACCTATTCAAATTTTGATTTTGTGAGTGTTGACCTCTAACTGTCGGAGAACCCAACACCTCATCTGGCTTTCACGACCCTAACCGTCGAAAAAACCACAACCAAACATAACAGCCCACAATCGCAAGGAACCGTCGCTCCCTCACGAGAACAATTATTTGGTTCGGTGAACGTACGCTCCTCTACGTTCGGCCACCAATATTTTAGCGACACGTAGCATTAAGAAAAGTCGCCGACCCGACCCGCCATTTTTTGGGTTCTCGTACATGCATTTTTTTAATTCCTTTACAAACCGAACAACATCCCATCACTTTTTGGATATATTTCAAATATCTAGCAAATACCGAGTTGTACCTAGTTTTTTCTAGCAATACCGAGCAAATACCTAGCAATACCGAGCAAATACCTAGCAATACCGAGCAAATCCTGAGCAAATACTGAGTTGTACCGAGTTGTACGGAGTTGTACCTAGTTTTTTCTAGCAATACCGAGCAAATACCTAGCAATACCTAGCAAATCCCTAGCCATACCGAGCAAATCCTGAGCAAATACTGAGTTGTACCGAGTTGTACCTAGTTTTTTCTAGCAATACCGAGCAAATACCTAGCAATACCGAGCAAATACCTAGCAATACCGAGCAAATACCTAGCAATACCGAGCAAATCCCTAGCAATACCAAGCAAATCCTGAGCAAATACAGCCGACGCCGATCACGCCGCCGAACTGTCGCCGCTCCCATACCGACCCCGCCAACCAAGTCGCCTCCGTGCGTGATCCCGCCGCTCTGAGTCCTAGTCCGATCGTGTTCTACCCGATCCTTCTCTCCCTCTTTTATATATATATATATATAATGAATTAAAAAGAAAATGAGATAGAGAGAAATGTGAGGATTTTCAAACAGGCGTCGAAAATCCGTGCCATCGATCGTAGATATGGGCGGATGGTTTCACAATTCAAAGACCCGCGCCGTGATCTTAGATCCGGGCAGATGATTTTAAATTTAAAGCCCCCGCGCCATTGATCTTAGATCTGGGCGGGATAAAATAAAATTCGAAGACCCCACGCAGTCGATCTTAAATCCTGGTGGAATGGTTTAAAATTGAAGACCCTACGTCGTCGACCTTAGGTTTAGGTAGGAAGAAATTTCGGCAGATGTCATCCCAATTTCTCCCTCGATGGGGAGGAGATGTCGGGAGGCTGCACAAATTTTCTAGAAAATTCTGGACTTAAGTAGATTTTGGAGAATATTCAACTTGAACCAAATTGGACCACAGGAAACACGACTTATGATTGACAAAAATATTGGACTAAATAATTAATGAAAATATAAATCATGAATTAATAAGTTTAAGTGTAGATGTTAATTAATCCTAATCATTCAAGTGGAAGTTAACATATGAACAAGGGATTCATGATAAATGGGGAACAAACCTTCAAATGGCATGTAGGCTATGAATGATAAGTCAAAATGACTCAAATTATTCAATCAATACAATAACATTAAATTAATCCAAATCTAATAATGTAGATTGTACTAATGGCAAGTGACACAATCTTGTTTTAGAAAATTTAAGGAAATTAACATAAGATTACAGCATACCTTACCCGGGCATGAAATGTACTTCACAAGCAATCCCTCGAGCAAACCAGTACCTAGGAGGTTTCTAACATTAGATGGGAACTTTTTCAATGTTATCTTCTTTGACATCTTCAATTCCATCTTCTTCTTTGATGTTGCTCTTAAACTCTCATTAAGAGCATCGTTATCCCCTTTTGTATCCTCTGATTCAACAAAAAACGACACTATTAAGTGTAGAACCATCTACAACTGCAGATTCTTCAACTGTAGTAACTAAAGTCCTTGTGAACCTCCTTGTAGGTGTTACTGTAGGTTTCTCTAATGGAGCACCATCATGCGTCCCATTGTCCACATCGAATTATGAAAGTATAACTACTAATACAAAACCCTCATGTTCACCTTTTAAAAGGAAAATTCACCCAGACAAATGCCCACCAACTACAAAACCAACTGAAATTGACTATTACAGACCTCTCAGCCACCAACTACCTGTAAGCTTGCTATTTGCTTCCGTCTTCCTCTAGCTTCGTCGCGTCCATCTCTTATCTTCTAGAAGCTGCAGAGAGGTCTGTAATACTAAGTTATTGATAGTTGTTGACAACTATAGTGGACTAGAGGTCTGTAATACTCAATTTTAGAGGTTTGTAAACTCTAGTCCACCACAGTTGTCAACAACTATCAATAACTTAGTATTATAGGCCTCTCTGTAGCTTCTAGAAGACAAGAAATGGACGCGACGAAGCCAGAGGAAGACGGAAGCAAATAGCAAGCTTACAGGTAGTTGGTGGCCGAGAGGTCTGTAATACTCAATTTTAGTTGGTTTCATAGTTGGTGGGCGTTTTTCTGGGCCAATTTTCCATTTTTTCTCCATTTTCCCCTTCCACGACTCTTCTTTAATTTACTAAGTTATGGGCGAGATGATACTGATTGAATCCGCGCTTAATCAATATAATATAATTTTGTCCTTATTCTCTAACACAAGTTATCATCTTTGAATCCTACGATTGTCCTTATTCTCGTACGTAGTTTTGGCTAGTTTCTGAGAATGTGAACTTTTCCAATTTAAGCATGTGAGTCTGTATCTAATGTGTGCATCTGGTGCTGATGCAGAATCGATGTGGCAAATGAGTTTGAGAGTAGGTGACAACATAGAGCCTGGACCTTTTCCCGATCGTCCGGGAGAGGCTGACTGTGCTTATTATCTCAGGATCGGCCTATGTAGATTCGGTATTACTTGCAGATTTAATCATCCTCCCAACAGGAGAAAGTCTTTTTAAATAATTTTGTTGAACTAATTCGCTTATGATCCGGTTTTATCTAATTTTGACTGTATTATGGAGTTACTTGTTGCACCCGCAGTTGAAGTTCCTCTTACAGTTCACCAGTAGGACGTGATTGAAATCCCAATAGTTTTTGCAACTACAGTAGACTAGATTTTGAAACTGGCCAGCTAGAGGAGTCAATAAAAGGTGAACATGAGGGTTCTATATCAGTAGCAATACTTTCAAAATTCGATGTGGACAATGGGACGCATGATGGTGCTCCATTAGAAAAACCTACAGTAACACCTACAAGGAGGTTCACAGGTCTTTAGTTACTGCAGTTGAAGATTCCGCAGTTGAAGATGGTTCTACACTCAATAGTGTTATTTTTGTTGAATCAGATGATTCAAAAGGGGATAATGATGCTCTTAATGAGAGTCTAAGAGCAACGTCAAAGAAGAAGATGGAATTGAAGATGTCAAAGAATATAACATTGGCAAAGTTCCCATCTAATGTCAGAGACCTCCTAGGTATTGGGTTGCTCAAGGATTGCCTGTGAAGTACATTTCATACCCGGGTAAGGTATGTTGTAATCTTATGTTGGATCTGAAACAATTTGTTTTGCCCTTCACAAATAATAGTTTCCACCTTAAGGTCTTGTGCATCACTATAGCTTGATTGGGATTGTTCAATATTGAGTTATTGTGCAGAATGTCGAGCTTCAGGGTATAATCACGGGAAATGGAGTATTATGCTATTGCGCCTCATGCCAGGGAAAAAGAGTCAATGCTTTCACTACAAGAAATTCATTGATTACCGGCGGCCTGAACCGGCGGTTGTCTAGCCGTTGGTAGTAATGGCGGCTTAACCGGTAGTCTGACCATTGGTTATTACCGGCGGCCCAACCGGCCGTTATGCAAGTTTATGCAGCCAGGAATAGCGGCGATCACGAAACCACCGGGTAAACTGCCAGCCTTAAAACATACCAGCACTATACCGGCGGCTCAAACTAACGATGTTAAGTAATTTAGTTACCGGCAATTTTAGCCGCTGGAACGCCGCCAGTAAAAGCCCTATAATTAACCATCCCAACCCTCCCATTTCATTCCATCTCACGCTCTCTCTTTCTTCGGTTGTGCTCGCCCCCTCTCCTCCACCCACGACCAAGATCATTTAGGCCATCAACGAGCTATCTTCGACCACCGATGAGCTGTCTCCGGCAGCCGACGAGGTCCCTCCGGCTGACCAAGATCATTTAGGCCTCCGGCCGCCAATTCCCGTATGCGACACCGCCTCCGAGGTGAGCGTTTGTAATTTTTTTTTATATATTTTTTGTTAATACAGTTGGTTTACATCAAGGAACAGGTCTAAGCCCATATCTTTTTGCTCATGGATGTTCTCACTAGACATTTGCTAGAGGATGTACTTTGTTGTATGCTTTTTGTGGATGATATTTTACTAGTTGATTTTTGTTATTTGGGTTAGCTTACATCAAGGATCAGTCTTAAGTCAATATCTTTTTGCTTTAGTCATGAATGTTCTCACTAGACATTTGCGATAGAATGTAGCCAATATTTTTTTACTTTAGTCATGGATTTTCTAAGTAGACCTTTGCGAGAGAATGTACCTAGTTGTATGCTTTTTGTTGATGATATTTTACATGTTTATAAGACTAGAGAGGGAGTTGAAGGTAAACTCGAATTATGGAGGTCAACTATAGAGTCTAAAGGTTTTCGCTTGAGTAGATCTAAAACTAAATATATGGGGTGTAATTTTAGTAGCAATAGACTTAGTGAGTGGTTTGTTACTTTGGGCGATCAAGTAATTAATAAAAGTACACAATTTAGATATCTTGGATCTTTTGTTTAGAGTGATGGTTAAATAGAAGGGGATTTTATCAGCACAATTCAAGTTGGATGGTTAAAATGGAGGAATGAATCGGGCTTGTTGTGTGATAGAAAAGTCCCCCTCAAATTTTAGGAAAAATTCTATAAGATGGTGGTGAGATCTGCAATGCTTTATGGTGTTGAATCTTGGTCAATAAAGAGAAGCATAATACTAAGTTAAGTGTTGCAGAGATGAGGGTGCTTAGGTGGATGAGTGACTTCAACCATCCAAAAATGATAGCCTTCAAATGACCCGGTTAGAAAAGTAGATGTATTAGCCATGAATATTCTTACTAAACATTTGCAAGAGGATGTACCTGGGTGTATGTTTTTTGTTGATGAAATTCTACATGTTGATAAGACTAGAGAGGGAGTTTAAGGTAAACTCAATTTATGGAGGTCAATTTTAGAGTCTAAAGGTTTTCGCTTGAGTAGATCTAAAACTGAATATATAGAGTGTAATTTTAGTAGCAATAAACCTAGTGAAGGGATTGTGACTTTGGGCGATCAAGTAATTAATAAAAGTACATGTTTTAGATATCTTGGATCTTTTGTTCAGAGTGATGGTGAAATAGAAGGGGATATTATCGGCACAATTCAAGTTGGATGGTTGAAATGGAGGAATGAATCGGGCTTGTTATTGTGTGATAGAAAAGTCCCCCTAAACTTTAGTGAAAATTCTATAAGATTGTGGTGAGATCTGCAATGCTCTATGGTGCCAAATCTCAACATAAGCATTATTAACTACTTTTTTTCAAGAACTCTCCATAACATTATTCTTGGAAATTTTATCATATGCTTTCTCTAAATCAATCAATATCATATGAGATGATTGACCTACAATGCATTCCAATTCAAGTAAATTATACTTATTCGAAAGTATAGCGCGTACACTTGTTAAGGTTGACACACGTGTTCTAATAAATATTTTCATAACTATGTAAGGGGACGTTTGCTTCAACGTCCAAATGACTATCCAAGAAGAGAGATATTAGATGTATAATAGATTATTACCAGGTCGAAAAGGATTAACATATGAATTTATACAGGGAGTTAAAACTTTCATTCAAGTTGCATCTCAACTGCCTTCCTTTAAGTTTGATAAAATATTTAGATGTTCATGTTCGAAGCATAAAAATTAAACATTCCTCAAGCCCAATGATGTGAAGCTTGATTTATATCGTTGGGGATTTCTTCCAAACTATTAGATTTGGATATCACATGGCGAGTACGAGCCACACAGAGATGCTCATGCCAGTTCATCCACAGCTTATGAAATATTTAATGAAGATCAAATGAGTATATCATATGAAGAACTTATTTTTTATGTAGCAAGTCCTAATTTAAGGGCTAGTGTGGAAGAGCCACCAAATGCAGAAACCCAAAAATTTTTGAGTTATTACATGTAGCTCAAAAACTAATTTGAGACTATTGCAGAACCCATTCAGAATTATCCATTATAGTGAGGATGCTAAGTATTAAAACTGAGTATAATATTTCTCGTTATTGTTTCAATGACTTTATTGGTCTTCTCAAGGAAACTAACCCAACAGATAATTTAATTCCTTCAGACTTGTACCGAACGAAGAAATTAGTATCTAAGTTGGGTCTCACTGCTACAAAAATTGATTGTTGTATCAATGGATATATATTATACTACAAGGATGATGCAACAGAAGTTTATTGTCGCACCTGCAATGCTCCTCATTTTAAGCCAAACTTGGGAAAATAATATAGTCAAAAGAAAGATGTTCCATATTCCCATTTATTTTATTTACTGATCATTCCAAGACTTCAGCGACTCTATGCATCATTCAGCAGGTCATATGAGATGGCATAAGAAGAAAATAGCAAAAAGTTGTGTTCTTTCTCATCCATCAAATACTAAAGCATGGAAACATTTTGATCGAGTGCATGCTTCATTTGCTGCTGAATCTCGCAATATAAGATTAAGATTATGTGCCGATGATTTTACCCCATATAGTCAAGCAGCTACACCATGCTCTTATTGGCTAGTTATACTAGCACCATACAACCTTCCACCATAGATGTGTATGACTACTCCATACATGTTCTTAACTCTTATAATACCTGGACAATATAATCCAAAAGTAAAAATTGACATTTTTTTAACTATTAATTGATGACCTCAAGTTATTATGGAAAGAATGGTTCATCCTGCGTATGGTTTAGTCGATGTAAAACATAGTAGAAGATATAGAAAGTTTGATTCATTTGTGTTAGCAAGTCAAGCTATTCAAGTTTATTTCAACAAATATCCTAGTGGTCGTAGAGATAAACAAGATTGGCTAGATGTCATAAAAACGAAAGCACAGAGAAAAATTGATTAACAATACGTTGCAGCAACTACACATCAAGAGGATGAGATGTCAAGTTGTAGGCCTGTTGAAATTGAGGAGATGCCAATTATAACCTCTAGTATTGAAATGCAGTTAGAAGATGTGAATAGTTCAACTAGCTCAAGCTAAGATGAAAACAAGAATGAAAGTGAAGATACCACAGAGAGCAATAAAAATAGTTTTGATTATGAGTAGTTTTTGTAATTTAAAATTGTAGTTTTTATAATTTAGAATTATAGAATTTTACTTTTTGTAATATTTAGAATTGTACTTTTAAAATTCTGAGTAATGAAAATATTAATTAATTAATTATATTTTGGCATTCTTTATTTTTATAATTCATTAATTGATTTACTAATTACTTCTTTTATTTGTATTATATAATATTTAAAATTGTAGAATTATACTTTTTATATATTACAATGCTTTATTAATTATTTCTTTTAATGCAGATGGCTTCACGTAATGATCCTCCTCATAGATCATTTGCCTCAAAGTTCTCCAGAAAGAAGTTGAGTGTTAATCCCAACGGACCTAAACAGCCTGATGAAGATGAGGGATAGAGATCAGTTCCACCAGTTATACCTTCACCACTACCACCCAAGAGTCAGCAGTAGTCCCCGAGTGAGCAGGACCCGGGTCAATCAAATCCACCTACTATTGTACCACCACCCTTGCCTGGCTACTTCCCTCCTCCATCAACGAGTCCTCACTTTCCCTCTCTTGATCAGGCACATGCAGCTCCATTCTATCCATATTATCCTCCACCATCATCACATGAAGCAGGTTCATCCACTAGTCCTCACCCTCTTTACCCCTACCCATATTATTACCCATATTCGATGCAGCCAGAACATGGTGGACCATCTAGACCAGCAGAGGTTGGTGCTGGTGATCATGGAGCTGCAGCAGATAAACATCAATACATTGAGCCTGAAGGCAATAAGTAAGTTCAGTTTATATTATTAAGTTGATTGTATTTTGATATATTATATGTTATTGACAAAAAAATTAACCTACAGCTTCAATCCTTCAAGGCCACCTACTCACAAGATCCGGGATATTATAAAGAACAAATATGATGCTCCCTACTCATCATGGAAGAAGATCCCAAAGGACATTAGGGAAATGTGGTTTGAAGAATTTCATGTATACTTATTTGGTATGAATTCAAATATTTGATTTAATTTGTATTAATCTTTTTTATTATGCCTAAATTTTTACATAAAGAATTTAGGTGGTTGCCTAAGCATATCACGAGGATCATAACAAATTTTGAGAGGAGAGGAGCGACCTGTCTCAGGGACATGTTCACAGACATTAGAAAGTCTGCGCAGCATCCAATATGGATTGGAAAGGCCGTATGGTCTGATCTGAGTAGAGCTTGGGCGACCCCTGAGTTGACAAAAATAAGAGAGCAGAATAAGCAAAATAGAGCCTCTGACTGTGGGGGTTTAGAAATCTCTCTTCATACTGGTGGATCTGTTCCTCATACGGAACATAGACGACGACTAGTAAGAACTTTAAATTAGTTTATTAAATATATTTAAGTTATTATAACTATATCTTATATTTTCAGAAAGAGTACCTTGGTCAGGAGCTAATACCGCTAGAATTGCATACGAGAACTCATCAACATCAAGCTGACCATCAGTGGGTTGATGAAAAGGCTAAGAAGGCTCATGTGAGTATAATTTTTTGGAGTTTGGGAATAGAAATTTATTATAATAAAACTAATTATAATATTAATATATTTTATGAATTTATTCTCATAGGATGATTTTGTACTAGCTCGAGAAAGTCGGCAGTCCGTTGGTGAGGGATCATCTTCAGGATCGACCCAAATTTCTGAGTATCATACATGGTTAGATGTTGTTGGAGGAAGATAGAGGGGGAGGGTATATAGCTTGGGTTCATAGGGCTATGCTTATGAGGTCAGTTCATCCACCTCAGCATTTTATGATCAAAGTGGAGCTGAAGAAACTGTAAGCCAGAGGATTGCAACGCAAACTAGAGAGATTGAAGAGATGAGAAAGATTCAAAATGAAATGCAAGCAGAGCTGCAATCCTATAGAAATGAAAATCAAATGAAGAAAGTGCAAGAGACAGAGCAGCCACATGCATCTCCAGACAGCAAGGATACAGCTGAGGATTAGCACTTTTTTATGTTTGATGAACTTATGATGATTTGATTGTAAACTTATTTGGTTGAACTTATTGAACTTAGAACTTGTGAACTTAGAATTTTGGTTTGATGAGCTTGGCTGAACTTGTGAAGTTAGAACTTTGGTTTCATTTATTATTTTATTTGGTTTAACCTATGAATATGTTTGTGATAATTGTTGTGATTGATTATAGTGGCGTATTGCCCAAAATTGTGGTTATTATTTTTTGTGCAGGTTTAGAGTTCATGGTGAAAATCCCTAAAATAAAGGGGAGGCTGTCAATTTTTTTTCAGATGCTACAGGTTTCCGGCGGCTAGCCGCCGGAAACTTCGATACCGAACGGCTAATTGACGCCGCCGAAAACTTTGATACCGGACGGCTGATTGACACCGCCGAAAACTTTGATACCAGACGACTGATTGACGCCGCCGGAAATCCCTTATAACTGCCAGTATTTACCGACGGTTTATGGACGGTGTCTAGCGGTAGTTCGGGGACACGCCGGCGGCTACAACCGCCGACAATTACTTCGGTTGTGAACTCCGTTTAGCCGCTGGTACTTTTCCCGGCGAACTACCGGTGGTCGAGCGACTGTATTTTTACCGGCGATCGGACAGGCGGGAAGCCGCTGTTAAAAACATCGGCGATAACCGGCGGTATAAACTGTTGGAACACTGTCGGTGAAACAAACTGCCGAAAAAACACCGCCGGTAACGATTTTCGGCGCCGTTTTTTCTAGTGGTGTGAAAACTGCCGAAAAGCCGTCAATTTTTTTTAGAACCTTCAGAAAACATGAGTAAACCGCCGGCAAAAATCGCCGGTAATGAGTAAATTTCCTGTAGTGTTTTTTAATTCAACCTCTACATTTGTTGATTTTCTTGTTATGCACTAATGAGGCCAAGTTGTTTCTAAACATTGTTGTTGGCATGTTAGGTTGTTTTAGCTTATAAATTCGAGATTCATGCTGGTAGCACCAAAAAGCATCCTTCATATTTCATTTTCTTGCAAAATGGCAAGAGCCTTCGTGAAGTTTTGAAGTCATGCACTGGCGCTTCACTTGACATGTTAGAAGCTGCAATTCAAAATTCTATTGGTCCCTTGCCTCCTATGAAACTTTCTCCCTATCAGAATTGCAAAGGTGTGCGTATAAGTATGCTTGCTAATACGGCTTTTATTTTTGCCCTACTTTGCAGGATTTTTTCTATTCAGTTGTTTATGGATGTTTTATTTTCAGGGTTTTTTGATACTTCACGAACTGGAAATTTTGCTTTATTATGCAATTCATGTCTTGAAACAAGTCATCAACAAGCAACTCCAACCCCAGCACAAGGGATGAGTAGCTCAGCTAAGTATGTTCTTTTCCTTGAGTTGAATTACATTGTTTAATTCACTTTTTATTTTAATGCAGTCTGCATCTTTTATTCCTAGGGAAATTTTTTGTATGGTACACAAAACTTGCTATTTGTGAAACCAACCACCTCAATTTGCAATATGAATATCCAGATCCCAGTCAACAAAACAAAACCTCAATACCCAGCTCATATTTTTTTGCTTTAATTAAATTATCAATGAGTTGATTGTGGCATGCTCAAATTTTACTAAGCCATTGCTTATTAGCTTTTATTTTTTTAATTAAATTTTACTAGTTTTTTTTTTTGGTTATAAGGGACTTGGGACTGCATAAGTTGGTCTTTATGGATGACATCTTACCCCAGGGCACTGAAGTGGGATTAGGGGTGTCAATTCGGGTCAACGGGTAGGGTTCGGGTCGAACCCAGAATTGACCCGGCACTGTTCGTGTCAATCCGAGCCCGACCCGATTCGGGTCCGGGTCAACCCGACCCGACACGAATGACCCGAAGTTGACCTAAAATTGCTAGTTTTCGGGTCAAAATGGGGTAAAAAAACGGGTCAATCTTGGGTTTCCGTGTCAGATAGGAGTTTTCGTGTCAATTTCGGGTCATTTTTGGGTTGCTGGGTCAACCCGACCCGATTTTTAAAACAAGTTGATTTGTTGAATCCGAACCTGACCCGTTTTGGGTCTGGGTTGATCCTAACCCGGATTTTTTCGGGTCGGATTCGGGTCGGGTTTCAGGTCGTGTCAAAAATTGGCACCCCTAAGTGGGATACTATGTTCGTGGAAAGGTGGTCCCATTGACTTGATTTTAATGGAAGCTTAATGACATTTTTTATTTGATTTATCATGGTTGAAAATGCCATTATTTTTTTTTGACAGAGGTTGCTTGAGGGTTATATAAAAGATTCAGGAATATTTTGTGGTTGTTGCAACAGTGTGGTATGTTGCTCATTTAGTTGTCTTATATTGAGCTGAGCTCATCCAAAAATATTTTCTTTCAAAGCAAATAGCAATATTATACCTAATATATAGATTTCATTTCTTATTATTTTTTACCATTTAATTTTTCTAATGACA
>NW_021318729.1:0-504 GCF_001605985.2 Dendrobium catenatum
CTCTTGCTCTCTCTTGTTCTTTCTCTAGCTTGCTCTCACTTTCTCTCTCTCTCTCCCTCTCTCTCTCACTCACTCTCCCTCTCTCTCACTAACTCTCTCTCTCCCTCTCTCTCTATTGCACTACCTTGCTATCTCTCTCTAACTTTCTCTCTCTCCTTCTCTCTCTCACTCTCTCCCTCTACCTCTCTCTTTCTCTCCCTCTCTCTCTCTCCCTCTCTCTCTCTCTCCTCTCTCTCTTGCAGTCCCTTGCTCTTTCTTGCTCACTCTCTCTCTCTCCCTATCTCTCTCACTCTCTCTCTCTCCCTATCTCTCTCACTCTCTCCCTCTCTTTCTCTCTCTCTTTCTTTCTTTCTCTCTCTCCATATCTCTCTCTTGCTCTCTCCCTTGCACTCCCTAGCTCTTTCTTGCTCACACACTCTCTCTCTCTCTCCCTCTCTCTCTGTTGCACTCCCTTACTCTTCCTTGCTCTCTCTTTCTCTCTCTCTCTCTCTCTCTCTCTCTCTC
>NW_021318729.1:4068-10077 GCF_001605985.2 Dendrobium catenatum
GACAAAATCCTTTCTGTTTGGATGTTTGATTTTTATGGAGTCATTATAGAGGGAGATAATGCAGGCGTGATCAAATACATGCAGAATTTCTGGCATAAGGATAATTGGAAGCTGCAAGGGACGGATAGCATAGACATGGATTGGCTGAAGATGTTCCAAAAGGTCTTATTTGTTCATACTTATAGAAAGTCCAATAGAGCAGCCCACTTTTGTGCATAGAGGGCAGTGGATAGTTCTTTTTCTTGGGATATAGGAGATAGAGATATTCCTCAAGAGTTTTTAGAAATCCTTGAGGAAGATAGTTACTTTTCTTTTTCTAGAATGCCAAATGGGCATTAGTTTTTATTTGATAGTTTGTAATAGATTTTTTTAGATGAATGCAAATGCAGAAGTTCAGCTCTCTCTCTCTCTCTTGCTCTCTCCCATGCTCTCTCTCGCTCCCTCTTATTCTTTCTCTAGCTTGTGCTCACTTGCACTCTCTCTCTTGCACTCCCATGCGCTTTCTTGCTCTCTCTCTCTCTCTCTCTCTCTCTCTCTCTCTCTCTCTCATGCTCTCTCCCTTGCTCTCTCTTGCTCTTTCTCTAGCTTGTTCTCACTTGCTCTTTCTCTAGCTTGCTCTCACTTGCTCTCTCTCTCCCTCTCTCTATCTCTATCTCTCTCTCTCCCTCTCTCACTCCCTCTCTCTCTCCCTGCCTCCCTCTCTCTCTCTCTCTCCATCTCTCTCTCTTGCTCTCTCCCTTGCACTCCCATGCCCTTTCTTGCTCTCTCTCTCTCTCTCTCTCTCCTTAATAACCAGATTAATTTAGGCATAATTGTGTTTCATCGTCGAGGATGATATTCTGGACAATGTCTAAAAATAATAATACCTAAATAGATCTGGCGGCTGATTCTTTCAGATTTGAGCCTATCATCTTGGCCGATAAGAATATCCTCCAGGATGATGCACATAATGATGGCTGGCTTAACCAGGATGCCCTAATTAAGGTTTCTATTTTTGATGGATCATCTCGGACGATGTTACCAAAAATAGATAACTCTAAAATCAGACCAAAATTTTCCTCCATGTGTGTGTGTGCAAGGTTACTTAGCATCAGGAACCACATTATTTATAATAGACTCAAGAAAGGGAAAAGTTTACAAACTGACTCAAACCTAATCTACCCAATCTTGAGCTGGTTCAGATTACAGTTTGATCTTGTGGACCTAAAATGGTAGTAACCAAGATAGACGTAGAGAAATAGAAGTGTTTTTTATAATCAAAATTATACTCCCTGAAAGCAGATTCGTAACACCATGTCATTAGAGAAATTTGGTGCTATGGTGCTTGATCAGAGACGTAGAACTTAATTATTTTACAAATATATTGAGAGAAAGCACCTTGATTCTCTTCTCAGGTGTTGAGGCACCTGCATTATGCTGAGAATATTTGTGACCTTGATGCTACTATGTCATAGTGCTAGGTCTTTTTTTCCAAATTTTTAGACCTTTTCTTAAGATTTCCCACTTATCAATCATCAAAGAAATGATTTTCACATTAAAACAAATACAAAAATAATAAAAGCCATTTTTAGAAACAAAATTCCCCAATTTTAAGTGATTGCTTGTCCAAGAAATTTCCATGCACTTGTGATTATAACATCTTGAGTTTACTAAGTTAGTAGCATTAAGTTATTTTAAAGCAATATAGTACTTCAAAAAGTTATGGTAATTGTTATATTTTGGTAATTGATAACTTTAATTAAAAAAAGTCATTAACAAGCATTTGAATTGATCATTACAATAAATATTCTAACTGAATTCATCTCCTAAATTTGCATGAGCAAAGGTTGATTTATTTAATTAGGTTGAATGATTTAGGATTTAAAAAATTTTCATGTTCATTTAATCTTTCAAATCAATTAAAAGCTTCAATAGAATTATGATTCCTACAGACTCCTTTAGTTCAATTCACTCTCAAATTTTTAGGTAGTGTTAGACTTTTCAAGTACCAATTATTTATATTACATTACTCATTTTTCATTTTTTTTTTCTATTCCATTTTTCATTTTCATTTTTTTATTTTTCTTTCACTTTGAAATAGTTCCTTTGTAATGATGTTGAAGACTAAGTTCCTTCTCACATGAAAGAAACCTAAGTTGTGATTAATTAAGGTTTATATATAAGAAGTCATAATGCCATAATTATGAGCTTATCATGAAACTTTCTTATTAATATAATTACTACACATTCCCCAAATTGTAGTCATTCAAATCTAAACTAAGTAGTCTAGTGATTCTAAGTAGTTTATAAGTAAAATTTAGTAGGAATTATCAATCAGATTATTTTCCATTAGTTACTAAATCACCTTGAGTGTTGTACATTTCTTATTTTAATTTAATCCAATTTTCTATTCTGGTAATTAATTTAATTAATCTCAAGTGCAAAAAATGTAAACATCAAGAAAAATCAGTAGACTTAAGCAAGGCATAAAGGGCACTAACATGATTTGAACATTGTATGAAATTATAAGGTGGAATACAAATAATCAACTTAAGTGCATGCTTATAACTAAAAATAAATAATTAGCTGAAAACATGATAAAATTAACTAAAAAATAATAATTACAATATACCCAATCCTCCGCTTCCTCATTAGATGTTGCTGCTACAGGCTGTCGGGAATACAAGGTGATTCAGACCCAAAAGAGAGCAATTCCTAAACAACCTTACCAATACATTGCCATTAAATTCCAAAGCATACTTATATTATCACGGTTGTAAGTCCATCATGTAGTCTATCTTGTGGCATATTTGATACAACCAGTATATGTTCTCCTCAAAATATGTGAGCATACCTATATTTAGATTCCTGAGATCAGCTACCTAATATCCTAAAGTCATACAGGCTCTAGACCAGGACTCGCTAGAATTTAGCTACTTAGAGCTAGGTAGGCTGGAGATGGGTTGGTTGGGCCAAAAAAACCACCGCTTTATCCTAGGTATTTTCTTTATTCTATTCTATTTTCCTTATAGTGATGGAAAAAATGGAGAAGAGTTGCTCTTCCTTAGACTCACCTAAAACACTCACAAATAAGTATAAAAAATACATCAAAGAAGTGTGCCTAAAACTTATAGACATAGATCCTCTAATTATATAAAAGGATGATTACATAACTTTATATATCTATTGAGTCACCAACTTATATTAACTTGTTTAAAAATTTCATACCATTAATCATTTCATTGATATTCTTATTCAACTTAAAATGAGAACAAAAATAAATAGAGTTATGATTAGATGCTTGGGTAAGTGCATCTACAAAAAAATTAATAATTATATGCTACGTATTTTATCCATTCAACCATAGTATGGGGTCTAGTAAAAAATCTAAAGATCTTCTGGGGATCAATAGGGGTATTTACAAATATGGCATTATCAATAAAATCTATGTTTTGGGTTCCGTACACCCAATAAATAGTAACACTATCAAATCCAACCTATTTTCCAATAAAAAAAGATTTATTATCTTTGTCTACCCTTATATTATCAAAGAATTCCCTAATAATCTAAACTACAAAAGTTAAAAAGCTTTACACAAAAATTTTCCCACCCCATATTGACTATCAAAATGTTTACCTCTCCCCCATTGGCTCCGAAAGACTCTCTCAAGATAAATTGAATTGAAACAATAGAGTTATTATATATTTCTTCCAGATTAGATCTTACAAAATGCTTCTTGTTCGGTGAGGAAGCAGAGGATCACATCTTGCTAATTGTTACCAATGTGGCCATTGCTTTTTGAAGTTTTCAAATCATAATAAACATAGAACACACAGGTAAGGATAGTAGGAATTTATAGCTGAAAATGAATGAAATGGCTAGCTTTTATTAAAAGGTGTGATAAAATAAATTGTGCCATTGGATTTATTTTATAATTTTCTAATCAAATCTATATAGCTTAATAACTGTCATCTCAAAAGATAGACGAGTGCTTAACTATTGATTAAAAAATGAAAAAAAAAAAATCCATAATCAAACTCTTCATATTGAATGTATTATTCATCCTGAGAGGTAAGCATGATATTCACCTATCATTTTAAAAAATAAACTAACCAAGCATAGAATTTAATCTACATCCAGTGATATAACTTGAGCTCTAGTGAACTAAAGTAGAGTTTATTTTTTAACCACATTCTAAGTTTCCTATAAATACAAGCCTCTATAGTTCATACATTCCAAGACATGTCTTAAGAAAACACTCATTTAAAGTGCTGACTAGATTATTTAAGATTTATAATGATTAAATTCATGAATTTAGATTTAGACCATTCTATTAATTAGGAATTTCTAATATCTACACATTTCATTATGGGTCAATGGAAGAATAGGCTGAGTGTGCTTAAGATTTTAAAAAGAAGGATGTTGTAAGAGTTAGATTAGGTACTATTGTCGGTGGACTAAAATGATGGAGATGTGTAAGAAAATCAACAGATATTTCTATAGGAGGTTAGTTCAAGGAGGCAAGATTAAATAAGATTTGATATGTTTTAAGAAATGAAGGTTAATGAGGAAGATTTTCCTCCTCTATCTAAGGCTTCTCCAATTGATACAGGAAAGAATGTTATAGCTGAAGATGATCCATTTAATTGTGGAGTTTAAAGGAGACCATGCTAGAACATCAGTGGGAGAGCAATGAAATATTTACTTATGATAATGGTCCTTCCTCTTCAACAACCAAGAAGTTGTTAGTGATAATTGAGAAAATATGGTAAGTTTATGAGTAAATGGTAGTATAATTCTAAGTCTTCATGACCCTTTGGTAGCAAATGTGAGAAGTATCTTGTGTATTGATAATTCTAACCAACCGATGAAATATATGGAAAATTTTCTTGTCCCACGTACTGATCTCTATGAATAACTTGAACTCTCTCAAGTTGTTATATATAATGTTTCAATACGAATGAGGAATAATAATAAAGATAACAATGATATTAATGAACATTTTGAACATACTACTAGTGAAGAAATGCATAGAAGAAGCCAAACCATGTAAAGGTGAATGTTATGGAAGAGGTTTCTGTTGACCTCATTATTCGAGGTCAATTTCCCAGAAATCGGCTCTAGCACCTAGGTCTTCGTAAGCCTAGTGTAGACATCGCTCATAGGATTTCTCTTAGGTGGACGCCCATTGACGTAGCATCAACTCGAGCCCATCACTCAATTCGAATCAAAATCAATTCAATCCAATTTCAATTCAACTTCGAAATTAACTCAAATCAAGCTCGATTTTTAATTTGTCGATATCGATCGACTCAATCAAATTTATTTTCGATCAAATTGATACATTATTGGGCTCAAATCATTTAATCAATCGAATCAAAATCAAATCAATTCGCCTCGACTCGATCAAATTCAAATCGTTATATATGAGATAAAATTAGTATTTTAAAATTATTTCTATTTTAAAATTAACTCCAAAAATATATTTTAAATTATCAATTATTTTCTAAATTAATCTCTAAATCAATTTGAATTATAAATTAACTCTTGAACTCTTCTTTAAGCTATGATTAATCCTAACCACTAATTTGAATTGAGAGAGGGTTTTAGATTTAATTAGATCAGCTTAATCACACAAAACCCAACTCCCAGGCTTGCAGTTGGCAACTCCCTATCACTCACTCTAATTCGCAAAATCCCCTCTCCAGCCATTCCCTCTATGTTCGCACGACGCCAAAGCCGCTCCCTCTCATTCGCTCATATCTCCCTCAACCCATAACCACCCACTCTCCCTCTCCCTCAACCCAAAACCGCCCCTCATCCTCTAATACATGACACATCCAAGCCTCCCTCCTCTCATACATGACACATACCCGAAGCCTCCCTCTCACACAAAAAACTTGAAGCCTCCCTCTCACACAGAAATCCCAAACTCCCTCTCCTGTTCGAAAGATTCACAAGTTTGTCGCCAACCCTAGGGACCCTTAAACGAATTTTTCTCTACTGCGATTTATCCGACCAAAGGTAACA
>NW_021318729.1:10177-47291 GCF_001605985.2 Dendrobium catenatum
TAATTTTCTATAAGGGGATTTAAATTTTTTAAAACTATCAATTCACCCCTCTCTTGGTAGCCTTGAGACATTCACTTAGGCTAAACAACCTAATTACTAGACTCAACAATATTTGCTTTGTAGAATAAAAAGTGTTGTCATTCTCTATTCATGTTACTACATCTTAGTGTGTAGGAAAATTAAAAGCTCCTAACTCACTTAAATGGATGGTTACTATCATTTATGGTAAAAAAGAAACTCATGTGAGAAGATTTATGCGGTACACCATTCAAGAGTTTCTTTCTAAAGGAATTCCCTCATTAGTAAGGGGAGACTTTAATTGCATTATATTTAAAGAATATAAGAAACGGGGTGGGTGGGATGATTCATTATGTCTCAAGGCCCTCAAGAGAAGAAGGAATTAATGTCAAATAATAATATCCATGCTGTGCTATTTACTGGTCCTCGATTCAATTGGTGAAGTAATAAGGAAGGGCTGAATAGAATTTGGGAAAGGTTAGATAGTATAATTATTAACTTGGCATGACATCACCTTATTCCACTAAGTGTAGTAAAGCATCTTACTCATATTGTGCCTTTTTGTTGTCGATTGGTACTATAACTTAAAAATACTCATCCAATCTTTTAAAAGACATAGCAGTTTGAAAATGTCTGGACGTCATACCCAATAAATTGGGGCATTATTTTTAAATCATGGAAGAAAATAGATTATAACATAGATGCTAAATATTTTTTATGGAAGATGAGCAGATCTCTTTGATCATTATAATTATGGAGTAATAATAAATTGAAAAAATTATTATAGCTAAAATCTTCGCTGCAAGATCAGATGCAAGCTTTACAGGAAATCAAAAGTCAATCGGATGTGGTTAATCCACTACAGCTGCTAGAACTTGGAACTAAAGTTCTGGATTTGAATAAGACTCTTGCAAGGCTAACAATTTGTTGGAGAAAAATAGCTAAAATCATATTGATGGATGGTATAGAATCAGACTCTCACTTCTTCAACTCATTTGCTTATGCAAGAAGAATTAGAAACATGATAAATCAAATTAACAATCAAAATGGTGAGCTCTCTAAAGACCTTTATGGTATTGAATTAATTGTCACCAAATTAAGAAAAAAGGAAAGAAACAAGTGGCAAGTAGTGCTTACTAGAAGGATGGCCTCATTTTTTTTGAATCAGATTGAGGATGACAATAAGGATATGTTGGTATCTAATTTCTATATGGTGGAGATGCATGCAACAATCAATCAAATTGGCAACACTAAGTCTCCAAGATCATCTAGGATTTCTGTTTCTTCTTCAAATCCTATTAGGTGATAATAAAGGATGAAGTGTGGACAGTAATAAAAGGTTTCTTTGGAAAAGGTATGATGCCCTCTGATTGGAAGGATACCAGAATTGTTCTCATTCCAAAGGTCGACAATCTAGTGGATACAACTAAGTTTAGAACCATAATCTTGTGTCAAACCACCAACATAATAGCTACAAAAGTTTTTGTTAAAAGATTAATCAATGTTATTCAAAGGCTAATATTCAAAGAACATGCAACATTTGTTCATAAGAGTTTAGTTAAAGAATATTATTAGCTAGAAATACAACATAACGACATAAAAAGTACTTATATCTAAGTCAAAATGAGATTAGACCATGTAATTTAGCATACTTGAAATTATTTAGTGGCTTTCATTTATCAAATTTTCTATTACACATATTTATAGGGAAGGTAATTTTGTTGCTAATTTTTTAGCCAATTTAGGATACACTTTGTTAGATTTTATGGAATTTATAGGGTATTGTCTTCCAATCAATATTGTTGGATTGACTAGGCTTTGTTGCAACCTAATTCAAGCACTGTGATTCTGGTGATAATAAAGATTATTGTGTCTGATATTGTATTATCATATTTTTTTGATATTTTATATTATTTTTGTGTGCACTAATATTTTAGAAAATAAGACCATCATTCAATTGCAATTCTAATCAGGTCAACACTGGGTAAACTAAGGTTACAATCAGTTTTCATTTTATTCTACATTTTCTGTTTTCTTGAGTCATATCATGTAATTGGATGAATATCATTGTCGAGTAACCTTGCACACACATAGGGGAAGAGATAAAAATATTTTTGAGATAGTTATTTTTTTTTAGGTAATTTGTGTTGTATGATCATGGTTTTGTAACATACAAAGTAATTTATATTATATAATTTTAATTTGTACTATACGAAATGTTGTGCTCTATTAAAACCTTAGTCGTAAAAGCTTAAAAAAGATACTAATTCTGTTATGATCGTACAGTATGATTTGGTTTGTATTGTATGCCCTAATTAAAATTTTTCTTAATTAAACCCTTAATATTATGCAATCAAATCATGGACAATTATTATGATTGATCATACTGTATAACATAGTTTGTACTGTATGATTACTAGTGTACAAAATTGGTTATCCCAGAGATTGTACCAAAAAAATTCAATGATTTTTTTACTTTTCATACCGTATAATATCCACATTGTTGGATCATTACCCGTGTACGAAGTTGACCGTCCCAAGGATCGTCCCAAATGAATAAGAGAAATTTCTACAGTTTGTATCATATGATGTTTTTGTTGTACTACACAAAATGTTATAAACGTTGAGCAGTTTGTTTGAATGATCTTGCTGGTCGAGTCTGAATTACACTGTGTTGGATCTAGTAATTAGGTTGTTAAGCCTAAGTGAATGTCCCAAGGCTAACCAAGAGGGGGGGTGAATTGGCAATTTAAAAAATGTAACTTCAACTCTTGGAATTTTAGAAAACCTTTTGAATTATTGATGCAAGTTAAAATTAAAGTTTAAAATAAACTTTTCAACCAGAGTAACAACTTGCAATGAAATTAAATGCGGAATAAAAAATAAGAAAGAACACACCAGATTTATAGTGGTTCGGTCAAACCTTGACCTACATCCACTCCCCAGAGGCACCCTCTGAGTATTGCACTAATACCACAAAGTGACTCTCCTTTTGCTCCCACAGCAAGGCGGAGAAGCCTGTACAAAATCACTTTCACCTTCCCCGGTGCGGCGGAGTAGCCGGGTTCTTTAACACCAAAGAGATCTTCTTCTTGCCAAAACTTCCCTCAAGACGACCCTTGAATCCGATGGTAATGAGGTGCAAGTTCGCCGGAGCAACTGTGTGAATATCCCCTTCACACTCCCTTGAAATCCCCTTCAAGGATCTTCTCCCTCTCAAACTCCACCCTTTCCTCTCTCCCTTTCAAGTTCTCTCTTCAAGTTTTCTCCACAAGAACGAAGACACAATGACTGTCAAAGATACACTTTGTCGTCCTTTTACACTTCTCCAAGTGTCGGCAGAGAACCGGACCGATGTTGTTGAACTTCACTTGAGAGCCTTCGCCGGAGCAACCGTGTGAATATCCCCTCCACACTCCCTTGAAATCCCCTCCAAGGATCTTCTCCCTCTCAATGATCCCTCTCAAGAGAAAATAATTCTAAAGGCATTTGTAATAGTTTCTAGGACTCCTTATATAGAAAGGAGAAGAAAAACCATCCAAAAACGTGCTAAAAATATATTTTTCTGCGCACTGGATCGTCCCGTACGAAATTTTGTTCATCTGTACGAACCAATTTCATCCAGGACGAAATTGGTTCGTCCTGGGACAAAAATATTTTGTCTGGAAGAATAATTATATCAAAAGTCGGTTCCGAAAACTCCCAGAAACTGCCATAGTCGGTTCCCATCGTCCTAGACGAACTGAACTTCGTCTGGACGAAATTTTTACATAAAGAAACTTGTCCTGGGACGAAAATGATTTCGTCTGGACGATTAAGACTTAGAAAATATTTCCAGTTCAGTTCTTGTCCGTTCCATTGCTCTTACAAGGAGATAACTGATCAGATCGTCCCGTACGAACAATGTTCGTCCCGTACGATCAATACAAAAACTTTTTCAATATCTCCTTTAAGTTTGTGTAAATTTATTCACTCAATTACAATCACTCCCTCTCAAATTTAATTCAAATAAAAAGTACAAGCTTCAATTTCACAAAGTATCTCATGCTGAATTTGATTTGAAGTCTTCGTAGTCTGGAGTTTGATTTTCTTGAAATATTAGTACACACAAGTGCAAAAATAAATCTTCTAAAAAGTGTTAGGAGATAACTACACATAAAACAATAATATTTGGAATCATCAAAATAATACAAGTTGCAAGAATGTAAAACATGCAAATAGCAAGCAACTTTCCTAACACACTGATCATACTGTATGATATGTGTATCGTACTGTATGAATAGAAGATTGATCTCTTGAAATTTAGGAATTCTTCAAGCCCACAACTTAAGGATTTCTAATATTCCTATTATAAAATATTTGGCTCTTGAGACTTCAGGAGAGAGAGCCTTGACGGAGAGAAGAAAAGGAGCTTAATGAGAGAAGAGAGGGAGATTTTGTGAGGGAGAAGCTGTCAGGGGATTCATAAGGTTGCTCCAAGAAAGAATCATGCCTAGTATCTACAAGCATCTACCTAGATTATCTATGGCTCCAAAGAAGAAATTTTTCAGCAAAGATAATGATTCTCTGACCATCACCAAGAGGGTAAAAATAGAGTTATGGTTCTTTTTTTTTGACAAATGCCAAAGCATATTATTAAAAAGAAAACTACAAACAACTAAATTATCCTTTCATAAGGCTAAAAAGGAGGAATTTTATTACAATTGAGAGAATCCCAAAAAAAATTCTCCAGAAAGAGCCACCTTAGCACACATATCGATAGCTTTATTACCATCTCTTTTCACATACTGAAAAGTCACTCGGTTGAAATCTCCAACGAAGAGGAAATCCTTCAGACTCAAGTTCTCCACCTCAATTTCCACCTTATTCACGGTATTCTGAAAGAATTTGATAACATTCAAGTTATCACCCTCAATGATAATGCCATTCCAATCATACGTCCAATCTTGAATAAATTTGCCCAGAAAAGAAACATAAAGAATATCCAATTGAGAGCAGTCCCAATGTACCAAGCTAACCCCAAAAGCACTTAGGAACCTTCCTTTCCTATCACGAAAAATGCCGCCTATGCCTGCCACATTAGAAGAAGATAACGAAGCATCCAAGTTAACTTTGATCCATCCAGGAGGAGGGGGATACCAAGAATTGTGAGGCAGCTTCACATGCTGATTAGTATCACAACTCTCCCATATATGATCAAAATTAAAAGAGGCAGCTGCAAAGCTAACTGCATTAGCAGCTAGATGAGATACACAATCCTCCAAGCCACCGTGAATAGACTTGTTCTTGCTCTGCCAACATAAAAAAACAACCGAACAGTATAGATTTCCCAAGAATGGATGCTGCCATGAATATTGTTGTAGAAAAAAAAGTAACTCTCAAAAGAATTAAGCTCAAGAAAAAGAAAACCCCACTTATAAAGAATTAATCTCAAAAGAGTTGTGGTTCTTTTCACTAAGAGGGTAAAAAAAGAGTCATGCTTCTCTACCGCACCGGAGAGGTGAAATATCATTTCTACAGGCTTCTCTGTCTTTCTATGGGAGAAAAAAGTGAGTCACTATTGTTTAGTGCAATACTTGGAAAGGGTTCTTAAATGAGTGGACGTAGGTCATGTCGATCGAACCACTATAAATTGTGGTGTGTTTATTCTAATTATTTTCTGCACTTTATTTTATGCGATTATATGTTGTTGAAAAATCTGTTTTATCTTATTGTTGTGAAATTTTATTTTTTCGTATTTGTTGTATTAATTATCGTGTGTGGGTTTTAAAAGAAGTTTTTTTTTTAATTATAGAATTTTTAAAATAACAAACTCACCCCCCCTCCCCCCCCCCTCTTAGTTAGCTTCATGCTAGTTCATTAGGATTTCACAACTCTCACAAACTTTCAAGCTTGACCGTTTGGACTTGCCTTATGTTAGAAGTAATTAAGTTCAATTTATTTTTGCGGCTCCTTTGTTAGTGTATTACTTTTGTGTTTGTGTCTATTTTTTTTATTCTGATTTTTCCTGATCTCCTTAATATGGGTGGGGTTCTTTGGCACTTTTCTTCATGTGGGGGTTATTCACTCTCTAAATGCTTCGGTTGGACAATTCTGGGAAGATTGTCCTTCACCCTTTTATTGGCTGCCTTATTTTTTTTTTTGTTATCTTGTCTACCTTTTTGATGGGTTGGTTATTGTATTCTCTGCTTGGGAGGGGCTTCATATTTTAATGCTTAGCATTTTATTTATCTACTGCTTTATCTTTTTGGATGATTTTCCTTTTCTCTATTCAGTTGGGTTGTTTGTTCCTCATTGTTTGGAAGGAGTTTGGTTCTTATGATGGAAAACTTTTCTAGCTTTTTCACTTTTCTAGAATGTGCATTTTTCCAGTAAACTTCAGCACCTAGCAGCTTCATATTATGCTTGTATTGTTTAGGAATAGCTTTTATTGCAGTATTGCTATGTCTCTTGCTATAGCTCAGGTTATGAATGACAAATCTAATTGGTTATGCGCTAATGTGAATTCCTTACATTTGCATATTTGTAACAGTAATTATTTGACCATTCTCTTATGTGAGTGCAAGTTATTTAATGAGGTTTTTTAGAATGCCAAAAAATAAGGGGAAGTTCATTATTTCAGTTTGGAAGTATTCCACCGTTATTTACTTAAATTCGTATTGGTCACAACTTATATCCTACTACAACATTACTTCTTTTTTCTACGTGTTATTGTGCTTGTTACAATTTTGCAGTCATTCTCTCTTGCAGGTTAAGTGGACTAAGGTATTTTTGGACAAGGTTATTACTTTTGGCAGGAAGGCTGTATTGAATTCCTTTTTTCCGATGTTCCTTTTTGGGTGTTGCCTATTCGCAACCCTAGATTGTTATTAGGTGATTTTGTAATTCTCTGTATAGGGGACCATCAATTCTTAGATTTTATATTTTGAATTTTGTTGTAGCTCTTTCGAGCATTCGCAAGTTGAAGGTCACCTTTAAGGACCTAGTAACCTTCTTTTATATTAACGTGCAGGCCCCTTCGTGGATCCCCCCCTCCAAAAAAAAAAAAAGTCGATTGACACTGATTATCACCGTTAACAACTGTTGTAGCTTGATGGCCAATTCTTGATTACCTTCACTTGCTTATCAAGGCTCAACTATTATTGCATGACCACCATTACTTTAAAGTCATGGCCCAAATTTTGTCACCTTGACTAACATCACCTCATGGTCTCTCAACCATCACTATCTCATCGTCATAATCCTTTACTATTTCTCCAACAATCCCTATTATAGTCAAACAACTTTGAGTTACCTTTCCCAACTTTATAATCTCATCTCTAAGAGGATATGTATCATTTTAATTCTTATTTGTATCACTTATCATTTTAATCTAGTCATGTCCTATGATTTTTTTTTCTATTTAATAATTTTCACATAAATATTTTAATATCAATCATAATTAATTTTATGTGTCAAATATGTTGCAACCCATGACCCCGAGTTTGAGATTTTGATGATGCCAAATAATGAGTGACTTGGAACTGCTTTATTATTATTATTATTATTATTATTATTATTATTATTATTATTATTATTATTATTATTATTATTATTATAGGCTTACCTTTTAGTCTTCATATTTTTATTAATTATATATTAACTGTTTTTGAAAAATTATATATAATAATTTGATATTGTTTCCCAAAAAAAAAATTTGATATTGAAAATTTAGGCGTCTGATTCTTCCCGGCCTTTTAAATACGAAACTTTGAATAAATCCAAATTTGGTCAAAATGCATTATGAAAAATCTGATTAAACAACTATAGTTTTAATTTTTAATTTGTTTTATATTGAAACTAGAAGGTAATGGCACTTAAGTTTCCTTATAAAATCCCATTTAGCTCGCCTTCCTAGATCAAACAAAGCGAAGTCTCACGGGAACAGAATGGGAGACCACGGCATCGAATGTTCAGCAAAACCTAATTCCACGAATCTCTTCCTGCAAATCATTGAAAACCCTGATGGCAGCATCACCCGCCCCTTCGTGCCCCAAATCCCTCCCTCCGACCTTATCGACGGTGCCGACGTCCGATCCCGAGACATCCCCCTCAACCCCTCTTTAAAAACTTCCCTCCGTCTATACCTCCCTTCGTCCTCTCTACAAAAACTTCCTATCATCCTCTTCTTCCATGGAGGCGGCTTCATACTGTTCAATTCTTCCTCTGCCCCTTACCACTTTTTCTGCGAGCAAATGGCCCAATCCCTCTCTGCCCTCGTTCTCTCCCTCGACTACCGCCTCGCCCCCGACCACCGCCTACCTGCCGCCTACGACGATGCCCTCGACGCCATCCTGTGGCTACGAGCCCAAGCCGCTGCCGATTCCTCTGCACGGGATTCGTGGCTCGCATCCCACGCCGACTTTGAACGGTTTTTTATAGCCGGAAGTAGCTCCGGCGCAAACATGGCGTTCCACGCCGCAATACGGATCGCTGATCTCGATATCCAGCCGCTGAAGATCGCTGGGGTTCTGCTCAACCAGCCCTACCTGGGTGGGCAGGAGCGGACCAAATCAGAGGCTGATTCGGAGAACGACGTGATCCTCCCTTTGCGGGCAAGTGATATGATGTGGCGGCTTGCTTTACCTCTGGGTGCCGATCGCGATCATGAGTACTCTAATCCTGCGGCGGCGATGTGTGTTTCGAAAATTTCGAAGATTCGTGCTAGGTGTTTGATTAAAGGCCGCAGAGGGGATCCGTTGATTGATCGGCAGCGGCAGTTTGTGAAGGTGATGGAGGCGGCTGGAGTACGAGTGGTGGTGCAGCTCGAAGATGAAGGCATTCACGCTATCGAATTATTTGATCCGGCGGCTGCGGAAGCGTTTTTTGTAGCTGTTAAGGAATTTATTAATGCATAGTTTTTGAGTTATTTTTAAGAAAATTATCAGTGTTACTTTGCTCAATATGAATCCGTTAATATTGTAGGGAAGAATAAAATAATATAATTCCGAGGTATTGATGATTACAAACGTGAATTTTAGTCGTTGGTCAAAGTGTTGTATTTAAAAGTCATTTTTTTTTAACTTGAAACTGCATAATGCATTAAAATAAAGGGGTTTTTACGTATATAATATTTAAAACTATGTTATTTATTCATATAACATCTAAACTTATTTATGTACAAACATACCATTAAAAACTTTTTGCCTTTCTAAAAAATCATTTTGTCTCCGCTATGTAAACCCCGCTCAGCCATTTATTCGCAAGCTACTCCACAGGCTGAACCCAATTTCCTTTTCTCTCTTGCTGGTCGCTAGCCTTAGTCAACACCACCAACTTGCCCTAGCTGCCGGCTCTCCTTCCTTTGCCTAGTGAACTCTTCACATTCTTCTCTTTTCCACCTCCCTATTCTTTTCCATATAATCTCTTTTCAAATCTCCTCATCACACTCAAGTAATCATTCCATTTTGGTTCAAGTTTTATGTAGGGATAAGAGTATCCGTTTGTTTTGTCTTATATATTCTAATCAAATCTAATCTCATATTATGTGTTTGATTTGAATGTTGTATCACAATTGTTCAATAAAATGCCACTAGGAGATATTTATGTTTGCTTTGTCCATATGAAAACCAGTGCAATCCACATTCGGACTAAATTGTCTTTATTGTACACATGATATTGTAAAGATATGGAAAAAATAAAAAATGAATTTTTTTAAAGATTTGTCAGACCTATATAGTTCAGTCTTAAGGTGGAAAGATATAATATTCAGGCAATGCTATAGTACCTAAATTGCTTTCCAGACATAAACAAAGGAGTGAGCTTGTGTATCAAAAAAATCAGTATTGAATTCAACGTCTCTCTGAGCCTAGTGCAATTCCTGGGTGATTCTAGGGTCTCTCCCTCGTGCGGTGGTTCTCGGCCCTCCTGCTTGGATTTCCCCCCGTTTTCAATTGATTTCATTCGCCTTTCTCGTTCTCATCTTTTTTTGTTTGCTGATTTTGAGTTCCTCTTTAGTTTATCGTGCAGGGTGATGACGACTTCATCGTTATCTCACCGATTTCCTCTTCTCTTTTGGAGGGGAAATCACGATCTTTCAAAGATGTAGTTGCTGGATCTTCGTCCTCTTCACCGAAACATAACTTTGTTCATTTGTTTTTTAAGGGTTGTCTGGCTATTCTTTTCGAGGAATCGGTTGTTAAACAGTTAGCCGCTCCTTATGCATTAACTTTGATTGGTAAATTTATATTGAGGAGACCGAATCTTGATGTTATACGGAACGTTTTTCTTAACTAAAGCTATATGGATCTTTTCATATTGGTTTGCTTGATCAATGACATGTTTCTATCCAACTTTCAAATGATATTGATTATAGCCGCATATTTGCTCGTAGATCGTATTATATTCAAGCATGTCAAATGCGTTTACTGAAATGGACTCCGTATTTTGATGTTAGGGAGGAATTCCCTATAGCTCCATTTTGGATTTCTTTTCCTAACTTGTGCCTGCATTTTTTTAATCATCAAATTTTTTTTGGTATGGCCTCCATCTTCGGCCACCCTTTATAAATTGAACAAGCTACATCTTCAGTGTCAAGGTTGTCAGTTGCTAGGGTTTTGATTGAGTTGGATGTCTCTAAGAAATATCCTAGTGAAATTTGGATTGGATCCGAAGTCAAGGGTTACTTCCAAAAAGTTGATTTTGAGAATTTACCGATATTTTGCTCGTTTTGTAAAATGCATGGGCATGGTATGAATGACTATTTTCGGAAACACCCGCACCTTTGTACAGCTAAGAACTCTGTGAAACAAATGAATGAGATGGTGGATCAGGATGTGTCTAACCAAGCCCCTTTGGTGGGTAATACTCCTAATCCTTCTCAACAAATTGAGTACCAATTCGTGGTGATTGAGAAGATTCTTTGTCCACATGTTCCCAATGATGCTACCAATACTGATATTTTAACTCATGATCAGGGAGTTTCTAATAGCATTTTAAATAATTCTAATATTGATTGTGATCATAATATGATACATAATTCTCTTATAATTGAAGCTAAAAAGGATGCAAATGATGGACCTTCTTTATCTTGCATTATTAATCAAAACGTGTTTGATTCCAATGCTATTATGCCTTTTCATGAGCTTTCTAATCCATTATATGAACAGGAAAGTTTTTTGGGAGCAAATGGTGATACACAATTGACCCCTAAAGAAGGTGAAAAGAAGGACATGCCATTAGAGGAAGGTGAAAAGAATGACATGGATTTAGAGGATGGAGAATTTGTTTCCATGGACCACTGTCCATTACTTTCTACCTTCTTTAAAGAATCGGTAATGAAGGCTACTGAGAATTGCGATAATGATGGTAGGTTTATGGAGGATGATTGTCCTAATTTACACAGAGGTCATTCTAATGATAGTAAGAGTCCTTCAACTTCTAATTATAATAGTAATGCTATCATTGATGCTGAGGAAATGTATAATGCTGCTAAATGTTTTGCTAAGGATGATAAAGATATTAGTTTTAATAAATTTCATAGTAAAAGAGGGCGGAAGCCAAAGAATATCTCTTTGCAACCTCCTAAAAACTTTTTTAGAAATACTCATTCAAATACCTCTCATTAATATTTCTTTATGTTTAGTATCATTATTTGGAATGTTAGGGGCATTGGTTGTCCGTCTTCTAGGATTCGTGTTAAAAATCTATGTCGTGTTTATCATATTTCTATTCTTGTCTTACTTAAACCCCTTGTGAGAACTCTTAAATTTCAAAAATTTTGGTGCAGGATAGTATGTACGAACTGAACATGGTGCAGGTTAATCTGTACGAATCGTTTCGTACGAACTGAATATGGTGCAGGTTCGTTTGTATGAACCGTTAGTACAAATTGAGTTCATCTGTATGAACTGATTTTTTTTTTTTTGACAGAGCCCATCATCTAGGGACGATAATCAATTATCTTCCATACGATATATGGACAGAGAAGATTGTCCCAAAATGAATAAAAAATATCGTCTGTACGATCTAAAATATCTCAGCCTATTAAATATCACATTCGTTCGTTTTTGAAGAGACAAAAAACTGGAGAGAGAAAAAGAAGGAAGAATAAGAAGAAGTGGATTTTTTGGCGACTTTAGTCCGTTTTCGTCCGTTGTCGCAGTTGAGAAAGTTGATCGACTCAACATAAGGCACATTATACCTATCTCAATTTTTAGAATTATGAGTTTTGACAAATATTCCGATTAAAGTTTTTATTTCCATTAGCAAAAAATAGGTATAACTTTGCACCGGTAAAAATTTTACTGTCTAACTTTTGGTATGTCATATAGATTATGATTTTGTATGTTTTAAGTATTTTTTGGAAAATTTTTATCAGGTATTTTGAAATATGCAGGGTTTATATCTAATAGAAAATTATCTGGATATTGAAAAATAGCGCTTCTATACAAGAAAAAACTTTGAAATATTGTTTTATACGATCTCTAGTAATTTGGTAATATTTTGAAATTATACATTTTTTATTCATTGGCTTTCTGTTGTCTATTGCTATACAAAAAATGTGAAATTTTGATGTGTTCAATTACTCTGTATTTGTTATGATGTGATGTTTTATGTGCAAATGTGATTTGAATGATATCTGTTGGGAGTTATAAGGGGCTTGAATCCCTTGAGATTCTGTCTGTGTTAGGGAATAAAGGGAGGCATAATAGGCTAGAATTCTCTGAGTTTTGTTTGGGTCTAGGAAATGAACTCTGATCTAAATAATTATGTATATTTGATATGTTCTAGTGCTATAAGCATAAAGGGAGGCATAAGGGGCCAAAATCCTTTGAGATTCTATCTGTTCCAGGGAAGGGAGGCATAAGGGGCCAGAATCCTTTGAGATTCTATCTGGGTCCGGGAAATCTGATCTGAAATCTGATCTGAAATTTGATTTGATATGTGATCTAGATTGTGATTTGAACAATTTTGCGATATGAATTTTACTCAGTTCTTCTGTATCTATTATTTGATTTTCTCTTAATATATAATTTCTGTATGATTATTTGAATTCTATCTGATTATCTGATTTATGTACGATTATCCGAATTCTATGTGTTTATCGAGATTTCTTATGAATATTTGATTTCTATATGGATATCTAAATCAGTTAATGAATTGATATGTATTTCTGTTTCATGAGTTTCAGTTCAATAATTTATTTGATCTACAAATAACTATTTTTAAAGCTTCTATAAAGTATTTTGAAATACGAGTGTCTGGGAATTTAGATCGGATAGTGTGATCTTGCTGAGCTGTGAGCTCACTGTGGTTTTATTTATGGTTTTCAGGATCTTGAAAAGGGAGGGAATTTTTGTAACAGCCATTCAGGTTCTGATATGAAGTTATAGGTATTTTGTCATTTTGATTTTTGTATAATCTTAGCTTGTTAGCTTTTTAGTTTTGTACTTTTTGTCCGTAGTCATGTACTGTAATGTATATGATTATTTTGATGAATGAAAGAAATATTTTGTGGTTGAGTTTTTTATATTTGAAAGTTTTTAATAGTTTTGTGGTTTTGTATTATGAATGAATATGGGAAGAAAGTCTAAAAAAGCAATTCCAAAACTAGATCCTACTGTTTGCCGTCGCAACTCAACAAGATAGGATCCGTCCTGGTCAAGTTAGGTTGTGACAATTTAAAGTGGTATAAGAGCGATAGTTTTGGAATTGAATCATAAGACAAAACTTTAGGAATTGATCTGTATGTTTCGTGGGGTAGTTTCAGTCTGTTTGAGTGTTTATTTTTTTATTTTATGTCTATAATTGTGTATTCTGTGTGATTATAGATCCGCCAGACCTAGAAACGGCTAATTGACAGAGTGCTAGCCAGTCAGCTCCTGTAAATAGTTTTGCTCCAGTAGTTGGTTCAGATACAGTTTCATAGTTTGCTATGTTGGTAGCTTAGATGATGAGCAAGACGCAAAATAGAGTTTCTATTGTTAAATCTGAGGATGTAGATAGACAACTACAAATGTTTCTAAGATTGAAGCCTCTAAGATTTTAGGACGCTGTTGACCCCAGAGCAACAAATGATTGGTTGAGGAAGCTAGAAAAGTCATTTGATGGCATGCAATGTCCTCCTGATAGAAAGGTACCATTAGCAATTTTTTTGTTGGATGGTGAAGCAGAGCACTGGTGGATGGGCCAGCAGGAGGAGAAATTTCAGGATAAGTTGAATTCTTTAATTTCTTGGGAAGAATTTTTTGAAGTGTTCAGAGCTTGGTTTGTATGTCCTTCTATAAAGCAACAAATGCAAGAGACTTTTCTAATGTTGATTCACGGGAATAAGACAGTTATGAAGTATGAGGCCGAGTTTACTGCTTTGCCAAGATATGCTCCATAGTTGGTCAGTACTTCTGCAAAGAAGTGTTATAGATTTTTGAGGGGACTTTGAGATAGTTTGAGGCAACCCCTAGTACTATTTCATATTTTTGATTTTTCTGAGCTTGTGGAAAGAGCCTGACTGATAGAGAATGATATGATGGCTACTCAGCTGTAGTGGACTTCTAGTAGAAAGAGGTTTAGTGGAGAGACTTATAGAAGTGGTTTTTTTGGGAAGAAGATTAGATTTGTATATGGAGGTTCTAAGAGAAATGGACAGTCAGTATCTATAGTAGTTTCTGGTAGTGGCAGTATGGCCAGTTCTGGTTCTATCAGTGGGACACTTATGTGCCAGAATTGTGGATTATGACATTTTGGCCAGTGTTACAGAATGATTGGTCAGTGTTTCAGATGTGGTAAGATAGGACATCAGATAGCAGAATGTCAGCAATTTGGATTTGATCAACGATTTGAGTCTAGATCATCATAATGATTGGTCAGTATTTTTGAAAATCTTGTTTGATTTTATTACCCATTTCTTCGTAATATATTATTTTGGGTATGAATTGGTTAAGTCTGTATGGGGCTCATATTGATTGTTTGAAGAAACAACTTACACTATTTGTAGGCAGTGAAAGTTGTGAGTTCTAAGGAGTAAGAGGTATTTTGTCCTGCGTAATCTCTATGATGGAAGCACATAGAATGTGGAAGAAGTGTTGTGTGGTTTTTTTGGCATCAGTTCGAGATATGAATATAGATACGGGTTATATTTCTTATATCCCAGTAGCATGAGATTTTTCAGATGTATTTCTTGAGGAGTTAGTCAGTTTACCTCCAGATAGAGATGTTGAGTTCTGTATAGATATATTTTTGGATACGACCCTGATATCTAAAGCTCTGTATAGGATGGCACCAAAAGAACTTACGGAGTTGAAAGTCCAGCTTCAGGAGTTGATTGATATAGGATCTATTCATCCTAGTGTTTCTCCCTAGGGAGCACCTATTCTATTTGTAAAGAAGAAGGATGGTATAATGCGTATGTGTATTGATTACAGAGAATTGAATAAAGTTACTATCAAGAGTAAGTATTCATTGCCACGGATCGGTGATATGTTTTATCGACTTGTCGGATCTTCAATGTTCTCAAAGATTGAGCTGCGGTCTGGTTACTATCAGGTGAAGGTGAGAGAAGCTAATGTGATAAAAATAACTTTCAGTACTCGATACGGGCACTACGAGTTTTTGGTCATGTCATTTGGGGTGACTAATAAAACGACGGCCTTGCGATGACCCGGTTAGGAGAGTAGAGGTATTAGATTTGACTTATGTTAAGAAAGGTAGGGGTAGACCTAAAAAGACTTGGTTAGAAAATATTATGAATGACCTTTCTTTAATAGATTTAAACGAGAATTTGACTTTTAATAGGACACAATGGAGAAAAAGGATTCATGTAGCCGACCACACGTAGTGGGATAAAGGCTTGTTGTTGTTATTGTTCATTTGGGGTGACTAATGCACCAGTTATTTTTATGGGTATGATGAACATAGTGTTCAAAGGTTATTTAGAACAGTTTGTGATCATTTTCATAGATGATATTTTGGTATATTTTACTTCTGAGGAAGATCATGCTAGACATTTGAGAAATGTGTTAGAAACTCTAAGTCAGCATCACTTGTATGCAAAATTCTCCAAATGTGAATTCTGGCTGAAGAACATTTTCTTTCTGGGACATGTTGTAAGCAGTGATGGAATTTCTATTGATCCCCAGAAAGTTCAAGCAGTTATAAATTGGCCAAGGCCTACTACGAAGTTTGAGATACGTAACTTCTTGGGTATGGCCAGATATTATAGGAAGTTTATGAAGGTATTTTCTCATATTTTTGCACCTCTGATGAGATTGACTCAGAAGTCAATAACCTTTATTTGGACACTAGAGTGTGAAGGTAGTTTTTAGAGATTGAAAGATTATTTGACTTCTACTCCAGTGTTAGCACTTCTAGTATGGAAGGATTTCAAGCATTCAGTGATGCTTCACAGAAAGGTTTGGGATGTGATATGATGCAGCATGATCGGGTAATAGCTTACGTCCCAAGACAATTAAAACCACATGAAAGGAATTATTTGACGCATGATTTGAAATTGGCTGCCATTATATTCACTTTAAAGATTTGGCATCATTATCTGTATGGCGTCAGGTATGAGATTTTTATGGATCATCAGAGTTTGAAGTACATATTCACTCAAAAGGATTTGAATCTGAGGTAAAGGAGATGGCTTGAATTGATGAAGGACTATGATCTAATTATTCAGAATCAGCCTGGAAGGGAAAATATGGTGGCAGACGCTTTGAGCAGGAAGTTTTTTGAATTATCTGGTATATGACTCACCTCTGATGCGCATTTGATACAGGATATGGAGAGGCTGCAGTTGGAGGTGATTTCTTCTACTGATTGAGATTCTGGTATAATGACTATGTTGATTACTTAGCCCTCTTTAGAAAAAAAAATTCATGAAGCTCAGAATATTCAAAGTTGATTGATCAAATCAAATCTGGTAAGAAATCTGAACTACAAATTTCTGATTATGGTATTATTTTCTGTAAGGATAGACTTTGGGTTCCTTTTTTTGGAGATTTGAGAAAAGAGATTCTACATGAGGCTCATCATTCAGTTTACATAATTTATCTAGGAAGTAGTAAGGTGTATGGAGATATAAAAAGTACATTTTGATGGCCTGGATTGAAAAAGGACATAATAGAGTTTATTTTGAAATGTAGCCTATCAGCTAGTGAAGGCATAACATCAGTGACCGAGAGGTCTTCTGCAGTTGTTGCCAATCCCTGAGTGGAAGTGGGAAGAGGCAATAATGGATTTTTTTATGTGTTTTCCTAAATCAAGGTAAGGGCATGATACAATTAAAAGTGCATTGATGGCACTTGAAAGTTCATTAGAAATGTTAAGCCCTTGTGAACTAGTCCCAAGGCTAACCACGATGGGGGTGAATTGATATTTAAAAAATCTTTCACAATCAAAACATGATCTTAAAACAAAATCTAAGATTCACCACAGAAATCAAAGTATAGAAAAATAAATGCAGAAGCAGTAATAAAGAACACAAACATTTATAGTGGTTCGATCAACACGACCTACGTCCACTCCCCAAAGGCACCCTCCGAGTATTGCACTAAACTCAGTGTCTCTCCTTTTGCCCCCGCAACAAGGTGGAGAAGCCTATATGAACCTCTTTTCTACCAACCCTGGTGAGGCAGAGAATCCAACTCCTTTTGATTCCTCCTGAAGAAGGCAGAGAACCCAACTCCTTTTGCTTCCTCTTGAAGCAGACAGAGAACCCAACTCCTTTTGCTTCCTCTTGAAACAGGCAGAGAACCTAACTCTTTTTACTTCCTCCTAAAGCAGGCAGAGAACCTTGATCAGATGCCAAAGCTTACCTCTCTATAACCCCCAAGGAACTAAGGACGACGATTGGAGAAGACGACGATGGATCCTTATTTGGAGTAACCTTTGTGAACTCCCTCACAAACTCTCCCTCACAAGATCTTCTCTCTCTCTCTCTCCCTTTCTCTCCCTCTCCTCTTGGCTCTCTTAGGTCAAAGTAGTAGTAAAAGATTAGCTAAAGGGTAGAATAAGATCTCTTAAATAGAAGAGCTTCAGAATAGCTCTTATTTTATACAAACTAACTTTATCGTCCAAGACGATGTCGATATTGTCGTAGCCAATCAGCATAAATTTTGCTCAATTAGCCTGATCGGTTAGGAATGGTCAGAAGATTTTTGTTCATATTGTTCTGGCGATATAATATCATCATAGACAATCAATACAATTCTATGAATTTCATCCAAACATTCACTCTAAAGGAATGTCTGGATGATGAAAAATTAGCTTGATCATCCAGGCTGATCTTACGATCGTCCTGTCCGATTAGCTCAAATATGAGGAAAATTGTCCTTAACATTGCCCTGAATAGAAGTTGGCCTATATCAATCGTCCAAGAGATTGTCCTGGACGATCCTGCGATCATCCTGGATGATGTGATTGAGCAATCATACTTTAATTACTTTTCATAATTACTAGATTAATTCAGGCATAATTGAGTTGTATCATCTAGGCCTATGTCTTGGATGATATCAAAAAATAAAGAATAGCTAAATATATCTAGTTGCTGATTCTTTTTGATTTGAGCCTATCATCCCGTCGATATAAATATCATCCTAGATGATGTGCTTAATGATGATTGCCTTAACCAGAATGCCCTAATATGGGTTTCTATTTTAAGCTGATCGTCGAGGACGATTATAGGATCGTCTTGGATGATATGATCAAAATAGAGAATACTAATTAACAGACAAAAATTTTCCCCCATGTGTGTGTGTGCAAGGTTACTTAGCATCAGGAACCACTCCGTTTACAATAGACTCAAGAAAGGAAAAATTATAAACTGACTCATACCTAATCTACCCAATCTTAAACTGGCTTGAGTTGCACTCGATCTTGTGGACCTGAAAAGTTAGTAGGCAAGGTAGTCGTAGAAAATCATGAATGTTTTCTATCATCAAAATCTTAATCCATAAAATTAGATTTGCAATAATCTCCCCCTTTTTTATGATGGCAAACCAAAAAATAATCTAAGCAGTTTTAAGAACAGTTTAAAAGAAACAGTGAGAAGAAACAAAACACTAATTTAACAAGACAAAATACAAAAAAAACATAAAAGAAATAGACTAATAGAAAGATGGCCCCTGATCACCGGATGGAGGTGGTGGTGGTTGCTAAAAGTAGCTAGATAGAGTAGAGAACTATGCTCCAAATCAGGCCATATCCTGATCGGGTTGCTGCTGCTGGTGTGCAACATAGGTGTCCAAGCGTGTTAAGTCCTCATCATGTTGTTGCTCCTATGCAGCAATAAAAGTCTTGAATTATGCCTCCCACTAGTCGAATTGCTCAACCAGTTCATCTAGTTGAGAGTGCTAGTGAAGTGGAGCAAGTGCAGGAACATGTGCAGGAGCAGGTGTAGGAGCATCCACCTCCACCTCCCGAGCTTCCCCATCCCATGAGTGGAGATGAGTACTGTGAAGAGCGTGAAAGGAATTGTTGGAGTAGAAAGCAGGTTGGAAGTTCGGTGGAGCAGGATATTAGAGGTTATTTTTTGATTATAAGACATAAGCAATGATATGTCCTAGAACTAGGTTTGGCTTCCTCCTATATCCTGGATTACAAATGGTAGTATGATGCTCGATGTAACAAAAAATTAAATTAGTGGCATTGAATTCTCGATTGGCCAAAATATAAAAGATGGCAATTGAAAGAAGTAGGGTGATATGAATGAGATCACTAGATTTTGGAATAATGAAAGTGAGAATGACATGTTAGACAGTCCTAGCATCTTTGAGCAAGATGCTAGTCTCTCCAATATGAAAATGAGCATTGGTGTTCCGAAGGAAATGATTGGGTGGAGCCCAATCATAATCAATATTAGAACACAATGTATGGAGTTTATCCCCTGTGGTGGAAAGTTATAAAAACTCCACACAATCCTGATATGTGATCACAATAGGGCATCGATTCACATATGATCCAAGAGTTGTAAAGGCAGAATTTTTGCGAAGACTTGCAAAGAACTCAAAGAGAAGTTTTGAATTGAAAGGGATTGAAAGAGTAAGAATGAAGCACAAGGAAGTGTGAGAAAATAAGTCAAGTACCAGATAAGATAGATGGTTTGGGTTGATGGACCGAGAGACAGTGATTCTAGCCATCTAGTAACGTTGGTAGGCGGCTTGATCGTCTCCCTTCTTGAATCGAGGGTCAATAGATGCCCTTGAGAAACTTCCAAAAAGATTACGAGATCGCTTCCCTCTTGCCATTATCAGAGAATAGAGCACAAAATCATGAGTACAAGAAGATTTGAGGAATTTGGAGTAAAGAAAAATGACAGGAATCCTCGAAATTTAAAGAATCGACTCGATCGCCCAGGTTGATTACAGAATCTTCCAGGCCGATCAGGTACATGTCCAGGTTAATTGGTCAAAAAAGCAATTATATCATCCAGGCCGATCATATATCATCCTGGACAATAAGACACAGGCGATCGTCCCGAGGAGACAAGTCGGATGATCGTTGAAAAAGAAAATCGTCCAGGCTGATTAGGTGGATCGTCCAGGATGATGCCCAATAATGGATCGTACCGATCGAATTTAGAAATATTTGAAACATTTCCACGTGTATTATCTAGGATGAACAGGTCGATCATTCAGACCGATCATCAATAATTGATCGTACCGGCCGAGTTTAAAGTGTCAAAAATGTATTGCCACGTTTATCGACCGGGCCGAACAGGTGAATCGTCCGTGCTGATTTTCCATAAATTGAGCATAGAGAGAATAACATCATCCAGCTCGAAAGAGAATTATCCAGGATCATCACAGATGATTGAAGCAGAAAGATGATCAGATCATTTAGGCCGATAAAGTATTATCCAAGATGATAACAAGCAGAAAGGTTAGAATAGCCAGCAGGTGGTTTTTAATAAGTGAATTAAACTGATCATCCAGAATAATGTGAATATCATCCGGGATGATGTGACAAAAAGTTTAAATCAGAGGATGGATGGAGATGATCAGAGAAGGCCCAAAAACATAAAACCATCAGAAAGTTAAAAAGATGAAAAAGACAAAAAAGAAGAGAAAAAACAAAATAAAAAACAAAAAGTTCATTTTTTTTTGTTAAAAAAAGGTATAAACATAATAAAATCTTCAGATGATTAAATTTTAGGGACTTATAAGACCAATGTGTTAACATCGATGAAATAAAAAAAGTAGAATATACAATCCTGCTAACCTTAGCTCGGATTACTCTTAGGGCAAAATCATCTTTTGAAAACAAGTGACCTAACCCATAACAAATCAATATGATATGAAAAAAAAATGTTCAAAACTTGGTTCCAGAAAAATATCTTATAGAATAATATACCAAAGTAATTTATCACAATCATGAAATTTGAAATCAAGCCTTTAAAAATATCAAGTTACACATGAACTCTTCTAGGATTTAAAGGTTTTGAAAAAGAGGAAAGTTTTTCTTTTTGTGGGCTCATTTTATGCTGCTTGTCAATTTGATTAGCTTACTTTGCGCATCTTTTGATTTTTGATACACTTTGTATATTTTTTAACTTTTGGCAGAGTAGTTTCTTTTCTCTCTTTTTCCTGTGAGCGAGTAAAAGCAAGGCACGTATAGCGTATAGATAGCAAGTTTTAGGGCTCGCCAGCTGCAGTCACTCTTCAAAAAGCAGTATTAGAATGAATTGTTCTTAGGGAGAAACCCTTCTTTTTCTCTTCTAGTTCTCTCTTTATTTGACAAGGGCGGAGAAGACCACTCAGAACAAGAAAAAAGCATTTTCAAAAGGTTTTACTATCGCCTACTATCACGAGAACAGACTGCTATTGTTCCACCAACATCAACTGAGGTGCGGAGCAAGAGAAATGAGTCCTTGATGGATGAAGAGCTAAGGTGCGTAGCAATGGACTGAGAATATTTCAAGAAGGAATTCCGTCGGCCACAGTTTGACTGTACCTGACAATGAGGCTTGCAAGGTGCGTAGCAAAGAAGCTGCCAATTCTCCTTAACACAATACCTTTCAGGGCTACCATAGGATACGTGAATGGGAAGGCACAAGGAAGACCTCGATCTCCTTACCGATCATTGCGCATCTTTTATTTTGGCGTCATTGGCCACTTTTTTTGTTATTTTTCTAAGTTAGATCCCTTTTGAAAAATCTTAAATATTCTCAGTTGTGAGTATATCTTTTAGTTATTTGAGAAGAAAACCTCACACTCTAATAAAGGGAAGAATAAATCACAAAAAAGAACCAAATTCATATGATAAATGCATTAACAAGATTTTAAGGAACTTGAAAGTAATATAAAGACTTTTGAATATTATATATATTTAAGATAGATAACTATAACAAGGTAGAAAAGATCTTAATTGCAAAGTCCAGTTGTTAATTTGAGATAGCCTTTTTTTAGAAAAGAAAATTATACCACTAAAAGAGGTTAGAGGGAGGGAAACAATCAATGGTTTTTCTCTCTTTTAACTGATTTAGGGATGTTTGAACATTGACTACAAAAGTCTAAAAACTAAAAACCAAGATAAACTATCATTTCAAAGAAAAACAAAAACATTAGGGATGAAATAGTAAAAAATCAACAATCATAAAATAAAAATAATAATAATCAAAAGAGTAGTAAACACGCAATCCAAAATTTTTAAGCATAAAATATGAGCCACGAGCCTCCACTATCAAAGTATTATATGCTCTCATGAGGTATTTGGTGAGAGCACACCTACAAAAATCATCAACAGTCAGATTTAGGAACCTAAACAGGTTTGGGTCCCTTCTTATGAAAAGAAGAATGCAATGTAATTGTGTTATGCTGTGAATCATAAAATTTTGATCTCCATACCCAATGTGTACTATGGTGAATGGTACAAGTGTGTGCAATGTGTCCTAACATGCCACATAAAAAACATCTAACTCCAAGAAAAGGATTTAATAATATATTTGGGTTATAATGCCTCTTCTTATATTTTGGCTTTAGATCAGGTGTTGATGTATTCCAATTTCTTTCAAGTATATTCAATTTAGCTTTTATCTTCAAGTTAGCACTTTTTAGATCAGCATTATCAACTCTCAATATATGCTCCCTATGCTCAGATTTATCAATGTATGTCTTAAAATCAAATTTAAGTGAGGTATAGGATGCTTTCATTGAATCATGCTCAGTAACCATTTCCGGGTGCTTTTTTTCAACTTATCAAACTCACAAGTAAAATTGCTATTAATTTGGAAATGATCTTTTATCAAAATTTCATGCTCTTTTTGTAAATTCAAAAACTCAAATTTCAAACTATATTGTATTTTCTTAAGTTTTCTATATGATGCATAAATTTTCTCACAAATTTTAACTAATTGATCATAAGTAGGTTCACATACCTCATCTTGATCAGATTGTTCATGTTGATTATCGGCCTCCTCTGCTTTAGTCTCGGAGGAGCCAGATGCAGAATCTGCCCAAAAAGCTTTTTGGGATCGTTTCTTATCCTTCATGTATTTGGGTTTCTCCTCACCCTTCTCCTTGCTTGGGTGCTCCATAAGTGTAGGACAATCAACTTTAACATGTCCAGGCATCCTGCATTTAAAGCAAACAACATCACAAGAACTTTTATAATTTTTGCTATCCTTACATCTTTTTCACTTATGATGGTCTTTTTGCTTATTCCCTTAAAATATTTTGAATTGTCTAGTGATGAAGGCAACATCATCATTTTCAGATCTGGAAGAATCAGTGTCTGTGTTGTTGGCCTTTAGTGCCACAGTTTTCTCCTTCTTTTTCTTACATGCACAAGATTTCTTTGATTCATCCCATGCTCATAAGTAATGACTGATCCAAGTAAGTTATCAATCAAATAAATATTCAAATCCTTAGATTCAATAATTACAGTGATCTTATCATAAAAAAAAGAAAAGGAAAGCATTTTAAAATTGTATTGAACCTTCCATAATTAGTTAGCTCTCTTCCTAATTCACGCATGAGATGATAATTTGAGTAAACCTTGTATACATTTTAGTAAATGATTCATATGATTTCATACAAAAAACTTTGTAATCATGCAAAAGTATATTCAATCAAGAGTGTTTAACTTCATTGGTTCCTTTATAAGTTACACATAATCTATCCCAAATTACTTTACCAGTTGCATATGTTGAAACACGCATATAATCTTCAAATTTTAAAGCACAGAAAAAATAGTTCAAGCTTTTTACATTAAGATGTGCTAAATCTTTTTTATCAAAAGTCCATTCAATAAAAGGAATTTCAATTTTAATGCCATTAAGTTCACGAGAAGGTGTATAACCTTCTTTAACAAGCATCCACATACAATAATCAAGCGATTATAAAAATGTAGACATGCGAGTTTTCCAAAAATCAAAAGGAATATTATTAAACAAAGGTGAACATGTAATATAATATCTTTCCGTTGTGTTACGATTAGCAAAGTTTTCCATGAATCAAAATTCAAAAAATTTTCAAACTTAATTTTATGAATCCCGCTCTAATACCACTTAAAAGAAAGTTTATTAGGGATGTTAAGCCCTTGTGAACTCCCAAGGCTAACCAAGAGGGGGGTGAATTGATATTTAAAAAATCTTTCACAGTACAAATATGATCTTAAAGAGAAAACCAAGATTCACCATAGAAAGCAAAGTGCAGAAAAATAAATACAGAAGCAGTAATAAAGAACACAGAGATTTATAGTGGTTTGATCCACACGACCTAAGTTCAATCCCCAGAGGCACCTTCTGAGTACTGCACTAAACTCAGTGTATCTCCTTTTACCCCCATAGCAAGGTGGAGAAGCATATATAAACCTCTTTTCCACCAACCCAAGTGAGACGGAGAATCCAACTCCTTTTGTTTCCTCCAGAAGCAGGCAGAGAACCCAACTCCTTTTGCTTCCTCCTAAAGTAGGCAGAGAACCCAACTCTTTTTTCTTTCTCTTAAAGCAGGCGAAGAACCCAACTCCTTTTGCTTCCTCTTGAAGTAGTCAGAGAACGTTGATTAGATGCTAAAGCTTACCTCTCTAGAACCCCCAAGAAACTATGGATGATGATTGGAGAAGACAACGACAGATCCTTGCTTCAAGCAACCTTTGTGAACTATCTCACAAACTCCCCCTCATAAGATCCTCTCTCTCTCCCTTTCTATTATTCTTGGCTCTCCAAGTCAAAGCAGTAGCAAAAGATTAGCTAAAGGGTAGAACAAGAGATCTTAAATAGAAGAGCTTTGGAATGGTTCTTATTTTATACAAATTAACTTTATCGTCTAAAACGATATAGATATCTTCCTGGCTGATCAACGTAAATTTTTCTTAATCATCTTGGTCGATTAGGGACAATCAGAAGATTTTTGGTTATATCATTCTGACTGGTATAATATTATCCTAGATGATCATTATAATTATGTGAATATCATCCAGACAATCGCTCTGAAGGGATGTCTGGATGATAAAAAAATTAGCTTGAACATCTAGGCTGATCGCACGAACGTCCTGGCCGATTAGCTCAAATTTGAGGAAAATTGTCCTAAACATTGCTTGAATAGAAGCTGGACGATGTCAATCATCCAAGAGATCATCCTGGATGATCCAGCGACCGTCCCGGACGATGTGATCGAGCAATCAAATCTTAATTATTTTTCTTAATTACCAGATTAATTTAGATTTAATTGAGTTGTATCATCCAGGCCGATGTCTTGGATGATGTCCAAAAATAAAAAAAATACTTAAATAGATCTGACAGCTGATTCTTTCTTATTTGAGCCTATCATTCTGGCCAATATAAATATCGTCCAGGACGATGTGCTTAATGACTGATGCTTTAACTAAGATGCCCTAATTAGGATTTTTATTTTAAGCTGATTGTCTTGGATGATTTTAGGATCATCCTGGATGATGGGATCAAAATATAAAACTCTAATTAACTGACAGAAATTTTCCCATATGTGTGTGTGCAAGGTTATATAGCATCAGGAACCACTCTATTTACAATATACTCAAAAAAGAAAAAAATTACAAACTAACTCAGACCTAATATATCCAATCTTGAGCTGGCTTGAGTTACACTCGATCTTGTGGACCAAAAAAGTTAGTAGGCAAGGCAGTCGTAGAAAATCATGAATATTTGCTATCATCAAAATTCTAATCCATGAAATCAAATTTGCAACAGCCATTTGTGTTATTGTCAATCTATTAATGAATTTTGCTCATTTTCTTCCAATTTGATATACAGATCTGGTGGACAAGTTAGCACAGATCTATGTTAAAGAAATCGTCAGATTATATGGTGTGTCAAAAGTGATTATTTCTGATCGGGATGACAGGTTTTCCTCTAGACTATGGAGAGGTATGCAACAAAGACTGGGTACGAAGTTGCATTTCAATATGGCTTTTCATCCGCAGACTGATGGATAGTCTAAAAAAATTATTCAGGTACTTGAAGATCTTCTGAGATTGTGTGTTTTGGATTTTGGAGGCAGTTGAGAAGATTATATCCCATTGATAGAGTTTGCCTATAACAATAGTTATCAATCCAGTATAGGCATGACTCCTTATGAAGCTCTATATGGTAAAAAGTGTAGGACTCCTTTGACTTTGATAGAGGTGGGAGATAGACAAGTGATGGGTTCAGCTTTTGTGGATGATATTGTTACAAAGATCAATCTGATTAAAGAAAAGTTGAAATCTGCACAAGATAGAAAGAAGAAGTATTACAATCAGAAGCATAGACTGGTTGAATTTCAGGTTGGTGATTTTATATATGTCAAGGTGAGTCCTATGAAAGGTGTTAGCAGATTTGGAAGAGTAAACAAACTCAATCCAATGTATGTCGAACCTTTTGAAATTAATGAAAGTATTGATAATTTTGCTTACCGATTATTATTATCTGATTAGATGTCTAATATACACATTGTGTTTCACTTGTTATCTTTGAGAAAGTGGATATCTAATTCTGAAAAGGGATTATCTATTTACGATGTTGACATTCAGGCAAATCTACAGTACAGAGAAGAGCCAAAAAAGATTTTGGCTTATGATGTGAGTATGCTAAGAAGTAAACAGATTCATATGGTTAAAGTATAGTTTAAGCATAGAACAGCTAGAGAGGCTACTTGGGAGAATGAATAGGATATGAGACAATTGTATTCAGGTCTGCTCTGACTCAGTCTATTTTGGAAATGTCGAGGGCGATATTTTTCTTAAGGTGGGTAGATTGTGAGAACCATTGAATTCAAAGATTTTTTGTGCAGGTTAGTATGTATGAATCGTTTGTACGAACGGAACATTGTGCAAGTTAGTCTTTATGAATTGTTTGTATGAACTGAATATGGTGCAGGTTCGTTTGTACAAACTGAGTTTGTTTGTACGAACAGAACAATTTTTTTTACAGAGCCCATTACGATATGTGGATAGTGGAGATCATCCCGGGATGCATAAAAAATATCTTCCATATGATCTAAAGTATCTCAGCCCATTAAAGATACCATACGTTCGATTTTGTAGATAGATAAAAGGTTGGGAAGAGAAAGAGAATGATGAAGAAAAAGAAGTGGATTTTTGTACGACTTCGGTCCATTTTCGTCCATCGTCGCAGTTGGGAAAGTTGATCGAATCGAGATAAGGCACATTATGCCTATCTCAATTTTCAGAAATGTGAGTTTTGATGAACATTTCGATTAAAGTTTTTATTTCCATTATTGAAAAACGGGTATAACTTTGCACCAGTAAAGTTTTTACCATTTAACTTTTGGTATGTCATAGAGATTATGATTTTACACGTTTTGAGTATTTTCTACAAATTTTTCACCAGGTATTTTGAAATTTGCGGGGTTTTTATCGAATAAACAATTATCTAAATGTTGAAAAATAGTTCTTCAGTACAATAAAAGCTTTGAAATATGGTTTTATATGATCTATAGTAATTTAACAATTTTCTTAAATTATGCATTTTTTATTCATTGACTTTCTGTTGTCTGTCGTTATACAAAAATGGTAAAATTTTGATATGTTCTCAATTACTACATATATGTTATGATTTGATGTTTTATGAGCAAATGTGATTTGAATGATATCTGTTGGGAGTTATAAGGGACCATAATCCCTTAGGATTATGTCTGTGTCAGGGAATAAAGGGAGGCATAAGGGGTCAAAATCCTTTGAGATTCTATCTGGGTCCGGGAAATGAAATCTGATTTGAATAATTTTATATATCTAATATGTTCTTGTGTTGTAAGCACAAAGGGAGGTATAAGGGGCCATAATCCTTTGAGATTCTTTCTGTGTCAAGGAAATGAACTCTGATTTGAATAATTCTATATATCTAATATGTTCTTGTGCTGTAAGCACAAAGGGAGGCATAAGGGGCCAGAATCCTTTAAGATTCTATCTGTGTCAGGGAAGAAAGGCATAAGGGGCTAGAATCCTTTGAGATTCTATCTGGGTCCAAGAAATATGATCTGAAATTTGACCTAAAATCGGATTTGACATATGATCTAGATTGTGATTTGAACGATTCTGTGATATGAATTTTACTCAATTCATCTGTATCTATTATTTGATTTTGTCTGATTATCTGATTTTTGTACGATTATCTAAATTCTGTTTGATTGTTTGATTTCTATATAGTTATCCAAATTCTATGTGCTTATCTGATTTCTTAGCTCGGTTGGGGGCTGGTTTGCTTCTTTAACCTGCTTTGATAATTCTAATATTCCTATTTTACTTAGAGGTTTGATCAGATTGGATAAATACAGTTTACCTTATTTTGGGAAATAAGTTTCTTTTTGTTGGTGGTTTGTATGTAATTGTTTATGGAACCCCTTTTGTGCTCAGTCTGGGTTGCTGCTTTGGTTTTTTTGTGTTTGTTGTTAGGTTTGGATGGGAGTTGGTTTCTTTAGGGCTTGGTTAGCTGGTTGTTTTTGCTGTTGGGCTTTTGGTAGTTGCTGTTAGTTGTTTTTTTTGTTGTTGGTTTTGGGAGCTGGGCTTTTTGTTTTGCTGTAGTGGTGTCTTGACTGCTGGTATAGAAGGGTTTCTTTATCCAATTATGTGATTAACAATTTTATGTTGATATTAATTATATTTTGACTGATTTTATTTTTTGCTGGTGCAGTTGTTTTTTGTTTTTGTTACAGGCTATGAGTGGAGTAAAGAAGAAATGTTGTTTTGTTTTCTTTTGGATGCTGATACAGGTTTGGAGATAGAAGTTTGGAAGAGTGAAGAGGTTGAAGTGAAGGCTGTGGAAGAGTGAAGATTGAAGTTTGGAGGCTTTGTCAAGTGCTGGACTTTTTAGTCTTTTGGCTGGTTTAGGTTTTGCTTATTTCTGTGTTTCTTTATTGTAATTAGACTGGGACTTGTGGCTCTTTAGGTTTTTTTTTTCTTTTATTTTATTTTATTTTCTTTTCTTTGGTTTGTATTTTATTTTTTCTAGTTGAGCTTATAGTTCCCTTAAGGACTTGTTGTAAACACAGATTTTCTATAAACGCGTAAGACCCTTCTGTGGGTTTCAACTAAAAAAAATGTGTTTATCTGGATTTCTAATGAATATCTGAATTATGTACGACTATCTGAATCAGTGAATGAATTGCTATGTATTTCTGTTTCATGAGTTTCAGGTCAGTGATTTAATTGTTCTAGAAATAACTATTTTTATTGCTTTTGTAAAGTATTTTGAAATATGAGTGTTTGGAAATTTAGATTGGCTAGTGTGATCTTGTTGAGCTGTGGGCTCACTAAGGTTTTATTCATGGTTTTTAGGATCTGGGAAAGGGAATGAAGTTGTGGAATAGTCATTCAGGTTCTAATCTAAAGTTATAGGTATTTTGTCATTTTGATTTTTGTACAGTCATGGTTAGTTTACTTTTCAATTATGCACTTTCTGTCTGTAGCCATGTACTTTAATATATATGATTATTTTGCTGAATAAAAGAAATATTTTGTGGATGACTTTTTTTGTATTTGAAAGTTTTTAGTAGCTTTGTGGTTATGTATTGTGAAAGAATATGGGAAGAAAATCTGAAAAGCAATTCCAAAACTAGATTCTAGGGTTCGCCATCACAACTCAACACGATAGGATCCATCCTAGTCGGGTTGGGTTGTGACACCCTTATCCCTTCTTCTAGATTGCTTAGTACCTCTCATTTTCTAGGTTCTAACCATGCAACTTTGACTGTGGCTAATAAAATCTAGAATTTTTTGGAAAAAAACAAATTAGTGTATCTTTTGTGTATGCTTCCTCTTCACTTTACATTACAAAATTGTTATGTGACCAGCTTACAAATTTTCATAGTATATTTCATTTGTCTTGGTTGGTTGGTGATGACTTTAATGCTATCTCTACCCCTTCTAAATGGATTGGGGGGTCTTCCCCTTCTTATCATTCTATGTCAGATTTTAATAATATGATTTTGTATTATAATTTGATTGATATTGGGTTTGTTGGCAATAACTTTGCCTGGAATAGGGGTCACTTATGGTAAAGGCTTGACCGTGTGCTCTTTAATGATTCTTGGATTAACTCTATTAATTTCACTAATGTGCAGCATCTTAGTAGAACTTTGTCTAATCATTCTCCTATGCTTATTAATATTAAGAATAGATAATGTAATGCCTCTTCTCACTTCAGATTTCAAAATATGAGGTTACTTAATAATTCCTTTTTTGATGTTGTTAATTATAATTGAAAATCTCCTTTACATGCTGATAACTCTTTTTTTGGTATGAAAAGACTTTGGTTTAAGCTTAATTGGCTAAAGCAAGTTCTGAATTAGTGGAATCACAATGTGTTCAGAAATATCTTTACTAATATTTTACAAGCTAAACAATGTGTATCTTCCAATGAGAATTTATGTTAGAATGATTTTTCTGATGCTAATTTTTCTTTATTAAAGCAGTCCAAACTTGATTTTTTTAATTTTCAAGCTCAGGAATAGGTCTTTTGGAAGTAGAAAGCTGTTACTAAGCACTTGGTTGAGGTTAATAATACTAAGTGCTTCCATGCCTTAACAAAGAGAAAAAGGATTAAGAATAGTATCAACTACATCCAAAGGGAGGATGGCTCCTATTCTGATAACCTTGTTGAGATTGCTAATTTAGTTGTGGTTCATTTTTAAAACCATTTTAATAAAGTTTTTAATCCTATTCAGGTTATGGATCATTATTTTATTCCAACCTTCTATCCCATGAGGATAATGCTTCTCTTTCTAGGCCTCCCTCTTTTGAGGAGGTTAAAGAAACTTTGTTGCGCATGAATAGTGATTCTGTGGCGGGTCCTAATGGTTTCACGACTCTTCCTTCCAAAAATGTTGGCATATTATTCATAATGATATTTTCTCTGCTATATTGGATTTTTTGCTGGTTATTCTATCCCCAAATTTTTTACATCTACCTCATTAGTGCTTGTTCCTTAAAATAATTCTATTCAAACTTGGAATGATTTCCTTCCTATTATCCTTTGTACTTTCTTTAACAAATTGATTTCTAAAATTATTTCAAATTGTTTTTCTTCTATTTTACCTAATATTATTTCTCCTTATCAAATGGGTTTTGTGAAAGGTAGGGCTATCACGGAAAATTTTCTATTGTCTTAAGAATTAAGTCAAGATTTGGATGTGCGGGTTAGAGGGGGTAATGTGATTTTGGAACTTGATATTGCTAAGGCTTATGACAATATTAATTGGAATTTCATTTACTTTATGCTTAAGCTTTTTGGCTTTAAATCTGTGTTTATTAATCTTATTAAGAATTGTATTGAAAATGTTTAATTTTCCATCATTCTTAATGGTTCCAATCAAGGTTTATTCATGTCTTCTCATTGCTTATGGCAGGGAAATCCTATTTCCCCTGCCCTTTTTATTATTGAGGTTGAGTTTATGTCTAGGGGCCACTCTAATTTATTTGAGTTGAATCATAGTCTTTACTTTAGAACTTTGGGAGGATTCCATATATCCCATTTATGCTTTGCTGATGATTTTATTACTTTTACTAATGCGACTATTAATAGAATTCATAAATTATGGAGTTTTTCAATCTATTTGAAATGTTTAGTGGCCCTACTTTTAGTAAAATTAAATGCTCCTTTATTGCTTCTAAGAGGATCTTCAATGAACGTGTTTTAGCTATTAAAGATGCTACTGGTTTTACTCATTCTAACTTTCCTATCAAGTATCGTGGTGTTCCTCTGTTTAAAGGTAGAAGACAAACTTTTTTGTGCTTTACTTGTTTAAAGTGCTCTTTGTGCTTTACCTATTTATATGTTTCAAACCATTTTTCATACTCATGTTGTTTCTAGTAGGATCCACAAGCTGATTAACAAGTTCTTTTGGAAACGTACTCCCTCTTCTTCTAAAATTACTTGGGCTACTTAGGACAAGTGTTATGGTGTTTTGGATGAAGGTGGTCTTGGTTGTAAAACTTTACATGACCTTGCTAAGGCCTTCTCATTTAAACTTTGGTATAATTTAAGCTCTAAAGAGAATCTTTGGGCTAACTTTATAATCTCTAAATATTGTCTGGGTAACCATCCGACTAATATCTCTCCTAAAATTGGGGACTCTAAAGTTTGGAAAAGGCTTTGCAAGGTCAAATGGGAGGTGGAGCCCTTTATTTCTTGGGGAATTGGTGAGGTAACATTTTTTTCTGGCAAGATAAATGGTTAGATAAATATTCTATTGATTCTATCCTGAATTCTACTTCTTCTACATCGGTTCAAGTTAATTTTTTCTTCAATGAGAGTTTTTGGAACTATGATAAACTCTTTAGTATGATTCCTGATCGTATTATTCACCATATTTTAAACCTTCGTATTAATACTACTTCCAAAGATATTATATTATGAACCAGGCCCACAAAGGCAACAATAAGATGGACATTACTATCCTGAATAAGACCACGACAGCCAGCCACTGAAACAGAGGTAACACCATCAACATTCAATTTAAAGAAATTAGGAGGGGGCTTCTTCTATTGATGAGTATTCTTATTTAGCTTATGTCTTTATGGATTTTGACTGGAGCAATGATTTTTTTGGTTTTGTTGGCTAGATCGTTTTTGGCTATCCTATCTTTTGTTGGTATTGCAAGATGTTCTGCTTCTTCTTTGCTATTGGGGTGCACTGCTGGATGGATCTTTATTCTCTATTGGATGTGCCTCTTTCCTGCCTTTGGGTATTGTGTACTGCTGTTGTAGCACCTGATATTCTCAAGTTCGGGTTATTGGTGGTTGGTATAATGATGTGTATCCTTATTGCTATGTCTTTTTGGATTTTGACTGGAGCAATGATTTTTTGGTTTTGTTGCTGAAGGGCTGTCATATTGTTGCTCTACTACCTGGTTTGGTGCTGGGGGTAATGGTGGGGTTTTGGCTGGGATTTTATATTATAGTCGTGGGATTGTTAAGTGCAGTTGCTGGTGGCATTTTCATAATGTCTTGATTTCTAGCAATTTGGTTAACTCGAGCTCTTTCCTATTTCTCTGCTGGGCTATTGGGGGAGCTGTTCTTCCCAAAATTTTATTGCTGGCTATTTTGTTTGTTGGTTCTATGTTTATAGCTGGGTGTGGTGGTCTGCTTTGCTTATCACTATTTGGTTTCTTGTTAAGCTGTCCTATGCTATTGGTATTTTGAGGCTGGGCTGGTGGATCTTATCTATGGTTATTTTGGAAGGCTCCCCTGGTAGGATTGACTGGCTTGTGGACTCTCCTAATGAGGCTAGTATTAATGAGAGTATTCTGAGCTTGATTAGTCTGAATTCTAAGACTGGCTTTACTTGGAATATTTTTTTTCCATCAGCACCAATTCCATTTTTAACAATTATTTTACTAATATTTTGTTTTGGTGTAATTTCTTCTTTTGCATCTTTTCTAATTTGTAGGTGGAGCTAATTAGGAATGGTTTCAAGTTTTTTGGCAGAAAGATTAGGCCTTATTGTAATCATACTATCTTTATTTTTTGGATGCTTGTCTAAAGCATCATTAGAATGTTTTTAGGGTTCCTTGTATTTTTTTTATAGTGGATACAATTGGCTCGTAGGTTTTCTTTTGCTTTGCTTTGTAGCTCGTAAGAGCATTAGTGAGCTCATGGTCTCCTATAAGGACTCTGTAACCTATTTTTTATATTAACGCATAGACTTCTCTATGGGTTTTAATATAAAAAAATGGAGTGAGCTTGTGTATTATATAATTGATAAAGCAGTGAAGTTTGTTCGGTTTGAGGATTTTCATTGTAGTTAAAAATTCAAATTTGATTTGCAATTACAGGTCTTCTCGATTTATGAAATGAGTTCGAGCCAGTCGACGACATGAATGCAAAACCAGGGCATCACTATATATTGCCCCTTCCAAGAACTACAATTTAGCTTTCTTTTAGAGAATTGTTCCATCATCATTCCTTTAATTATGTTGAGAAAAAGTGGGTTTAGTCCACTTACATGTCAATGCACTTAGGTATGAATATACTTCAGTATTAAGGCTACATATTTATTCAAAATATGCATTAAAGCTGTGTTGACTAAAACTATTTATGGCAATCCAAAAAACCTTATGTATTTTGTGACCATCATCACAGGGAAATTTTTTTTCTTTCTGTTCTTTTAAAGGTGTCTCATGCACACGCTGTGCTCAGATTTTTGAAAAACAACCTTAATTTCTTCACCTAGCCCTTTCTCCATACCTGATATGAAGGCCAAAATGTTCTATAACACAACTAAAGCTTTTTACAAATCCTTCTAAAACCACTCCCAACCCTTCCTTGATTCAGATTCAGCAATGATAAATGAAATTATCAAGAGCCTATTATTCCCATCAAGATAATTCTTAGAATCTAGTACACCTAAATATTTTTATTTCAATGGCATGCATAAACGCTGATTAAAAATCTACAACCGGTGAGGAATCCATCAAAGCAAACTTCATAAAAAACAATGAATCTCTTAAATGATTTGTTTTGATTGACACATGGATATGTTACATGAGAGGTTTTATTTATTTTGAGTAATTCAGACCTTAACGTTGGACCCAACTTGTAGTTATCATCTATTGAACTAAACATTTGGTCTCTTTCTAGTGCTCTTGATCGCCATATTTTCATGTATGGAAAACTCATATCATAAGTAGTCTCCAGGTTATTATTAATGTCCTTTGGTGTAATAATAGATTTCTTTTGACATTGTCCTTGATTTCGTGCGCAACCTAGCTTATAGTTGCTTGCTTCTTCCAAGCTCTTTTTACCTGTGGGTATAAATATGCAGGATGTAATTTTTTCACTTTAATAGAGCAGCCATTTGAATATAATGAAGCTCGTATCCTCCAAGACAACCACAGTATGATTATGTAGCAAATAACTCTTGATTTGTTACTAGCCTTAATCTTGATATCAAAGTTATGTATTATTGTGTTGGAATGAATGAATTATTTGAAACTGACCGAATTCTCAAACTGCGATCCTATAACTAGAGAATTCTCCTCTAAATTGGGATATTCAATAAAACAAATAGACATTCCACCAACTATTATATCATTGTTTTCCATTCTATTGCCACTTAAATCATGTGTATCTACATGCTAGTTATCACATGTAATACCCATATCTTCTTCAAGCTCTTTCACAATGAAAACTACCTGCGTTCGATGGGAATCAGAAGAATATGTAAGCATGTTGGTTACATATGTATCACTTATAATGGGCATGCAATTTTTAGGCAATTTTCCATTGATGTGATAGCATACGTTATAAGCATGACCCCTTAGCTATGGGCATCAAAGTCTTAATATGTTGTTAGAACTATTAAGTTTGTCACAAGGCTAACTAAGAGGGGGATGAATTGGCTATTTAGTTTTTTTTGGAATTTTTTAAAACTATTTCTAGAAAATTAAATCTCTGATTCTTAAATTATGCAGTTGTTTGAATATGATTTTTACAAAAGTTTTTTAAACCACAAAACATTAAAGTGCATAATAAAATATGGAAAATAGAAGAACACAAAATTTTATAGTGGTTCGGTCCAACTTAACTACATCCACTCGCTAAAGATTTCTTCTTAGATATTGCACTAAATAATAGTAACACTCTTTGGTCCCACCGTAAGGCAGAGAATCTCTTATAAATTCTCTCCTACCAATCTGGTGCAAAAAAAGACCTTCATCCTTTTTCGCCCTCCTGGTGATGGTAGGGAATCATCGTACTTTTTTACCCTCACTAGTGAAGGCAGAGAACCGTCATCCTTTTTCACCCTCCTGATGAAGGCAGATAACCCGTGACCAATATTGAAGAACTTCACTTAAGAGCCTTCAGAGTAGATGGTTAGAAACTTGAAGGAGACAAAGACATCCTTGCTTTGGGCAACCTTGTGAATCCCTCACAACTCCCCCTCACTTGATCTCTCACTCTTTACTCTCACAATCTCTCCCAAACACTCACACTCAATGGCCACTCTCAAGAGAAATTCACAACAATGGTGTTTAATGGTAGTTTTTAGGATTCTTTATATAGAAATAACATAAAAAATTGTTCAATCAAATAAAAATTGCAAGAAAACTACCCTACGATCTTATTATACAATCGCATATAGTCTTGTACGATCCGTCTGTATGAATGTATAACATCTCATACGAATAGTTCAAATCTGTCTATACAAACTAGCATGAACTCAATTTTAACATCTGTATGAAATGTATATCATTCCGTACAAACAATTCAAAAATCTATATATGATTCTAGACGAACATGATTTTGAATTTTGTTAGTCGTCTCTAAACTGACATTGTACTGTACAAATAGTTGAAAAACTAGACAAGTTCATCTAGTATGATTATGTACGAACCCATTTCATACTATGTGAGTTGTCTATACTAACCATACATCATACAATATGTATTATTTAAATAAATCTAAAGTTTTGACTTACTCCCATGTGTATATGTGTACTATTATCCAAATTATAATCACACTCTCAAACTCAAGAAAAATAGAAAAATTAAATACTTCATTATATGTAACCCTAATCTAATATGTCTTGAAGTCTTCGATAGTCTGGAGTATGATTTTTCTAAAACATTAGTACACATAAATAATAAAAGAAATATTTCCAATATATTGTTAAGATAGTTGCTATTTGAATGCTTTACATTTT
>NW_021318730.1:0-7976 GCF_001605985.2 Dendrobium catenatum
GTTTGATCAATGTTTGTGGAAGAAAATATGTAAGTTTAAGGTGGAGTGTAGAGGGGATCTTTAAACTCATTCGGTTCTATCTTTTCTTATGTTCTCTATTTCTTTTGTATAATTAATGAAAATAAGTTTGCTTCATTTCACATATGGCTAAATTCTCTAATGTTGGATTAATGGTGTAAATGAAATGTGAAGTACTAATAAATTCTCTTTATCAATAATTTAATGATATTTTTAATATATCAGATCTTCATTTAATATACATAGTGGTCATATATGAAGTTAATATTAGGTGTAATGTGGAGTCTAGGAATAAGAAAGCAGACATAATCAGATATATTTGATTGATATGATGCAAGCATAGATATAGCGTTTGACATATATCAAATTTATATAGATGAATTGTAATGAGGGTTTTTTAATAATACATGCTTTACTTACTCTTTTAAGATTTTCATATGGTGATAAATTATGGAATTTTAGAGTAGTATATAGGTTAGAAGGTTTAATATGTCCTTTGTTTCTTCATGCTCGACTGAGTGATCAATGATGCATATGTTCTGCATAGCATCAATATAAAAAAGAATCATTAGAAAATATATTGTATATACATTCCATCATTCCAAAATATTTTATTTAAATAGTGTTTCATTTAAATTTTTTTATTTTAAATTAGGAGATTGAATCTCTACTAAAACTTATTTTTATTAAGTAGGATAATCATTGTAATTGTAGTAGATAGTACTAATATTTGCAAGTAAATATTCTTTCTAGTGGGATCAATGACATACTCTAACAATATATTACTTGATTCGAAACCTATACTTATGTATATTAAGTGAAGTTTTTAAAATTTTAATATGAAAGAAAACCCATGCATTATTTAGGGATTAAAAATCCTAATTATTTTCACAATTCTTTAGGTTACTTCACTGCCCCTATTAGTACATAAACTTTTCACTCGAAATACTTTACAATCAAACAATATAATTTTTAATAAGAAAATAATCAATTTGAATTTTATTATATCTATTCTTATAAGTAATGAGATGCTCATTTCTTTTCTTAAAAAGTACTAACAATACAAAATCAAAAGCTAAACAAAAATTTTAATTCAAGAGGTATATTTATAATAATTTTTCTAAGTCATTTAAAAATTTAATTTTAAAACTATATACAAAAACCTACTTAAGAGCATAAACACTTATAATATTACTAATCTTATCATAAATAATAAATTTAAAGCTATAATTATATCACTAATTCTATTAATTTTTATAATATTATCCTTTAAACTCTTATCTATAATCATGTATCCATCATTTCTAGTTTGACTCTTACCAGATACCATAGCTTCAATCTTAAACTATCAATCTCCTTAACCTTCTCTTTAACCCATTCAGTTTCCATAATACATACAATAATTATCTTTCTATGAATCATAATATATATTAATTTTATTAACTTTCTTGTAAGGGAACTTATTTCTAAGTTTGTATCCTAATTTCATAATATCACCATGAGAGAATGGAAAATTGTATAGAAGAAGCTAAGATTAGATGCTACGGTCAGTGTTATTAGAGCAAGTAAGGCACTCTAGTTGAGAGTCTTCCTATAGCTAAGCTTGAATGAGGGGATAATGGTATGATGGGAGCTAATGACTGAGATAGCAATGAGTAGCAAACTTCTTGACTGATGGCCCGTCCTCAACTCGCCCAACTTAATGCAACTTCCTAGGTTGGTTTAGGTGAGTTTCCCTCTTAAGGATGAGCATCTTCATTATGACTTGGCCACTACTTATTAAGACATTTGTGAAGGTAGTTATGTGTATACAATTATATTTCTCTCTAGAAGTTGAACAAATCCATATCAGACTTGTGCCTAATTGTGTTGTTATTTTAAAGTGACAACAAAATATGACTTATGCTCCATATTTTATTCTTGATAATCAAACAATTAATATTTTTTGTCATCTTTATTATGCACATGGCAATAAAAACAGTGATATGGTGTCTTTAGTTCATCAATCATAGACATTATCACCAATACTACTGCCACACCACTGCCATTGTCCATTAATCAGTGGCTTGGCAGTACTTTAATATGACTAGGTTGATCAAGGAGGCATATGGGTCACCTCATTACTTTCTTATCAAGCAAGGATGCCATTGGTGCATCCATTATAGTAGAAAATTTTGGAGGACTAACAATTGTGTGGAACCTCCAATCAATTGTCATTTATTTTTTTCCTTATTCAAACTTTGCCTTCATGCATGTGATCACCCAGTTCCCCCTTCTACAAGAAGACGGATCAATGCCTATTATAACTTATCAAAATCATCAACCTTCAATGTTCTTAACTATCATCTCAAGAGATAGATTTCATTTGGGGTAGTTTTTTTGTTACTTTCTAAAACAGCTTTTTAGAACAAAATTTTTTTGGATTACAAATTTTTGTACTGAAAAACTGGTTTAGAAAGTAATAAGAAAATTGTCTCAAACAAAGCCATAGTCTTTAATAGTCAAAATTCAAACATTATACACACACTTCTTTAGTTATGTCAAAGGGAACATATTTGTAACTCAAAATTTGGATTTACTTGAACTAAGATTTTGTTTGAGATAGCTTTCTTATTGCTTTATAAAATAGTTTTTTAGTATAAAAAATTTTTGAAATAGGAATTTTTATAAAATATTTTATAATTTTTTTCTCAAAATTATTTATATAAAATATATTTGAGATTTTTACATACATAACACCTAAAACTATTGTTATTACATATCTAACACCCAAACTACCATATTTACTTATATATCACCTAAACAACATTCCTAACATCTAAAATACCACCCCGTTAAGTTGTCGTCAAAACCCCACCCCGAAGTGTGTGAGCCTGTTCTTTTTCGAGCAAGCGCCGTCACTCTCCACCATTCCCCCCACCCCGACATCATACCACCGATGGTGAAGACTGCGAAGGGTAGGCCGCCGCAATTTCACACTATTCCATGCGCCACCTCCTCCAACGAGGCGAGAAACGCCTTCTTGCGAAAGAGCGTCCACGACTCCTCCGGTGAAAGCGATTGGAGGCTAGGGACTTGGCTCAATGCGCCAATGATGCAGGTTACTAACTCCTCTTTTGGGGTTGTGATTATGACCTAGCTTCCATGGTTGTTGGACGATAGAACGAGCTTAACTGCATCCCTCAGTGTGCTTCTCCAGACATCGTCGAGCATGAGGACTTGGCTCCCATGCATGGTCCGGCTAGCACCCAATCGAGCAGCTACTCTAGATCTTTCAGCCACGAACCAAGCAAACAAAAACAAAGTAATTGAATTTTCACCAGCTCCCTCATTTGATCACGATTCTGCTGAAACATTGCCAAAGGAATCTAATGAACCTACAAAGTAAACAAATGAATAGGATAACAAAACACCAACTATACAGCCATTAATACATTCCTTCTTTTGTTAATACATTATGTGTTTGTCGTGGAATGCAGAGATTGCGGCACAAATCCTATCCATAGCCAAGCGAGATGACGAACAACAAGATAGAAAAATAGTGAGCTTGGGGTCCAAATTTGCACTCTTTATGACCAACTTAATATGCGCTAACAACTTAGCATGCCTCCATAAGCTTTAGCATATTTGTCAATACAAAACAGAAGTTGCAAAGGCATTCAAAGTAGATGCTGGCAAGTTTTATGTACATAAGCTTTCAAAACAGAAGTTGCAAAGGCTTGCTGTCTCTCTCGAATTTTTCCTTGGTAGGTTTCCTTGGAAGACAAACATCCGACTTGTGGATTGCTTGATGGAGAAGGCGAGGCGCGAAAATCAGTCAGTTGCTCGAACAGAAGAGTTGTGCGCGAAGACAATAAGACGAGACGGATTGGGAATTCTGACAGCGCTTAAAATGGAGTGTTATAATAGATAAAAAGGGTTGTTTTAGGTGGTATATAAGTAAATATGATAGTTTAGATGTTAGATATGTAATAACAATAATTTTAAGTGTTATGTATATAAAAATTCCAATATATTTGTGCCCTCTGTGTGTGCAATTCTCACTCTCTCTATTTATATATGTGTAAGGGCTCAACAATTATCATCTTAGGAATTGTTTTTTCTCTAACAGAGATTCTATACATGCAACCTGTATGCTATGAAGTGATAGGCATTTATCCACTTAATGACAAACATATTGATAAGGACTTGATTTTTGTTCTTTAGTACGTCTTTTGGTCGTTACTTAAATTTTCATAAGGTACAAAGTACAAACTTTTGTATTATAATTGAATTGGTGGCCACTCATTTTAGCCGAATCCAATGTTCCTCAGTGCTTTATTCATTACATTTGCTGTTACAGTGGGTAAATTAATGCGTCCGGTCACCTGATATGCGGACAGCCAATTCAGAGACACCACCTCACCCGGATGCACTGGGCCCCGGTATTTTTGAGTGACGTGGCGTGTTTTTATTGGTGTCCGGATTCGGTGTCCGGACGAATCCGGACACCGGACACAATAATTTGCCGTTATAGTGACATTTTTTTGGTGACTTTGGGAGATTAAGGTTTTATTTGGGACAATTTTTTAATGCTTCTTGAAATATTTTTTTTAATATAAAAATTAAAATTTTTGTACTAAAAAGCTGTTTCAAGAAGCATAAAAAAAACTATCCCAAACAAAACTTAAGATTTTGTTTCTTATTATTTTAAAAAGTATTAAGAAAGGTATCCCGAATGAAACCTGCTGAAACTTAAAGATTTGAAAAATAATTGTAATATGTGAAAATGATTTTGACTGTCTAATGATATTATTTTGCTTATATATTGAATTAAGAGTTTATTTGAGATTGTTGTGAGTTTTTATAAAAGTAATTATAAAATTATTAGAATAAAAACAATTTTTTGAAAGAAATTATGAAAACTATAAATGCTTTCTATCTGAAAAAAAAGACACTAATTTTTTATTAGTACTACACTTTAAATAACTTAACTATAAAAATAATTTTCTATCACATAAAATTTAAGAAAAAAAAAAGCTGATTAGAAAATATTTATTTAAGGTAAATTTTAAGCAGTTCTCCATCAAATTCAAATTTATAGAAATTTTTATCACCCTTTTAAGACTTAGTTAGAAAGTATTAGAAACGGTATTTGTTTAATAAATTTAAATAAGAATTTGACTTTTAAGAGAATACAATGGAGAAAAAAGATTCATATAGCCAATCTCATGAAGTGGGATAAAGGCTTAGTGTTATAGTTGTCATTATTGTTCTATGTATACTTGTTGCAGGCTTAGAAATTCCAGGCAATAGAGTGATCAGAATATTTTACGTCTTAGTGGTAAACAAAACCACAACACACAAACATACATAGAAATAATAGAAAAATATCATGATTTTTACGTGGAAAATCTTTAAAAGGAAAAAATCACGAGGCCTCGCTCAGTTGAATAGGTTCCATTGTTGTTTGAATGGATTACAAAAGTAGACTTGTCTTTCAACTTGGGGACAATACAAATACAATATGTTAAAAATCTAGCTAAACTTTGGATGGATATGACAGACATCAAAAATTCGGTGTCAACAATTAGTAGATTGTTCTGCAAAGGTCAGAAGATGATTAAGATCCAGTGATTTGCAACGAATAAGAAGCCCGACGATAGTCGGAGAACGGAAAAAAAATTCGGCGTCAGTCAGGAAGAGATCTGACAATAGCCGATGAACTTGCAGATGTCCGGCAAAGGTTGGGAAGAGATCAGGAGGCATTCGATGAACGAGTGAAGTCCTGTGACGATCCAGAAGATATTCAGCGGGAGTCGACGGGCGAAAATCCGATGATGGTGGAGAAAAATTTCGGTGGCGATCGACGGACAAGGGGAAGTTTGGTGATGGTCTGGAAGAGATTCAAAAACAGTTGATGAACGAGCAAATGTCCGGCAAAGGTTGGGAAGAGATCAGGAGGCATTCGATGAACGTGTGAAGTCCAGTGATGGTCGAGAAGATATTCAGCGGGCGAAAATTCGACGATGGTGGAGAAAAAATTCGGTGGCGATCGACGGACAAGGGGAAGTTTGGTGATGGTCTGGAAGAGATTCGAAAATAGTTTATGAATGGGCAAATGTTCGATAAAGGTTGGGAAGAGATCCGGCGGCGATCAACAAACAGTCGGAAGTCTGACGACGTCCGGGAAGGCATCCGGCGGCGGTCAATAGGCGGAAGTCCGATGAAGATGGAAAAAAAATCTAGCGATCGTCGAAAAAAGATCTGGTGGTGGTCGATGGCAATCGGAAGTCGGAAAAAGATTCGGTGTTGTCGGTGAAAAAGTGCTCCCAAGTTCTCTCCTTATATTTCTCTCTTCCTCTTTTTTCTCTGCTTTTTTTTTTCTTCTCTTTATGTGAAGAATGTGGTATATTTAAATTTTTTCGGGAGTGGCATGACTTGTAAATATGAGGATGATTAAGGTCAAATCGAGAGTGTTAGGATGGATGGCCGATATCGACTTCTTTGATCATAGACCATTGATCCAGCATTTAAGTACATTAATGATGTTAGAATTCGATGATCTTGGGTTCTCATCGAGCTGCTCGATGAGACTATAAATGTTTCATATTCGACAAGCATTTAGCTATCCAATTAATGCTTTGAAGTCTCCAAGTATGTTTTCAATCTTTGATTTGGGTTCATTTGGGCTCGGATTGGACTAATTTTGGTGTCGTTGGGGTTGTCTCGCCAAGATGTTCAATTTAAAATTGGAGTTCATATGGCTCCGATTTTAATTTTTAAAATCTTAATCTCATATTTGCATCGATATTCGTGCCCGATCAAAATGAACATTTTGTGATATATGAGTTGCCCCCTATTTTTGAATGTTAAAGCTTGCAAAGCTTGAAAATATATGTCAAAGCTTTAAAAAAAATTTATAAGACTAATTTTCACGTAATTAATTAATCCTACACAAAAATAGGGACTAATTACTTATATTAAATTTAAATATACTATTATGACTACTTTTAAAAAGAAAGGTATTAACTTTAATGTTCATTATAACTTGTTTGTGGGAATATAATGTTAACTAACTACTTATGATAAAATATTTAACAGAAAATAAGCATTAGCATATATTCGAATATGAGATTAAGAACCTTTTTGGCTTTTGGCCTTCTGGTTTTCCGGGAGGTTTTTGAATTCCTTTCTTATTATTTCATTTATTATAATATATTTTTCAATGGAAATATTAATTTTTGCCTTTTAAAATTAAAAAAAAAATTGATAAAAAATCTAAAAAACGATTACACAAAATTTTTGGATATTCCTTCAGTTATTCCCACCTTGAACCTATAAATACTCCCTTAGGGGTAGGGGAAAAACACAATCTCTTATGTCGGTCCAAATTTTCTTCTTTGAATTGGTAGTTCGGGATTGTTGACAGTAATCAAAGCATTGCCTTCTTATGTCGGTCCTTTCTTGAATTGGTATCTTGGAGGGCTTTGACGACAATCAAAGCACTTCCGTCTTGTGACAGTCCTTCTGTGGATTTGTATCTCAAAGAGCTTTGATGGCGATCAAAGCATTGTTCCTTTGTGCAGGTCCTTCCTTGGATTAGCACTTTGGAGGATACCTAGTGATATTTTGGGGATTGGCAGAATTTTGATGATAGTTTATGGCCGACAATCATAAGTCGTTCCTTTGACACAAGAAATTAGGAAGCGTACCTAACATAGGTAATTAGGTGATAATCAGACATTGGCACGCAGGTGATGATAATTGAGCTGAATTTTATTGCAGATAGTAGATATGCACATTGACGGGGTAAACAATAATTACCTTGATGTAGTGGTTAAACGCTATGTTTATCATCACAATCAAGTGAATACTTGTTGTATATAATTTTGAGACATTTATATGAGTTTGATGTTTGCTTCTGATGTAAGAAAGATCTTGTATTCATGCAAGAATTTCTTTTGCTTGTGAATTTG
>NW_021318730.1:8076-9549 GCF_001605985.2 Dendrobium catenatum
TCATTTATTAATTGAATAAAATTATCTAATTTTTAATATAGTAATATCATTTATTTAATTATTTAAAAAGTACGTCAATTGAATCAGTCGATTCAACAGAACCAGGACTGATTCACCGATTGAGCTGGTGGTTCTTACCGGTTCAATGCGGTTCTATGCAGAAACGATTTTCAGACTGAACCGAACCGGACTTGTGGTCAGTTTGTGCTTGAACCAGCTGGTCCGGTCCAATTTTTAAAACCTTGAGTAAATTAGTAATTAAATTGTTAGATATTCAATTAGACAAAAGTTATCCATACTCTACAAAAGTTAATAAGCCTATGCTAAATTATATTAGAAGAAAAAACATTCAAGGAGGTTATACCTACTAAGGTCAATCTAGCTAAGGTCATGCATGAGCGAGAAGGTTATCCTAGGTTTGTGAAGATAAAATAAAATCGTCTGAGCAAGTATGCACACTTCATCTCTCTGAGGCACCCTTACACTGTGGTCTCTGTGGCTATTGCTCTCACACGAGAGGTGTTGCACTTACATGGATTCTCATAATCCATTATGTTAGATAGAGACAAGGTGTTCCTCAATAGTTTATGGAATGAGTTGTTCTGTTTAGAGGGGGCAGTCCTAAAGAGGAACACAAAATTCCATTCCCAAACAGATGGCAAGACGGAAGTGGTCAATAGAAGCGTGGAGACTTATTTGTGATGCATTGTATCAAATACGTCGGAGAGTTGGACAAAGTGGATTTCTTGAGCCAAGTATTGGTACAACACTTTGTACCATTCAGTAGCACAGACCGCCTCTTTTAGGATTCTCTATGGGAGAGATCCACCTCATTTGATGCATTATAGGCATAATGCTACACCAGTATTTAATGTAGATTAGTCTTTAGAGGAGCGGGATGGGATACTAGAAGAGCTCAAGAGACATCTCTTGAGGGCACAACATGTCATGAAGAGGAAGGCTAATTAACACAAGAGAGAAGTACACTTCGAGCTAGGAGATATGGTTTTCTTGAAGTTGAGACCCTACCAGTAAAAGATTGATGCGTCTTGTAAGTAAAAATATCAAGTACATAGAAAGAAAATAGCAGGAATCAAATATTAGGACTGATTTTTGGATTCTCTTCAACAATAATGAAAGATACAAGTGATCTACTATTCGAGAGGTAGATCAACTCTCCCACAAACCCTAGACGCGCAAGGAAACTCACAACAAATCCTAGAATAAACTTCAACAAAACATAAGATCAAACCCTCCAACCCTAGACCAAACTCCCCCTTAAATTGCCCTAACACACAATTAAACATTCCTAATAAGCATAAACACAATTAGGAAACTTTCCTAAACAATTAAACCCTTCATAAACGGCATAAACACAATTAAGAAACCTTACTAAACAATTAAGCCCTTCCTGAACAGTATAAACACAATTCGAAAACCTTCTTAAACAATTGTCCCTTGATTAGGAACACA
>NW_021318731.1:0-3303 GCF_001605985.2 Dendrobium catenatum
ATCTGCTGTTTTACTCAACTGCTGCTCTCAAAAACCCAAAAACTGCTGTTTTCAGGGGAAAACAGCCTCTGACAACCCAAATTCTGCAAAAATCTGCAGCGAAACAGTGAAAAAACAGCCCTCCACCGTCCGGATCTCGCTCTGATACCAATTTGATAGGAAACACTTGGATTTCCAAGTGTTTCTCACCAAAACCAAAGTAGATCCAAGCAAATATTGCTATCCACAGCAGAAAAACAACAAAACTCCAGAAAAACTGAGAGAAAGAAGTAGGGAGAATCGTAGAAAGACGATGCAAACGTTTTTATTTCAATAAAGGATGAAAAACACTTGCAAGATACAACTTTCCTTCAATTCGAGAGGAAGGAAAAACTCTCCAACGATCTCCGGCAACGCCAAGAGCCTAAGAACAACAAACCCTAGATCTCCAACTAATTCAAATTCAACATAACCCCTCATTCACACCCAAAACTCCTAATTAAAGACAAAGGACAATTAAAAACTTCCTAAAACAGCCCTCAACATTCAAAATTTCCCTCCAAACGCTCCCAAAACCCACGCGGCTCATCTCCCGTTTCCGCTCAGAATCGCGCTCCCCCCCCTTCCCCCCCCAGACCCCCCCCCCCCCCCCCCCCCCCGTTTTTTCCGCCTGTAGAAACAGTGGACCGGTCCGGTCCAGCCGGCCCCTCCTGGGCCGACGTAACATAGGACTGGAGGAGGAGGAAACGGGGGACAGTTCAAATGGCTGACCTAGAAGGAGATGCAGGATAAGAGGTCAAAGGGGTTATGTTTTAGATGCGAAGAGAAGTACATGTCCGGATACAGGTGTAAAGACCGAACTCTTCAGGTTCTCCTCGTTTGCGAAGACGAGGAAGACGAGGAGGGAGGAGGGAGGTGGGAGCGGGTCAGAAGGGGATGAGAAGCTGCATCTGGATGTGGCAGAAGTTTCTTTGAACTCAGTAGTGGGATTCACTCCGAGTCACACTATGAAAGTAAGAGGAGAGATAGCTGACCGTGAAGTGTTGATGCTGATCGATAGTGGGGCAACCCACAATTTCATTTCTGCCGAGATCGTTGATCAGTTGGGGATGGAGCTAGTCGATACAGGAGGCTATGTGGTGATGATGGGCACGGGGAAAGTGGAGATGGGGAGAGGAGTTTGCAGGGGAGTGGTCTTGACCATCCAAGGGCTACAAGTGAGAGAGGATTTTCTTCCCTTAGAATTGGAAAGTACCGATGTCATCCTGGGGATGAAATGGCTGCAGACTATTGGGGAGACCAAGGTCAACTGGGGTGCTCTGAGGATGGAACTGATGATAGAAAGGCAGAGGAAGGTGATCCAGGGGGATGCAGGGCTGTCATGGGCAGTCGTATCTCTCAAATCCATGATCAGAACCATATAGGAGGTCGGAGGGGGATTTTTGGTGGAGTTACAACGTTTGGAGAGGGTCAGTGTGAGGGAAGAAGGAGACATTCCACCGATGGTACAACCGCTCATACAACAATAAAGGGAGGTGTTCCAGCCACCCCAGAGATTGCCACCACCTAGAGAGCAGGAGCATGCCATTCTTCTAAAAGAGGGAGTGTCACTGATCAGTGTTCGACCATATCGCTACCCCTAGATTCAGAAGGATGAAATTGAGAAGCTGATCAAGGAGATGTTGGAAGCAGGGATCGTCAGACCCAGTGTGAGTCCTTTCTCCAGTCCAGTCTTACTGGTCAAAAAGAAGGATGGGAGCTGGAGATTTTGTGTGGACTATAGAGCCCTGAACAAGGAGATAGTACCGGACAAATTCCTCATTCCAGTGATCGATGAGTTACTAGATGAGCTGCATGGAGCGGTTGTGTTTTCAAAGATGAACCTAAAGTCAAGCTACCACCAAATCAGAATGAAGGAAGGGGACATTCAGAAAACGGCGTTCAGAACACACGAGGGGCACAATGAGTTCTTAGTGATGCCATTTGGACTCACTAACGCCCCCACTACCTTTCAGTCCTTGATGAATAGGGTATTCAGGCAGCACCTGAGGAAGTTTGTGCTAGTCTTCTTTGATGATATTTCGGTGTACAGTCAGACCGAGGAGGAACATTTGAAGCATCTAAAGGAGGTTTTGAGGATCCTACAGACACATTAGCTGAAAGCTAACTTAAAGAAATACAGTTTTGCCCAGTCGAGGGTGGAATATTTGGGACATGTAGTGCTCAAGAGGGAGTGGCAACTGACCAGTCAAAGATTGAAGCAATGCATAAATGGCCCATGCCCAAAAACATCAGGGAGCTGAGGGGTTTCTTAGGACTGATGGGATACTATCAGAGGTTTGTGAAGGGGTACAGTTCCATCACTTGGCCGTTGACGGAATAGCTGAAGAAAGACAACTTCTCCTGGGGTGATGCAGCGACCCAGGCCTTCGAAAGGTTGAAGAAAGCTATGACCACTGTTCCAGTTCTAGCCCTTCCAGATTTCAGCCAGGCCTTTATGGTAGAGACCGATGCGTCAGGATATGGGCTGAGAGCAATGTTGATGCAGAACCACAGGCCTGTAACATACTTCAGTCAAGTGCTATCAACCAGGGCAAGATTGAAGTCAGTGTACGAGAGAGAGCTGTTGGCGATTGTCTTAGCCATTCAGAAGTGGCGCCCCTACCTGTTGGGGCGACATTTCATTGTCTGGACTGATCAGAGGAGTTTGAAGTATCTCTTGGAGCGAAGGATGGTGACCGAGGAGCATCAGCGGTGGCTATCCAAACTGTTAGGCTACGACTTCGAGATCCAGTACAGGCCTGGTTTGGAAAGTAAAGCAGCTGACGCCTTATCCAAATGTGTGGGGGAGCTCCATAAGCTAGCTCTGTCAGTATCATTGATGGTCGACTGGGGGGTCATCAAGGAAGAAAGTATGCTAGATGAAGAATTGGGGAAGATCAGGGAGGATCTGAGGAAAGACAAGAGCAGTCAGCCTGGTTATAGCATTGAGGGGGAGAGATTATTGTATCAGGGGAGGTTCTTGATGCCATGAACTTCCATACATATTCCACACTTGTTGCAGGAGTTCCACGATAGTGCAGTCGGGGGCCATTCAGGGGTACAGAAGACGTACAGAAGGTTAGCAGCTGAGCTCTACAGGAAAGGGATGCATAAGGATGTAGAGGAGATGGTGGCAAGGTGTGAGGTGTGCCAGAGAAATAAATACATGGCAATGGCACCAAGAGGGTTACTCCAACCATTGACACTTCCGAACAAAGTATGGGAGGAAGTGTCTATGGATTTCATCGACGGCCTACCCCGTTCAGAGGGATATATAGTCAT
>NW_021318731.1:3403-11240 GCF_001605985.2 Dendrobium catenatum
GAGAATTTGACTTTTAACATGACACAATGGCAAAAAAAGATTTATGTAGCCGACCCCACATAGTGGGACAAAGGCTTGATGTTGTTGTTGTTGTTGAATGGAAATTTGAAAATAGAGATTGAAGAATATTATTTTTTATTGATAGTCAATATTTTAATATTATATATATAATACTAACTCTGACTTTCACGATTTCACTAGATCTCTTGATGCGGTGATATTCCTTCTCTTCTACAACGCCAACAGTTGCTTGCCTCTACGATCCCATTTTTTGCCGGAGAAAACAACACATGGATGGAGCTCAGCTTCCAATTTTCTCTTGCAGCTTGCCAGAACCTATGATGCACCGACACTTCTCCTCAAAGAGGTGTGCAGTGTCCGAAACCGTATCCAACATGACACTCGTCCAACACTCCTCCGACACGTGTCGGACACGCCGAAAACATGTCTGATTAAAAAGTATTAAATACAAATTGGACACGCGTGTTCGAGTGTCTGACACGCATATCTTAAATATTTTATGAATTTTTTAAAATATAATTTCTTGTATTTGGCGGGATTTATACTAAATTTCTTATTTCCTATCCACAACACCAAATCAACGTCCGCGCTTAATACCCAATCATCGAATATTCTCATTTTCATTTCTTTTTGGCAGTGAAGGTATTTTCATCTCCTCTCTCGGTGACTGATAAACGGCATCGATGTCTGACTCTCAACATCCTAATACTAATCATTTTAAGCACAACTTCTAGTTAAATGACTTATTATTTTCAAATTATTTTTAAAATTATACTTATTTAATTTTTATACACTATTTTTTAAATATAAAAACTATAATACCGTATCCAACCCGTGTCCGTGTCCTATATTTTCAATAACTGACGTGTCCCGTGTCTGTGTCATGTCGTATCAGTATCGTCGTGTCCGTGTCTATGCATCATAGGCCAGAACTTGCACTTATGGTGAACATCAGATTCTCATTCAATCTCTCATTCATTTGTTTCTCTTCAAGCATTTATGTTCTTTGAGCTGCCTTACGGGTTACGGCCCTCTAATTTCTTCTCCGAGAAGCTTCCACCATTTACTTTTCGGTGAGCTGTCACTTCTTGTGTTCTTCAATGTTTGGTATAGTTTTTCAATATTTTTCATTTATTTTTCTGCTGCAAGGAAGCTCATAAAGTTGTTAAGGACGCCACAAAGTCTGAGTGAGAACTCAAGGAGGCTGAAATAGCAACTTTTGAATTTTTCTATTTCCAAACAAGCAAATTTATATTAGGGTTTAACGGTATGCCATAATGCCACCTTAATTTTCTAACTTTATTGATCTGATATTCTAGTTAGGTTATCATAGCCTTAAAGGAACGTTCTGCAACTTAAAACAACTTTTTTTTTTTTTTTTGGAAAAATATCGAGACCATAACATTTGAAATTCAATTCATCACTGCTACCATTAACTGTGAATTCTGTGTTTTTTTATTCATTCCAGACTTTGAAACCTTTCCAGTCGGGTTGCAACTTAAGAATCGGAGACCCTAAAACTAACTAATACTAACAATGCATGCAATGTGGTTGGGTTGAACTCTGGAAGCTTAATTCTACAGCAATCTGCTCTTGATCCCAATTCTTTAATCATGAAGTTTTCCTAAAAATGATCACACCAAATTAAGGATTACTATAGAAGATGTGATAGAAGAATTAATATATAGAAATAATCCATCAACACTAACCATTTGGAAGAATTTATAACGCAGGTATGAGACATTGAACCATATCTAACTTTATATTTCCATGATGTCGTAGTGACTAAATGCCATGGGGGGAGAGTCTAGCTGATTAATTATAAGGTAAATGAAATGATGGGCACATAAAAGTTCAATGTAAAACTAAACATAAAGCTGCTAACCTGTACAGCTAATACTGAAACAAAGCATGGGACTAGTTTCTAAGCCATCACTTGTAGAATTAGGCTTTGATTCCAGCATAAACATACATTTGTTCAAATAGTTTTGAGAAAGTTAGCATTAGTTCGCCTGCACAGAAGGGGAGGACTACATATTTTAAGTTAAAAATAGGAGACCCACTGCATAACTTATCACATGCTTTAACATAATTGGATATCCCATTAATGATGAATATCAGCACATGTGAGAACACTAATAAGTGTTCTGATGATTCTCATCCAAAAATAGAGCCACTTAGGCTTCGTTTGGGACGGCTGCAGCTGTCGGTAAAGCAGGTTGTGAAGTTGTTGTACAAAAAATTGAGTTCTGAAGTTGCTGTATAAAAAGCAGTATATTTTATTTGGGAAGTACAACTGCTGAGCTGCTGTGCTGCAGCTATATGGGAAGTAATTACGTTTATAGCCTTACATATATTGTGATGAAAAAAAATTGTTTGGATAGTATATTTTGTTTGGATAGTGTATTTTGTTTGAAAATTTTATTTTATTTGGATAGTATAACTGTGAAGCTATTGTGCTATAACCGTGCGAGAATAAATTATGTTGATACCCTTATATATATTGAAATGAAAAAAAATTGATCTAAGAGAATTTTTTAAATCAGTATATTTTATTTGAAAATTTTAATTGTCGAGTTGTATGCTACAACAGTATGAGAATAAATTATTTTGATCAATTAAATATAATTGGAAGAAAAAATTATTTATATGAAAAATTTCTTAAAATTAATATAATTACAAACTAACAATTTTAAATTAAAATAGAATAATTTTATCAAAGCGAATAATAATTCTAGTTGGTTTGAGTTAGAAAAATAAAAACTTAAGCAAAAAAAAAAATTGATGCTCCACTCGGTACTCCTCTCTGTCATTCACGGCAGCACATAGATAGCTAACAATTTGAAGCTCCATTCGGTACTCCACCTCCATGCTAGCTCCACCTAGAGGAGGCTTATCAGCGGCAGAACTTGCCGATTAAATAAATCTTAAAATAAAATAGTTTAATAATATAATTGCATATATATAAATAAATTGTTTAATAAGAATAATAATGTAATATTAAATATAATATGTAAATAAAAAATAAAAATATGTTTCTAATTTTAATAAATTATATGCATTTTCAGCTCAAATGTATATCCCAAGTAATTTGATAGTAGCTTGTATTGAATTGTCTTTTAGTCCCACATCTTAGATAAATTTAAGTAGTCCTCTTTATATAATGTAAAGCACAAATCACAAACAAGAATTAATGATGCATGATAGTGGTAGTTTTATATTTTTGGTTAAATTTGTTTGCATAAGCATATGTTAAATGTATTTAAAATTTTAAAAAATTTAACAAAGTAAAATTGGTATTAAAATAAAAATAAATTTATTGAACTGGCCGGTTCAACTAAACTAGAATATGGTTTACCGATTTAACTAGCAATTCAAAATGATTCGCACCAGTTCAATACAAATCTGATTTTTCCAACTTGTTCGGATCGGCAATTGGTTAGGTTCAGTTTCAAAAACATTGGATTTGCATGAAATCCTCCAACAAAATTAATACACTTATGATTATGTATTACAACAAATTTTTAATAGTAACCTTACCTATTAATAAATCATTTTATTATACTATAAATAAAGCAATGTAGTACTATTAAAAAAAATGAAATCAAAATTGAGCAATTTGGCTTAAGAATCAATTTAAATAAAAAAAAAATAGGGTTATAACATCCTAAATAAATGTCCCATCAACTTGGAAGTTTCCTAGACCATATATTTCTAGTGAGCATTATTCCAACTTTAGTTCTACAATAATTGAACTCTCAAATGATTGTAAATTAATTTTCATGGGCTTATTCATGTTCTCAACCAAGATGATTTGAGCTATATGATGGTATATGAATACTTTTTCCTATAGTACTATGGTTCACTGAACCAGCCTGAGGTTTCATTTGGGATGGTTTTCTTATTGCTTTCTAAAGCAGTTTTTTAGAACAAAAAGTAAAATTTTTATTAAAAAAAGTTGTTTTAAGAAACAATAAAAGGCCGTCCTAAATAAAGCATAAATCAAATTCATTCAACCTCTGAGAAGTTTGCTTGACAATGACAAGTTCAGCACAAAGAAAGTTAGTTTTCCTTGCCTTAGCCTAAAATCATAAGATTAATCCTTGTTTATAACTACATTTCAGATCTCTTGAACCTCTTAATACCATCACATGTTGTGCTCATTGGCAAGCACAAATACTTTAAAGAATAATATCATTTACTTTTGTCAATGCATAGATCCTAAATCATAATCTATAATTCTTGTAAACTTCTCCTAAATCATGATGTGTACACCATGATTAACAAAAAACAATGATTTTGGTCCTCACTTCATGATAACGGTCTCTCTCAAGAGACACATAGGAAGCAACCGTGATATATCGATAAGAGTAACTCAAAGTCTTGTATGAAATCTCTGACCTTTTTATTTTACAAATATTCAAAAAATTTATTATTTTTTTTATCATCACACTTAATTTGTCTTTTTATTATTAACCGTCAAATAGAATGCTCCTCGTAATATTCTTCTTTGGGTGAGCATGAAGACACAAATTTAACCTTTCAATCTCCGAGAGATATTTCTTTTTAATATTAATGGTTATTGATAGCTTTGAAAGGACATTCACGTTAACATTCTAACATGATTGTAATTAGTCTAACTATTTTTATCTACATTTATTGATGTTTCATTATACTTAGGACATTCACGATATTTTAGATGCTTATGATGTTGACATTTATATTAACATCCTAAGTATAATTACAATCATGCAACTCTTTCCCTCGACCATTCATTATGTCATTCTTGAGGGAATCAAGTCAAGAATGAGGAGTATCCTTACCTACAACTTCAAAATTAAGAATATTCATATTATTAACACCCAAGGAATGGTTGTGGTTTGCAACTCCTCTTCATCATCTTTCTATATATCCAAGATGTGTTTCTAGCAATAATGCACCTAAAAGATTAATTTGATAAGGGTATAAGAGTAAACAAAGTACGCAAAGGCTACACATTTCTTCTAAACTCTATCAAACCTTATCAAGACTATTAGCAAACATTGCATGAATGTCAAGTCATCGAGTTGTTTATGCTTTTCCAAACCTATGTCACAACCACATTTAATTAAGCCTTAGGCTTTGTTTGGGACAGCTTTTTTAATGCTTATTAAAGTAGCTTTATTGTACAAAAAATTTAATAAGCCTTTAATTTTTGCATTAGAAAGCTGTTTTAAGAAGCAGTAAGAAAGTCATCCCAAACGTAACATTTGTCATCTACTTTTAGTTTTATATCATAATTTTACTTGAACATTAGCTATTGTTACCTTTTCAACTTCATAACTTCTCTTGCATTAAAATCAACTGCAACACTCAAGTAACATCACCTCCCACTCAACCAACTAAGAAATGATTATATTTAGTATAGTTATCAGGTGGCTCTATAGAATCTCAATCCTAAGTCTTAGGATTTTTCAATCAATGCTAAGATAATAAACAATTTTTTATACCATCCTGAATCTTCTAACATGTAGATATTTAGCATCATTTGTAGGAAGCGAGTTAAGAGGATCCCTCGGTATAGCCTCGAAATTACATTCAGATCAACATCCTAAAATGAGTGTAGTAAAAAAGTGTAAGTCAAGAGGATGTATTTTCAATTGATGATAACATAATAAAGTATTTCTTTTCCATCACGAATATTCCAATGAATAATAATTTAGCATAGTTTATAGGAAGCGAGTTACGGGAGGATGGTCTTCCCCTGCTTGGGTTTGGAGGCAATGTCGTACAACCTTGAAGCGCCACGATGCTATACACTCAAGCATTGTGACACTGTACACTTGTCCTGATTTGGAGATAGAGAGCGGCGCGACGCGATGCTTCAAACCCTGGCGCTATAGCAGTACTAGTAAGGTTAGAGACAAGAGTGAAACACTATGGCACTCCAAACTTGATGTCGTAGCTTTGTGAATCAGGTTGGACAATTTTCTTTCTCGTTTTTCATATTTAACTTGAAGGGTTGCATTCTTTGGTGTAAGTTAGTGTCTCTTTCTCTATTATGTGTAGTGAGCGAATTGTGAAGTTAAGAAAGACAGAAGAGAGAAGCGATTTGTATTAATTCTCCCAAAATTTTATAATGAATTTCTTGATGCGGTGTGGCTCCGTGGTTCTTTCTTGATTTCCAGTTTTTCATGTTAAATCTTGACTTCATTTATCACTACAGGAAAATCGCATGTTACCGGCGGTCAAAATCCGTCGAAAATGCCCAAAATTCGTCGGAAATTAGTATTTCCGACGGATTTCCGGCGGATTTTTTTTCGGCTAAGTTATACCGCACAAAACAGGCCGCCGGAAATGTTTTCGGCGGACTTCCGACGGAATTATTCCGCCGGTACAATTTCTGGCGAACTATTTTACGTCGGAAAATAAAATACTACTGCGTAAATTCGACGACCCAACAGCTGCACCTGCTAAGCCTCTCCCGCCCAACGAGGACCCCAGTCCGCCGCAACCAGCCGCACCCGCGTTGACCCAAGCTAGCCCGCCAGCCGAATCGCGTGTAGCCGCCGTAGGCGAACTTTTGTTCTATCCAGTGAACCGTACGCAGAGGAATTTCGGTTTTAGGCAACAAAGCGCCTGTACCGATTTTTTTTTCAAGTGTACCGCAAAAAATTCGGTACAGGTGCTTTTAGCCTAAAACCGAACCTTCCTCTGCAGTACGTTCACTGGTATAGAATTAAAATTCCCGTAGGCGGCGGATTCAAACCTCACGCCAGCCATGTTTATCAAAGCTCAACATTGCGCCACTATACGGAAAATTTGGTTACTTTCTTTTTTTATTCTATTTATTTAACAGAAATTTTAATCAATTTAATACATTTATTTAAAACATATGATTTATTTAACATTAAATTATTTTAATTTATTTAATTTATTTAATTTATTTTAATAACTTATTTTAACGATGGTTTATTATTTAATTTAAAATTAATTTTTTTTATTTAATTTATTTAAATTTTATTTAATCAATGAATTGTTTATTATTATTTAATTGATTTAATTATTATTAACTTAATTTATTTGAATAATAGTTATAAAATTATTTAAACAAATAATTAATTAATACTATTTATTATTGTCATTTAAAAACATTAATTTTGGTCAAAATTTCGTCGGAAATACAATCACGTCGAAACCATGAATCAAAATTCCGTCGGAAAAAAACGCCGGAAATGTTCCGTCGGTAAATCAGCAGGAAAATAGGCCCGTCGGGAATCTAATGACGAATTTATTTCCGCCGGGAAATTCCTGTTCGGAATGAGCTGTTTTTCCTGTAGTGTAATATCTATTGCTTTATTCTTCCTGATTTGTGGTTTCGCATGTATGTTTTACTTTCAGCAGACATTCCTTCACCACCGGCAACCCCATTATGACTCAACTAATCAACCTAGAACGGAGGAAAGCATAAAATCAAAGAAGACATGTAGGAACTACACAAACATCAAGTTAGCCTCTCTATTGGCATAAAGCCACAATCCTCATCACTAAGCCAACGACCCTTTTTCAAACATACATCATGTTCTCACTTATGTCTTAGGCTTCGATCGTTTGTAATAATTTTCTTACAGCTTTTTAATACAAGAATTTTTTGAACTAAAAATTTAATTTATAAAACAATAAAATAGCTGTCGCAAAGGAAGCCTTAATCATCTCCTTTCAGGTCTACGTAGTGCTATATCTAAAGGCCAGCTTTAAATAAAATCTACTGATGAATTTTCTTTATCAGAAAATATCTTGACATATAACCCATTGAATTATCAAAGAAGAAAGCAAC
>NW_021318732.1:0-3490 GCF_001605985.2 Dendrobium catenatum
GTTAATTTTTTTTATTATGATTTTTTTACTTAAAATTGGAAAAACTAAACCTAAGTGAATGCAATATTAATTAAGCTAATAGCCTATTGTTCATTGGGTACAAAAATTATTATTAAAATTTTCCGCATAAATAATCATTTTAATTTTTTTTATATAGTTTATTTTTAAAAGGAATATGCAATATTTTAAAAAATACCTTCAAACTTGAAAGATATTATGCTATAGCTTAACAGCTAAAGGAGTTATAATTAATTGAGTCCTTTGGTATCCTTAAAAATTTATGAACTCCAACATATATTGGATAATATCAACTTTTTCCATTTCAACCTCCTCCAAATTTTTACCAATTTGTATTTTTGGATTCTCCACTAACAGCGGGGCACTAACAGCGGCATCAACATTTTCACTAAATTTATTTCTTACAATAGGAGAACTTCATGATTTATATTGCATATGTAAGTACAAGATCATGTTATAGAAACTAACTTAAGAATAAAACTGATGGCAGGGGCGGAACCGACCTTAATTTTCAGGGGGGTAAACTTATAAGTAAACTAGTATAAATTTATATATATATATAAGTTTATGTATTGAACGTCACAGACACTATAATTCTTCTTTGAATAATGGTATTGAACCTTGGCAGTAAATCCCATGGTACGGGTAGTTAGTCCTGGATGGTTCATGTTTTTATTCAAACCGACGAATAGTGTCTGTTTCTTTCTTCACTAAACCATTCTTAAACTGCCTCCTCTAATACCAATTTGCGGAAAGTAAAATATATTGCAGAAATAAAATAAGAAACAGAAATCAGAAACAGCGAGAGAACATAACTTACAATGCTCAAACCAAATATTATTCAACTTCAAACTTCGTAATACAAACTGATTGCTCTTCTCTTCAGGTTACATGTAGTTATATAGGAGAAATTCCTTAGAAGAGAAGTAAACTAGTACATGCACTAGGACAATAATACACGCACTAGGACAATAATTAAAGCAAAAGTTACAAAAGCTACAACCAGTACAATTATTAAAGTAAAAGCTATATTCTTTCTCCATTAATTTGTGGAAGGCTGATGTTCCACTTTGGAGAATATGCCACGTACTATATGCTAAGTAATAAAGACTCCATTATTGATTCCACTAGGAGTCCTTACTTTCAAAAGTCATCGTGTTCTTCGTTGATAAGAGCTTTGCCAAGACGGTGATTGGGTCCGGCTTCTTCATGCTTATCCCAGGTGTCAGGAATAGTGTCGTTTGAATTTTGTGAAGTCATATCTTCATCATCCGGGAAAAGTTGATTCATTTGGTCCCAATAAGCTTTTTGTGGTCGTTCCTTAATCTGGTCTGGCGATTCATGAGGGTATCGTTGTTTAAGGGTTTTCTATAGATTTTTTAAAGAGAATTCGGCATTCATAGGTTGTCGTTGATTTTTAATAAGATTATTTTGAATAACCTTATCAATTTGTTTTCTCTTATCATCAACAATAATGGCAGACCACCATTTTACTGAAAAATTATGCATAAGATTTTTTAAATTTAAGGAATCAGTATTGATTTCAATATTACAGGACCAAATCTAAGGAATTTGAGCTTGAGCAAAAAAGAGAAATTCACTCATTCCATCAATAAAATCTTCAGTTTTAATAATTTGAAGATGAGGGGAAGAATCTACCCAATTATTATAATGTTGTAATTCAGGGGGAAGGATAGAGATAATGGCTCCTTTAGTTTCCCACCATTTGTAAAACCATAAAGGAATTGGATTTTCAAGGATTTCAGGATTGAGGATAAACATCCATGAATGAGAATGAGTGGGATTTAGAATATAAAAAGCTTTGTGCATAGCTTGCACATAGGTCCAATAATTAAAAAAGTAGGTTTTTAAAGTTCCATCTGGGAGTGGAATATCAAATTTTTGTATTTGGAATGGAGTGATGCCCCAATCTTTTAGGTGAATTAGAGTGAGAATATTTGCCCGACTGTAGATGATATTTCGTTTATCATCATAGTGATGTTTAACTTCGATACATTAAAGGTAAATAAGGATAGATTCGTATGTTTCTCTATCATAATTAGAGTCTTGGAGAAGGGGATTAGTGTTTAGATATTTTTTAAATATAACCCAGGGTGAAGTTATATCTTTGTCTTCACTGTTTAAATACAGTAAATGTTTAACACTCAGTTTGAGTATTGGTTCAAACATATCGGAAGTTTGCTGGGAAGTTGATTGAGCTTTTTCCTGAATTTTTTCTAGCTGTTGCTCAGGCTGTGTGGGCTGGGTTGCCCCATATAGATAAGTTTTAAGAGGAATCATTTTTGGAGGAAGAAATTATCCTCTTCCGCAAGTATTTTGTCCACTTCCTCTTCCGCGGGGATTACCGCGTAGAATCGGCCAGCCTTGTCCTCGATTAGGGACGGGTGGTATGGAGCGCCCTTTAGGGGTGCGCCACCCTTCACTGTCCATGCGGAGTAGGTGTTCCTGTAAGATATTCGTGGGTTAGAAAATCGGGTAAAGAATTATCTTTACCTTTAATATATTCAATCGAAAAATCAAAAATAGCAAGTTGAGCTTGCCAAGTAGCAAATATTTGTTTGGAGGCAAGATTTTGAACATCCTTTTGCAAAATATATTTAGCATAGGAACAATCTATTCTTAGCAAGAAAGTAGTATTAAGTAAATCATCTTGAAATTTAGTAATAGATTTTACTATGGCTAACATTTCTTTTTTAATAGTAGAATAATACTTTTGAGTAGAATTTCAAAGTCCTGAAGTAAAACGGACTAATTCTTCTTTGTTAGTAGACGAATTCTATTGTTTAAGAATGCCTCCATATCCTACATCATAAGCATCTGTTTCTACAACTTTTAAGTAGTCAGGATTAGCTAAATTGATACAAGGTAAATTTTTAACATGTTGTTTAATAATCTGAACGGTTTTTGTGCATTCATCGTCCCAAGGGGGAGAATTTTTACGAAGCCTTTTAAATAAAGGTGCAGCATCTTTTGCAAGATTCTAATAAAAGTCATAAACATAATTTAAAGCACCTAGAAATCGTTGGAGCTATTTTTTATCTAGTATTTTGTCAGGAAATTTATCAGCAAATTCAATACTGCGTTGTATATGAATAATAGTATCATTTGTAATAGTATGTCCTAAGAATCTGATTGTTGTTTGAAATAATTTTATTTTTGGTTCTGAAATTACAAGGCCATTTGTTTTTGCTAACCAAATAAAGGTTTTAAGATGTTTGAAATGTTCATCAATAATTTTAGAGAATATTAATACATCATCTATGTATACTAAGATGTATTTATTATATGAATTAAATATTTCATTCATGATTTTTTGAAATTCTGATGGAGTATTTTTTAATCCGAATGGCATAACATTCAATTCGTATTGACCAAATGGGACGCTTTTTGTAGTCGTACCTTTATTTGGTCTGGCGATTCATGAGGATATCGTTGTTTAAGGGTTTTCTGC
>NW_021318732.1:3590-6826 GCF_001605985.2 Dendrobium catenatum
GTGTAATTACTTGAGGTAATATCCATTGATCTGGGAAAGTTACTTCATTCCATTTAATTACTCTATTAGTAGCTATGTTGGAAGCTAATAGATTTGTTTCTATTAAAGTAGTTCTATTATTTGGCTGAACTATTTTTTTAACTCTTGGACTTAAGGTATTCATTACCTTAAAATGGATTCTATAAATTAATGCTATTATTTCAGATCCAAGAAGAAAATTGTATCCATGAAGTTGAAGATGTAATTTAATTGCTTCAAATAGATGGACATCAGTTAATGATAAACTGAGATTTGGAAATGTATTAAAATAAATCGGTCCATGACAAAGACTGGTTTTCATCACTCCCATAAGTGATTGTGCCCAACTAAGACATCTGCCATCTCTTAGACAAGCTAAGATAGATGCATTAAGTCCTCTTAAAGTTAGAGGTTCTAATATGCAAGTATTTATAATCTTGCATGTAAGATCTGAGATCGTTATAAGATAACAGAGAAATAGTTTTCTCTGTTGAATCGATTGTAATAGATTGTTCTACCATTTTAATAGTAGTTTTTCCTTTGAAATCAAAGGTTCCGATTTGATAAATTAAGGTTTTATCGACCTTAGATAGAGACCATTTATTAATGTACTCTTCATTGAGAGGATACTCTATTAATTCAGTATTTTTATCATCACGAAAAGAGGGTACTTTATCCTTATTAAGGATAGATGAAGAAGATGAAGATGCCATCTAAATAAGACTCTATTGGTAAGCTTATATTTCAACCTATTAATAGAGGAGGCGGTATAAGAATGGTTTAGTGAAGAAAAAAGCAGACACTATTCATCAGTTTGAATAAAAACATGAATCATCCAGGACTAACTACCCGTACCATGGGATTTACTGCCAAGGTTCAATACCATTATTCAATTAAGAATTATAGTGTCTGTGACGTTCAATACATAAACTCATCTTGTCCTACCACCCTGATTAAAAGGATGAAAGATAACCTTACCAATCAGAGTAACACTACTCACACATTGCTCTGGTACCAAATTACGGAAAACTAAGAAGTATTTGCAAGAACAAAGTAAAGAATAAAGTAAATAAGAAGCCGCTAGAGAAAAGAACTTACAATGCTTAAACCAAATATTATTCAACTTCAAACTTCGTAATACAAACTGATACCTTTTTTCTTCTTATTACATGTAGTTATATAGGAGAATTCCTTAGAAGAGAAGCAAACTAGTACAAGCCAACTCAATTAAGAATTATAGTGTCTGTGACGTTCAATACATAAACTCATCTTGTCCTACCACCTCGATTAAAAGGGTGAAAGATAACCTTACCAATCAGAGTAACACTACTCACACATGGCTCTGACACCAAATTGCGAAAAACTAAAAAGTATTTGCAAGAAATTAAAGTGGTCCGAATTCTCTTTAAAAAATCTATAGAAGACTCTTAAACAGAGATATCCTCATGAAACTCCAGACCAAATTAAGACACGACTCCAGAAAGCCTACTGGGATCAGATGAATCAGTTATTTCCAGATGACGAAGATATGACTTCTCAACATTCAAACGATACTATTCCCGACACATGGGATAATCATGAAGAAGAGGGACCCAACCGACGTCCTGGCAAAGCTCCCATCAGTGAAGAACCCGACGACTTTTGAAACTAAAGACTCTTAGTGGAATCCATAAGAGAGTCTTTATTATGTACGTGGCATACTCTCCAAAGTGGGACATAAGCCTCTCACACGTGGAACAACTGTCTTCCACAACGTTAATAGAGAATATAACTTTACTTTAATAATTGTAAGTGGGCTTGTACTTTTTATCTTTTTGCTTTAATAATTGTCTAAGTGGGCTTGTACTTTTTATCTTTTGTCTGAGTGGGTTTGTACTAAGATGCCTTCTCCTCGAAGAAACTCATCTATATAACCATATGTAATATGAGAAGAGCAGTTATCAGTTTGTATAGCTAAGTTTGAAGTGGAATAAAATTTGGTTTTAAGCATTGTAAGTTCTGTTCTTTATCTTATTTCTGTTCTTACTTTACTCATGCAACTTATTTCTGTTAAGTTATTTCTGTTTTCGCAAATTGGTATCAGAGCCATGTGTGAGTAGTGTTACTCTGATTGGTAAGATTCTCTTTCACCTTTTTTAATCGGGGTGGTAGGGAAGGAATAGACTATGATTGGTATGGGTAGTTAGTCCTTCCAATCATAGTTAGTCCTTCCATACGTATAGTATTTGAACGTTAATTGTACGTCCATACGTATAGTATTCGAACGTTAATTGTCCATTGACAGTTCTTAATTTTTCTTTAACTTTTGTAGCGAAGGTAGCAGGTAGTCCTTCTAAAATTTTTTCTTTCCAATAACTTGAACTTGCATCAGAAAGGTTCATTACTCTAGCTATGAATACATCCTTATACCATCTAAAATGTGATAAAGATGGACTTTTTAATTTTTGCAAAAGAGAGCGCATTTGTTCTCTATTATCAGACATATATCCTAAGAAATGTTCTAGAATATTGTGTATGAGGGTGTAAACTGCCTCATCATTTGGTTTTGAGGGGTATAATAAATTTTTATCACTTTGTAGACCATTTTTCTCTGCTTGAGTTAAATAATTATCCCACCATCCTTTAAGGATTCTGGTGAAACCATTAACAATAATTTGAACTACTTCCCATGGTTTATTATTTTTACTTTGTGCTACAGTAGCATAGATTAACATTCGATGAACAGTCTTATGGACTTGATAGTCTGATAGACCATCGAAATTCCATTCATATAACTGTCTTGGGTCATATGAAATTTGTTCATTTAGCTCTTCTTCATATAGAAGATCATTAGGAGATGGTCCTTGATAATAATATTTACTTAAAGATTTTTTAGGATATTTAATTCTATTTAAAGATAATGGAGGATTTAGATTCATTGATTTAAATTGATCTTCTAATTGATCAATATCATATTCGCTCGAGGATCTCTCTAAAGCTTCATTTTCTGAGGATATTTCGTCTAATGTGGTTATTTTTTGAGATTTAATCTGTTTTATTACATCAGACATATTGAGGTCTTCTTCAAATTTAATTTTAATTGGTGGTGGAAGCTTTATAATTGGTTTGGTAATAATCATACAAGAGCTTGAAGTTTCGATTTGTGATGGTTCTATTGCTTTAAATAGATTTAATTTGTTGTACTAGTTAAAGCTTTAGATTGTTCTATTGTATTCTGT
>NW_021318733.1:0-2311 GCF_001605985.2 Dendrobium catenatum
ATCTTATATCGTCTTCTTCATTGTGCTTTAACATGTCATGTAGCTTGCGATATCTTATCATATCAGATTGCATATAAAGTTGTAAGGTTCATTCATGTCCTCTTGTATTTTTTGGTTGTAAGTGATGCTTGGATATATTTATACTCTGCTATTTAAAAAGTGCATAGAAAATATTTGAAGTATATTTGTAGAATTTTTACTTGAGTTATTTAGAATATTTTGGCCATGCATGAAAAGGCTTAAATGCAACTCCAACAAAGGAAGGTTTGATGATTCAAGCCGAATAATGCATGCCATATATAGCACGAGTCAGTGCCAGTCCGTTGGAGCAAAAGGCGAATGCGAATGAGTTATTTAAGTGTTGCATCCATAAATGGTCAGCATATGAGAATGATTACCTTTGGAATATGCTTGCTAAGTTGATCAAGGTCAAACTTTACATGATAAAAGGTTTCTTTAACGCTACCGATTGGAAATATCTTCAAACTAGATTCTGGGAGGAGAATGGTCACCTTTATTGTAAATCTGGATTCAATGATCATAATTTTGATGATAACAAATATTCATAGTATTCATGTTTCCTTACTACTGTTACTATTGCACATCTGCTTTGGTTGCCCTACTACTAACTTTTTAGGTCCATAAGGTCAATTATAAATTAAGTCAACTCAAGATTGGGTAGAGTAGGACTAACTCAGTATGTAAGTGTAATTCTAGTGATTTTTCTTAATTCAAATGTAATAAGGTGGATCCTGATGCTAAATAACATTACACACGCAAACTTAATTAGGGGGAGAAATTTTGTAGGTTTAAGAGTTTTTTTTTTATCATATCGTACATGACGATCCAAAATCATCATATACGGTCAATTAAAAATAGAAACCCTAATCAAGGCATCTATGTTAAGTCAGTCAAATTAAGCAAATCGTCCTGAACGATCTTTACATCGTTCTCGATGATATGCTCAAATTTTAAAAGTCTAGTTGCAAAACTCATTTAAGCAAGGTTTTATATTTAGAATTTTGTTCTAATCGTACAAGATGATTCTACATCGTCATGGTTGATTCTTTATAATCATGCCTAAATTAGTCATGTAATTAAGAAAAATAATTAAGGTTAAATTGATCGATCATATCATCCTAGATGATCGCAGGATTATCCAGGACGATCACTAAGAAAAACCTTAGTCTTCTCCAGAATCATCTAGACGACTAGAACGATATGCTGGACGATAATCCTTCTTTTTGAACTAATCGTACATGACGATCCATGAATCATCCTGAATGATAAGTTATATTTTTTCATCGTCAAACATGTTTCTCCCAAACACTAGATGGATTTGTTGAATAATAATCCCTAATTTTGAACTAATCATATAGGATGATCCAAGAATCATCCTAGATGATAAGTTATATTCCTTCATTGTCCAACATATATCCCAAGACGACCAAAACAATGTGCTGGATGATATGTATGATTTTGAACTAATCATACAGGATGATGTCAACATCGCCCTGGATGATCAGAACAAACTATGTGTTATAATTGTCCAGCCCTCCCAGATCGTTCTGGCTGAAAGGGCTAAAATACACTGATCGTACATGACGATTTGTTGATCGTCTTGAACAATTTTTGACGAAAAATTGTAAATTATGATAATTTGTAAGCCCTTCTTTATAAGATATCTTGATTATCATTGAGAGCATCTTTTGCTGAAGTCCTAAACATAAATAATTTTGAGAAGAAAAGGGAGAGTTTGGAGAGAGAGAGAGAGAGAGAGAGAGAATCTTGTGAGGGGGATTTTGTGAGATGTTCACAAAGGTTGCTCTAAGCAAGGATTCGATACACCTTCGTCGTTTGTCCTTGGTTACTCTAGGGAGGTCATTGTCAGCAATCGATCAAGGTTCTCTGCCTGCTTTAGGATGAAACAAAAGAAGTTCGGGTTCTCTGCCTCACCGGGTTCGATGAAAAAGAGTTTGTAAAGGCTTATCCATCTTGATGTGGGAGCAAAAGGAGAGTTACTATGTTTTAGTGCCATACCCGTAGGAGAGGCTCTAGGGAGTGGATATAGGCTAAGCTGACTAACTACTATAAAATATGGTGTGTTCTTTTTGTGTTACTCTTGCATTTTATTTTTTCACATATTAATTTATGTGGTTGATTATGTTGGTTTTAAAATATTCAAAAATGTTTTAAAAAGTTTTTATAATGTATTTAAGAATTTTTAAAACAACCAATTCACCCCCCTCTTGGTTAGCCTCAAGCTAATTCATAAGGGCTTAAGAACCCTAACAAACTTTTAACCTTATCA
>NW_021318733.1:2411-6961 GCF_001605985.2 Dendrobium catenatum
GGTTGCGGTGAAGTAACTCCAGTCATCGGCTTGCATTATATAATATCAGAAAGGGTCCGCTCCTCGCCATTTTTCCCAAACATGCTTCCTAGCTAGAGGGTGTATCATACTTCAGTGGATTATCTTTAATCAGTTTTTTATTGTAAAGTAAGAGGCTTAATGTTTAGCCTCTGGAACCTGCTCGTTATATCTGGGTTCTTACAGGTCGTCGGAGATAACACACTGGCTACAAATGGCCGGCTGATATGTCGCGGACTGCTCATGGGATTTAATATGTGTGTCATTACTCTTGGGATGATATTCATAATGCACCAAATATTCATCTTTACTTACTATTCTAAGATATCCGTTTGCATGCTGGGGCCTTCTCGGCATTGATCCCTCTGGCTGGGCATCGTTTTCTTGCGGCCCACGAACCTTTTTTTTCCATGGGTGGAGTTCTTGAAGCAGTTATGCTCCATCCATGTCTCAATTCTTGTCTGTGATGTTTACAGATATTGATGTCAAAGTTTGTGTATTCGATGATGGCGCTCCGTATTCTCAAGTCCGTTTTACATTATTGAGCACTACTTGATTGGCCGAATATTAATCCACTCTATCAGGCAATGGTTGAGAGCTTCAAAAGCTTGTAGTGAAGAATCTATAAAATAAAAGAGAATGGAATACTAAAGATGGAAAGCATTTGGGCTATCGTAACTATTAAAGAACCAACAAAGCTTATCGTTGTTTTGCGATTTGAAGTGTGTTACCTTGTGCTCAATGAATAATCAATTCGGGTTTATAGACTTCGAAGAACAAATGTCGCTAGATGGAGGTTGATGCACTGGATGACGTCAGATACCCCAAGCTAAAATTTAGAAATTTATTCGAGCAAGATGGTGGAGATCCTTGTTCGACTTGTATACCTATGAGTAGTATCAGAGATTTAAGCAGGGAATTGGTTTATAGGTGATAGGGCAAGACAATTCTTATCGAAATTGAGTGGTAATTTGACAATTGGGAAGGCTTTATCATGAGAAGGTATACATGGGGAGATATGTCATCGTTAGAGGTCGAGCCTATGGTACTGGAGATATTAAGAGTTTTTCCTTAGAAACGATTGAGATCATTACTTGTAAGAAAGAAATCTTTCTAGATTTTGAAATTATCCTACAAACAGGGGGAATTTTTAAATTTAAAATTCCAAAATATGATGGAAGGGATGAATTTTTCAGGCAGGGGGCATTTTAAATATTTTTTTGGGTTACGACCCTAAATCCTATTTTAACAATATAATAATGAAGAAGATGATAAACCGGGAGGGTAGTAAGAAAAATAACGATGCAAGGAATGAAGATTCTTTTAATTCTATAGTACAATTTTGGAGTTCAGATTGATGATATATTTCTCACACGTAATTGAAAAATGATGGCTTGCTGCTATAGGTTACATTCGTTGTGTAAAAGAGATATTGACTCTCAAGTTCTAAAAGCTTATATGCAGGTTTGACAGCTTTTTACTCACCAGCCATGTAAGAGACGTAGTATGGGGCAAAGCATGTTTTGGTTAGGTGAAATTATCAAGTTGATATTTGTAATACCAATAAAGAGTTAGATTCTGAACTATTTCATTAACTATCATATTGAGAGTCTTCGAAGAAGATTTAATCAAATCAAAGTAGCAAAAAGAATAATTGTCATGTTAGAGCATTATCCTCATAAATTATAAAGAAGCTATAGATCGAGCAGTTCCTTTTTAACATGTTGGTTAGAGCAAAAGCTTAGGACCGAGAAGTTAAGAGTTCTTATCCAAGTATGACCTGAAAGGGTATTATTATATAATGTCATAATGCAATAAAGTTTGGCCGATAATTCTATAACAGCAATAATTATTTTAACGGTTTTTAGGATCCAAATGTGGTTTCTACAATAAAGAACGGGTGAAATTATATTGTCTGACAATGAGAAGATAATAGGACTAATTAAACGTTTACATGACATCTAAATAACATTTTCAATTCTGCTAGAGTTAAGTTGCCAACGGAATATGATCTGCTACACAGGATATATATTTGTTGGCGGGGCATTTGTTGAACTAATAGAAACGACAAGATTACCCACTCAACTGATTAATCGGCATAACACGACACATGTATTCCACATCAGGAACGAAAGGGAACACGCTTATCGATCGTCGTTCTCCCAATACTGTCGAGATCTATTGGCCCCTAGACAAAAAGATTTATTCGGTCCCATTCAGATAAGACGCTCTCAGAAAACGCCAAAGAAAGGGAGAAGGATAGAACTTCCAGAAAGTTAATTTGATGAGTTCGATCTTAATGAGTTTCTCCGCTCTGACGTAGATTCACGACAACGGCTCTTGACTCGAGACCGCGATGCTGCAATATATGCTATTGACGGACTGTATAGGTCGAATTACAATCGAGTAGTTTGTCGAATCAGCCTATCCGCTGTAGTGGAGGTTGTGCAATAGTAAAGCGTAGTCGTGTACTAACATTAAAAGGGTATTGATCGGGACGTTCGGAGACTGCTTGGGTCTGACGTCGAAGAAGTTCCTGTGCGTGGTCTCAGATAGAATGGGTTTCGATTCTTCTTTTCCCTCTTATTAATTATATTCTATAATATATATATAATATAGTAAGTTTATAATATATTATATATATATTAATTATATATAGTCTTATTATGTATATTGCATATGATTAGTAATAATTAATATGACATAATTATTTATTATCAATTATATCTTTTATGAATCTAAATATATATTATAAATATTATATTATAGGTATATTATATAATATTTATATTATTATAGGGTTATAAGTCATATTATTAATATGTTTTAGTTATTATTAAATGTTATTAAATATATTCTATATTAATATTAATAATTGTAAATGAATAGAAAGGAGATTGAGAGAATGAGAGGATTTTTTCAAACCCAGGGACTTAAACATTCGCACTATAGAAATAAATAATGTAGCAATCAAAGTTTGAAGAATATTCCGGGGCCGTCAACGCCGAGCTCGGCGCGGATTCGCTCCGGAGAGGAAGGGATACTTGAAAAGGAGACAATCCTTCTACTTACTTTCAGGCGTGTCTTTGGGGTGAGGGGAGTCGGAAGGCTGTCTGAATTTTTAAAAATTGGGATTAGAAAATTTTTTGCAAAGCAAATCATTTTTGAACATGTCATCAATTCAGTTATCTGAAGACCATTCGGGACCGTCAGCCCGGAGCTGGCTGTCGATTCGCTCCGGCGGGCGAACTTGAAAGGCACTGCTCGCTTACCTCGGCGTCGGGGAAGTGCCGGGAGGCTGCGGAAATTTTATGAAAAATTTGGGACTTGAGCCAGTTCTATATGAGAACTAAGCATTAACCTAATTGGAATTAATTAGTTAAATAAAATATAATTAATTTATTATTATTCATATTTATTTTATGTATTAATCATAATCGGAAATAAGCAAATTGTCTCAATCGGCAATCAAATACATCACCAATCTTCCTAAGGATCTCTAAAGGAGTCTTTTTGATCTAAAATAAATGTGATGAATTTCGCTAATAATGTCAGAAATCTTATGTATTTTAATAGTGATGATCTATGTAAGATTTAAAAATGACTACATCACATACTATCCATGAATGATAGCATCCAATAACAATTAAGCAAAATTTAAAATTTATGTTAAATAAGGTCAAACAATAGAACACTTGACAATTAATTGTCATTTGATATCCTGCAATGAAAGACTCCTCTAGGTTCCTTTATGAGAGTTCTTTGGAAATTATTTGCTATGTGGAGATCAAGACTTAGCATCACTCAAGCTCTTTGTAAAATTGAACAAAATATACTACAATTCAATTATGAGAAGAATAAGAAATTCGTAGTGCCCACAACAACTAGTTTACAGGCAATGACTAAGAATTTGTATCAAATAAATCAGTCCACTTATAGGAGAGGATAGGAGAACTTATAGAAAACAAGATAATTCTCCTACAAATACTAGCAAAATCTCCTAATGCCTATTGAACAAGCATTCCTTATAAACTATGTTGAGTGGGATAATAACGACAAAGGGATATCTTCTATGTGTTACAAATGAAACCTAATTTAGAGTTACGTCACCGGATCCGCAACATGTATACAAACGGACAGAAGGCATTCATAGACCCTTAGATGAAATTCTGGGCCATTGTTAAATAAAATCACTTGCACAATAGATCATGTTTAAATATTTTAAAATACCCCTTATATATTAAATATGATCCATTGAACTAAATAAACCCCTGCATGTGCTCCAGTCAACATGTTAAAAGTACAAACAATAATGACCGAGAATGCTGCGCAGGGTCAAATGCTACAACCCGCATGTGCTCCAATCGTCACATCTAAGTCCCAAATCCAACGATTCGAGAATGCTGCGCGGGTCTAATATTCAAGTTTCAACCTCCTCCTTGAAAGGACTGGAGTCGACCTAACTTGAATCACAAAATACCTTCCAAAATCCTATAAAAATAAAAGTGGCCTCAATATCACCCCGATGATGG
>NW_021318734.1:0-3405 GCF_001605985.2 Dendrobium catenatum
TAACTCATTCAAATAGCAACTATTCAAACAGTATCAATAAACAAATATTCATAACACATAAAACATAGAAATAGAAAGCACAACACTTCACATAACATGACATAAAACATAAAAACTTAAAAGTTAACAACATATCACATCGCATATGGTACAGAGAAACAAAATAGAAATACAGTCATCACTCAGAGGGTCCCTGATCTGGAGGAGGTTGCTGGTTGTAGAAGTTAAAATAGCTACTCATCATAGCCATATTCGAGCTTACAGCATTGAGTTGGCCTCGCATCCAGCCCATGTCCTGCTGGTACTACGCATCCTGCTGCTATAGATGTGTTTCAATTTGATCAAGACGGTGATCAAAATGAGTCTCAAGATGATCAAACCTGTGAACCATATCTTGAAGGTTTGGTTCATGAGCAGGCACAGTGCATGTGCTCTCTCCTCCCCCTCAGTGTCAGCACCTTCATCATGTTTTGCAAATATTGCTCGGAATGAACCATCATTATAGAATAGAGACTCCTCAAGATGAGACACGTCAGGATGAACTAATTCATACTTCTTATCAAGAATATAAGCCATAAGATGTCCTAGAGAAATGTTATTCTTTCCCTTATGGGATACATGACCAATTTCAGAATGCCCATAAAGATAGTCAAGAATGAGTTGGGCTTTGTCAATAGGTTGACCAGTAAGAATCAAATAAGTGAAAGTGGAAAGAAGAGAAGTGATATTAATTATATCATCAGCTTTTGGAATGATGGAAGTTCTAAGCATATGCTGGATGATTCTAGTATCTTGATGTAGAGTGTTTACTTTGGGCAAATGGCATTCTTGTCTAATCCCTCTAAGTACCTGGTTAATCTCACTCGAATCAAAAGTTATAGAAGAAGTCAAAGTGAGGGCTCAAATTCCATCATTCCGTAAGTTTAAGAAAGCTCCCAAATCTTCCTTGGTTATTTCAACATTCTTTCCTAGAACAAAGGATCTAATCCTTTCTTGATAAGAGTTAAAGGTAATATTTGCTAGGAAATAATGAAATGTATATATATTGAAGGAGTAAATCAGAGTAAGGATAAACTCAAATTGAGTAGAAGCGAAGAGAGGTAGTATCTAATAGACTGTATTTTCCTGAATCAAAACTCTGGAAGGGGTCATTTTCACAGATACAAACCTAGGAAAAGTTTCTACTTTTTCCTTGGAAAGAAATTTTTCGTTGGCATTCCTAGGTCCCCTGGCGAGTCCCTTAGTGTGCCTAACCCTCTTTCTTGAACTAGCCATTAGAAAGGATACAAAAGGAATAAGAGATTTAAAAAGCTTTTAAGGTGAATGAAGAAATTTGGCTCTAAACCTTTCTAATTTAAAGGAAAACTGACCTTTCGTATGAACAATACTTTGTTCGTACCTATAAATGAAAATTTCGTATGTATGAATGCATGCATTACAAATGAAATAACTTTTCATAATCATACGAGTTACAAGGCATCCTTTCATACAGAATTTTTGACTAGACGATTGTACAGATGAACAGGTGTATGTTCGTGATGATAGATTATTTAAGATCATTTTTATAATGGTTTGAATCATCCCCCACTCAGAGTAACATGTGGTGCGTATATACGAACTTCTAATTCATACATACGATCAAAAATTAAAACTCTCCTTATCCGTATAATCATCTAGATACGTACATACGATTCAATACACATCATCAAGATGATCGTGAAGATCGTATAGATAAACTATATTGAAAATTGAAAAAACTACATGCAAACTGTTCAACTCAACAATTAATATGCTACAAAATTTGTCCCGTATAAAAAATTTTAATATAGACGAATGTCACACTTAGAAATTTTCATACCATTGCTCAAGAACATGAATTTTAATGTGAGAGAACATAAAACAAATAGACAGGAAATTGCAAAAGCAAACACAAATAAAACTTGAAAAAAACACATACGAAAAATAACAAAATCACAAAGCAAACAAACAAAACACATATCAATGTTGCAGAAACCTTTATTTAAGCATTCAAATCAATCACACTAAGCCTTGTTCTTAATGTACTGAAACTATCAAAGGCTAATGGTTTAGTAAAAATATCTGCAAGTTCATTTTCAGTTGAAACATGATTGAGTTCAATTTCTCCTTTAGATACATGATCCCTTATGAAATGATGCCTGATGTCTATATGTTTGGTTCTTGAATGCTGAATAGGATTTTTAGAAATACAAATGGCACTATTGTTATCACAATAAATGGGAATAGTTCCTATTATTAATCCTAAATCAATCAACTATTGTTTCAAACAAAGTGCATGTGCCACACAACTTCCTAAGGCAATGTATTTAGCTTCAGCAGTAGATAGGGCTATCGAATTTTATTTTCTACTGAACCAAGAAACTAAAGAATTTTCAATAAATTGATATGTTCCAGAAGTACTCTTTATATCAGCTCTACAACCTAAAAAGTAAGAATCTGGATATCCAATTATTTTAAATGAAGAGCTAAACTTAGGATACCAAATTCCTAAGTTTTGAGTTCCCAAGAGATATCTCAAAATCTTTTTTACTGCTATGAAATGTGATTCTTTGGATCTGATTGAAAATCTAGCACATAAGTAAACACTAAACATTAGAGGGAACAATGTGAACAAACATGTGGCTAGAGTATCTGGTCTAGTTCATAATGCACGAATCATTCAGCATGTCCTTAGAACTTTCATAATTCCTAAAGCTGGTGATAGATTCAACATTACCCCTCTTCTTTCTATGGTGACCTTCTTGATCATGACTAAATAACCTATAGATGAAGCCTAACTTATCCTTGACTATCTTTATGGGCTGTTTGAAATTGGACATGTAGAGCATAAGAGAATGAAAAACATTGCCTTAGGTCATCTTGTTGCCTATATTCTGGAGAAGAAATACAATTTGGTTCATCCTGATCAAGAGTTTAAAGAACCGCTCTACTACAACGACGGATCATTTAGAGCAATCTTCAAAGAAGAACCAAGTAAAACTCATGTCATTAGTGATACAGAAGAAGAACCATAAGCTACACCTGCACCCGCCAATGAACCAAATTATCAGGATTTGGTTCAAAGATTTGATCGCTAAGAGACTCACTTTGATCAATGCTTTGATCAAATTGAGACTCATCTTCAGCAGTATGCCGCACAGTATCAGCATGACATTAATTTTATGATGGATCAGATGAATGATATCAGTACCAATGTGCTTATGATGAATACTTACTTTAACATCTTTGGTGCTGTACCTCCTCCTCCTCCACCAGATCAGGGACCTTCTCAGTGATTGTTGCACTTAGTTTTATGTATTTTCTATAGTTTGTGTTTTAGATGTGTTTTTAGTAAGTTTGTTGTATTTTCTTTACTTTAGATGTTTT
>NW_021318734.1:3505-20101 GCF_001605985.2 Dendrobium catenatum
CTTAGGCTTAACAACCTAATTACTAGACTCAACAGATACCAGTCATGCTCAATGTAATATTTTTCACCATGATATCAATAAAAATTATCGTGTCATATTTTTTAGTATTTTTGATCTCATTTAGAAATGTTTGTTAGCCTATATGATTATCCTTAAAATATTGATCTAATCAAGTGCTATATTTTGAAATGCAATACAAAATTGAATTTATTAGAAAATCTAATTTTTTTTAAAAATATAAGTTGTGTTATAATTCGATCTAGTTAAGGATATCAATCTCACATCTCTTATTAGACTAACATAATTTTAATATTATTATTATTATTTTGATGTTTTCTTATTTTTATTTCTCTGTTCAATATAAATATTGTTATACTTAGAAAAATTTGAGATTTTAGATTATTAATTTTGAAAAGATCAAATAAATATATGTACAAAAATTAAAAGAATGTGCAATAGTTCACAAATTAAAAAAGAGGCCCAAAATTAGCCTACAAATAAAAAAAATGCATAAAGTGTGCCACAAATATTGAAAAGATGCGCAAAGCGTGACAAGTATATATTCTTTCCACGATCTTTTAATCTTTAAATTCAAATTAATCTTCCATCCAATTTTATTTTGTATTTAAATTTGAAATATACAAATTTTTTATTCACTATTTTGTAATAATTTTGCTTATCTCATTGTCTAAGTTGACTCATGATCTTGATATTTTTTTCTTGTCTATGTTATATTCATACTTAAATCCTATGAATCGTTCTTTTTCTCTAAAGACATTTTCTTTTTATTGCAAATATATCTCAATCTGTTTTAGGGTCAACTATTAAAGGCTTCTCATACGACTTCTTACATTTCTGGATTGGTTTGTTTCTTTTTCTCTTTTTATTGTTGTCAAAAAGGGGGAGAAATATTGTTTGACATTTGATTTTGTGTTGTTCATTTGTGTTATCGTTTATGTTGTTCATTATTTTTTATTTATTTTTGTTTGTATTTTTTGTTTTGAAATTTTAGTGTAATTGTTATTGTGTGTGTGAAAAGCTTTAAAATTAAAAAATATTATAAGTCCAACTAAAAATGACCCTTATTCTTACTTGCTTATTCATTCAGGGGGAGTTTAGGAGAAACTTAGGACTTTCAAATTTATAACAACAATAATTATTTTGCTATCATCAAAAAGGAGGAGTTTGTTTAGAAAGTTGCTACCTAGCTTTGCAAGATTTACATTCTTACAACTTGTATGTTTTGAATATTTCAAATATTATTGTTTATTATTATTATTTTCTCCTAACAGATTTTGGAAGATTTATTTTTGGCTCTTGTGTGTACTAACTTTTCAGGAAAATCATAGTACTCTAGATTGTTGAAGACTTCAAATCAAGATTTGCTTAAAATATTTTGTAAAATTGGAGTTTGTATTTTTTTATTTAATTTGAGTCTGAGAGAGTGTACTTTTAAATTGAGTAACTTAGCACACACACATCGGGAGAGAGTTAAAATTCATAATTTTTAAAACTGATAGTACAGTACGAACCTTGTTCGTACGAGATGATCTGGTTAGTTAACTCCTGAATGAGCAAAAGAACGAATAGAGAGGATTAAAAATTTTTCTAAGTATTATTCATCCAGACGATGTTTTTTGTTCATCCCACGATGATGGGCTCTGAACGCGTTCGTTCAAATGATATTTATCTTTCATTCTAGGATGATGTTCTTTGGATGAGTTCATCTAGATGAAATATATATTTCATCCTAGGACGATGAGCTCTGTATTCACCAAAATGAACTATTCATCCAGATGATATTTTTCATTCATCCCAGGACGATGAGCTCTGTATTCACCAAAATGAACTATTGGTCCAGACGATATTTTTTGTTCATCCCAGGATGATGGGCTCTGGACGCATTCATTCGAATGATATTTATTGTACGTCCCAGGATGGTGCTCCCTGGATGCGTTCATCTGGACGATAATTATCATTCATCCTAGGATGATGGGCTCTAGATTGGTCAAAATGAAATATTCGTCCAGACTATAATTATTGTTCGTCCCAGGATGAGGTTCTCTGTTCTGGAAACTTATTATTCATCCTTCTTTTTTGACCAATGAACTTTGAGAAAAATCATTCGTATCGGACGAACCATGTTCGTACGGGATGATGATTGGGTATGAAGTCTATTCGTACCAGTTCACATTATGTTTGAATATAATAGTTTTTACATTATTCGTACGTAAGAAATTGGATCATACGAGATGATCATGATTGGTCATAAATTGAAACATGCAGTTTTTGGGTCATTTTTCGTGTCTTTCTTATAAAAGGTCCACTTAAGACTGTCATGCAATCTTTTTATCTTTTGGTCTTCATAAATACTGAAGGGAGATTGAAGGAGAGAGTGAGAGAAAGTGTTTGAAGAAGTGTTCTTACTACTGGAGAGTGAAGGGTTCAGTTGGTTACTCAAAGATAAGAATCTTGATTTGTAATTTATGATTACTTAACTCTTTTCTCTTGTCCTTTTAGATTTCTTGTGAGAAGATCTTTCAAGGAGATCCGGTTCTTTGCCGACACTCGAGGAGTGTGAACAACCGAAGGGTTCTCTGCCTTCACTTGGAGAGTGTGAAAGGATGAAGATTCTCTACCTACACTTGGAAAGTGTGAAAGGATGAAGGTTCTCTGCCTACACTTGGAGAGTGTGAGCAGTCGACGATTCTCTGCCGACACTTAGAGGGTATAAAAGGATGACAGTTCTCTACCGCACTAGGTAGTGATGGAAGAGAGTTTTTGTGAATGCTTCTCTGCCTTGCTGTGGGGGAAAAAGGAGAGACACTCGTGGTAATAGTGTAATACCTAAAGCGGGAGACTTCAAGGAGTGGATGTAGGTCGTGTTTGACCAAACCACTATAAATCTTGTGTCTTTTTATTTTCCACTGCTTTTTATTTTTTGTTTATGCTTATCTGTTGTTGAAAAATAGTTTCTAAAAAATTCACTAAATTTAAATCGATTTAAGATGAGATTTTTTAAATTACCAATTCACCCCCCCCTACTTGGTTTGCCTTTTGGGACATAAGCTTAGGTCTAACAGCCTAATTCATATTTAACAAGTTTAAACAATTATCATATTTTAGATAGTTCTATCTATTCTTAGATTCATCCCTAAAATTTATAAATTCTTTTTCTAATTTAGTGTAGAATGATTTTAGTAATTCATTTTTCTTATTCAAATCATCAAATTCATCAAGTAAGGTCATTTGGTTGTTGTCTATCTGTGTGTGATCTTTTCTAAGGGTTTCATGCTCTTTTGTAACTCTTGCAATTCGAAGTTAAATTTAGCATGCATTTTCTTGGGTTTTCTATATGAAATATAAATTCTTTTATAAACTTCAAGCAATTCATCATAGGTTAATTCATATACCTCTTGTTGATCGAATGATCAAGATTATCGACCATTAAGCACAAGTTGGTGACTTTTTCTTCTTTTTCTATTTCTGATGAATCTGAAGCTGAGTCTGCATAAAAAGCTTTCTGAATTCTCTTCTTGCCCTTCCACACATTCACTTTCTCCTTCACCTTCTCCTTGTTAGGGGTGTCTTTGAGATTGAGGCAATTTGATTTTACATATACATGTTTCTTGCATTCATAGCAAATAACATCATTAGAAACCTTAACATTTTTGTGGAATTTACCTTTATTCCACTGCTGGCATCTCCTTTGCTTCCTTTTAAGGAAACTCATGAATTGCCTTATCATCAAGGCAATGTCATTCTCATCCTCATGTTGTGACTGATCCTCTCTAAGTCATCCACTTTCAGTGTTATGTTCTTCTCCTTTCGCTATTCTCCTGCATCAATCTTCCTTTGAGTCGCTCTTTGCTCATAAACAATTAATGATCCAAGAAGATTGTCAATATAATACACATTTAAATTTTTTTACTCTATAATAGCATTAATTTTAGCATCATACATAGTAGGCAAATAATGAAAAATTTTATTAATTATTTCAGCATTCGTTACTTTCCTACCTAATGCATGCAAAAAAGTGACTATTTGAGTGAATCTTATGTACATGTCATATATGAATTCATTGGGTTTCATGCGAAACAATTCATAATCATGTAATAAGATATTTAATTTAGATTGCTTTACTTCATTAGTTCCTTTATATGTAATACAGAGCCTATCCCAAATATCCTTTTTACTTTTATAAGTAAAAACCCGCATGTAATTTTCTGACTTAAGCGTACAAAAGAAACTATTTAAGCATTTTACATTTAGTTGTGCTAAGTCACATTCTTTTACAGTCCAGACAGCAAAAGGTGTTTCAACTCTAATGCCATCTACAAGTCTAGTTGGCCTAGTATACCCTTCTTGAACTAAAATCCACATGTGATAGCCAATCGATTGAAGAAATATAGTCATGCATGTTTTCCAAAAATTGAAAGAGATGTCATCAAATAATAGAGGTCTTGTGATCGAATACCTTTCAGGTGTGTTTAGGTTTCCAAAAGTAGCCATTATCACTTTTCAAAAAGTAGTCTAAACTTATAGTTTTTGAAATAAAGCTATGATACCACTTGTTGATTTTGTATAGGTTGTTAAACTTATGCATTTGTCTCGAGGCTAACCAAGAGAGGGGTGAATTGGTAATTTAAAAATTTCTTGATTTTTTTTTAAAAAAAAACTGATTCAATGAATTTTTAAAATTTTTATCTTTTTGAAATAAGCTTTTCAACCACAACAATAAAATTACAGAAAATAAAAATATGGAAAATGAAATGACACAAAGATTTATAGTGGTTCGGTCAAACACGACCTACATCCACTCCCTCAAGATTCCCTCTTCAGGTATTGCATTATTACCAAAATGACTCTCCTTTTACTTCCACAGCAAGGCGGAGAATCCTTTATAATTTCTCTCTTCCACTAATTCCAGATGCGGCAGAGAACCGTCATCCTTTCACACTCTCTATGTATCGATAGAGAATCGTCATCTGTTCATACTATCCAAGTGTTGACAAAGAACCATCATGCTTTTACACCCTCCAATTATCGATAAAGTACAATCGTCTGTTCACACCCTCCAAGTATCAGTAGAGAACCAGATCTTCTTCAATGATGTTCTAACAAGTAACCTAGAAAGAAGAAAGGAAGAGTAGTAATCAATATTATAAAGAGATTCTTACCTTTGAGTAATCTTGTAAACCCTTCACACTCCACTTGCAAGAAATCTCTCTCAAACACTCTCCCAAATACACTCTTTCACTTTCATGTTGTATACAACTTGTTGGTGTTGATTAAAAAGAATCACTACATTCAGTATCTCTTATCTTGATGTGATTTATTATATACATGATAGGTTTCGCCTGTTAATTTTTGGAACCTCCATTTCAATCTATAAGGGGACCGTTGTTTGCATAATAAGTCATTTTTTATCAATTTCCAATGTTGCCATCTCAATCTACCAAAAAATTACTATTTATGTTCAGGCTCCTCTAGATGCAAGTAAAAACACCTGTACATTCCACAGTCAATTGTTGATGCTTGCAAGTATAGTGTATTCAGTTACATGCGAATAGTTAAGCTAGACTATAAGACATTGACACTTTCAATGTTTGTTGTCTTTAAATGAACTGTTGTTTGCATGGAAAGTCCTTCATCGTTGCTTTTAAATGCTGCCCTTTCAATCTACCAATAAATTGTTACTTACATCAATGCCTTCATTAATGCATGTGGGAGATACTCGAGCATTCTAAAGCTATCTATTATCCTTATAAGTATAGTGCATTTGACCTAATAAGGACTATTATTGGAGTCCACAACATTTATCATACATCCAATAGCATCGCTCATCACATGTCATGCATTTATACATTGATGGTTGATATATGTTATGAATTGATTAACATTCATTGCATATATATGTCAAGGTCTTGATTATCAATTGATAGTGCACCATTTTAATCCACAAGAGTACTTAGGAAGTACTTATACATTTCAGTGTTGGCTAAAGTCTAAGCCAATCGCATCTGAAAACTCTCCACCACGAGTCCCCTGTTGTTCAAGTTTTGTTCAAGTTCAAGTCTTTGACATTTAGTTCAAATTCAAGTTCTAGTTTAGTTGTTGTGGTCTGAACCAATGTCAATGTTTAACCTGACTCAATTTCATTTAATGTTCAAATACAAGTTCAGGTTCTTCTTGACTGAGATTAATTTAGGTCATCATCTCATTTGATTATAAAAATGCTAAGCTCCTTATATTCATTCATTTAAGTTTAAAGCATGTCCTCATTTGTTCAAAATTTTGCAAGTTTGGTCCCCTGTTCAATAGAAATTTTGGTAGCCTCCTGGCATCTCCCCTATTTAGGGGAAATTTTGGGAGGCTAGCCTTCCCTCCATGCCACATGGGTGCTTCAAGTAGATATCCGTAGACACCATGATAAACCTCCCTATGACAGTCATTTAAAAGAATGCAATTATTTCCCCACGTACGGGTACTTATTTTTTGTCCCCCTCATGCTATATGAGCATTCTGGGGATTACCCACCTCGCTGTAAGTGCCACACTAGTTTCCTTGCTCCCATGCTACTTAAGCATATAGGAAGGTTGGTCGGATCGCCATAAGCATCAATAGTGGAGTTTTTGAGTTAGAAAGTTTATACCTGCATGATGGTTGGAGTTGATGATGGGGTAGCACACAAATCGAGGTGAGAGAAGATCATTTCTTTTCTTTTTTGTAATTAATTATAATTAATCATGGTTAATAATAATTAATTAAAATTAAGAATAATTAATTATAATTGGATTTAATTAATTATTAATTAATTCTAATTAAAAGATTACTAATTATAACTAATTTAAATTAATTTAACTAAATTATAATTAATAATAATTAATCAAAAATAAAAAAATTAATTATAATTAAACTTAAATAATTATAATTAATTTAGTAAGATTTTTGTTTTCAGCTTTCTTTTAACGATGTGAATGGCAGGTGCATGCATGGCTATCTGATAAGGAGAAGCGACCTTAGCTGTGCCATTTGGCAGAGGTATGGGCGACTATAGCAAAGTGGGATTTGCAGTTATTTCGTGCAGGATATTCAATACAGGTAATAATGCAAATGTTTTTTTTATTTCTTTTGTTATATTACGCTGCTTAGGTCAACATTAATTTTAAAATTTTTATAACAATCAATCATCAAATCCAATCCTCTGTTAGGCCTATAGAGTCGACAAGGTTTGAGAAATGAAATGATATTACTTAAAATCCCTGACAATGGTTGTGTTGAAAGTAAATCTCAATTGGAGGGGATCCTACATTTTAAATATATGTAAATTATTATAAAATACAAAAGCTTTAAAAGTGACTTCAGTTTTATTCTCGATGATGGTTACATTGAAAATGAATATCAATCAAAGAAGATCTTATGACTAAAAAATACTAATAAATTTAGATTGATTCCAATCCTCTATCGGCCAATCCATAGATTAACATAATTCAAATGAAAAAAATGTAAAACTACTTTAAAACCTTGATGATGACAGTGTTGATATTAAATCTCAACTAAAGAGGTCATTTCTCAAAGATCAACAAAAACTCAAATTCAATGTCTATCAAAATTTTTAGATTAAAAATTTAAATTAATTACCCAAACATAAGGCGAACTTCATTCACCTTCCATAATCATTTACTAGGATAATGATTTCAAGAATAACTTTTACTCACAAAAATTTAATGTCCTATCAAGAATATCACTAAAATTATTTGGGAATTATTTTCCAAATAATTTTATGCCAGAAAGGATGTGAATTTTATCCTTTAATCGATGGTTTTGTTCAATAACTCCATAAAACTAGTGCCTTAGTCCAATGGCTTCACGTTATAAGCAGTTATAATTGATCATCTAATTGGTTGCTTATCCCAACGCCTCCACAATGAACATGTGACTAGGCCGAAAGGCTCTACATGATAAACGATTATAATCAAGACCCTTTGACTCGGTGGTTTTTCCCAATAGATTCACTATATTATGAAGAAGTCCAAAAATACATATATTGCCTAATGACTAATGTCCTTAAAAAATGAATCATATGCTATAATTAAGTGGGAACAAATCCCTCTATTAACTAAGTTGACTTAATTCATCCCTTAGATAATCATTCACCTCAACTCTATAAAACAACTCATGAATATCGATAAAAATCTTTCAGTTAGGTTGGGTTGACTATTAGCTTTGAATAAATAGACTAGAGACTATGATGACCTAGGCTAAATTAATCATGAGATCTTAATCCGGCTTACCATCACTCTTGCTACCATAGGCTTTAAATACAAGATGGAAAAATAGAAATTTCAATTATTAAATTTAACATCTTAATCTGCTACTACTACAAATTAGATATTAGTGCCCATTTAACGACTAGCCTTAATTAAAAGTGTTCTCTCTTTATCGAGAGGAGAAATTAATTACAAGGGATTACTCTTATAGAAAACTAGAACTCAGATCTTAAAATCCTTACTAACGATAACAAAATCTCTAGGTAGTGTCTTATTTCTAATCAATCTGCCTCCCAAAAATTTTCTCCAAAACTTAACCTATTAAAACTCTTCTTAAATATAAATGGAGAGATCGTGGGCCCAAAAACCAAATTTTTGGAGTCCATATTTTGTTGATAAGTCTCTCATCTATAAATCATTACTTTCCTATAAGATGACATTGAGTGGAATGCATATGAGATGAACATATATAATGCCTATAAATAAAACTTAAGGTGATTCTCATGATTGTTCTTGGGTAAGATCCATAGTTGATGGGAAGTGAGGGGGAATTGCATTATGACAAAACTAGAGATATGGTTAATCTCATCAAAGTTGTTAATGATGTAACAAATGAAAATGCAATGGAGATCATCAACCCCTCTTTTGCACTTATCAAAGTCATTAGAGGTGTTCTCGATATCTATGATAGCTCCTAAATATGATTTTGTACCATGTCATGTGGATATATGAGCTCTCCTAAACCTGACGACATTGTTTGAAGCACAACCCTCATCAAACCCAACCTTGTTAGTAAAAGTAAATGAGGTGGTCATTGCTAGCATCAAAATTGTAAAGAATGAAGAAAAGGGGGAAATGTATGAGCATATGGGCTCTGAAAATTCTGCTCCGGCCTCCCCCGCTATTTTTTTGTTTGGGAGTTTTAACATATTAAGTTTCATGGTAAAATTTGGGAAGGCAGACGAGTTAGTACATAAGATACACCCATAGATTTTGCCCTCATTTTGTGTGGATTTATGATCTAAGTTCTTGTTTCCTATAGGTGCAAGCCCCTATAGTTAATTACCCGTCCCAATAATGAGAGAGAACTTTTAATTAAGGCTAGTCGTTGATCAGATATATAGAAAGATACGTGTTATCTAGCATATAGTAGCAGCATGGGCTTCGATGTTAGAAAATTGATATTTAAAATTTAAAGTTATACCATATTACACTTAAAGTGAATGGTGGGGGAATAAATCATGGACCCAATCAAGATCACATGGTTCCATCATCCTCGGCCATCAGGGTCCCTAGTGTACTTTGTTAGAGGAGGTAGTCGACCTAGCCTAACAGAAGGATCCTTGTAGGCAGCCACTGGTTGCTTCGTCCAAGTGTACCTTGAATATTCATTAGGGATGTTAAGCCCTATGAACCGACCCAAGACTAACCAAGAGGGGCGTGGGGGTGAATTGGTATTTTAAAAATTCTTACAATCAAAACACAAAACAAAAACCAAGATTCACCACAACGTAAATCAAAGTGAGAAAAGTTAAATGCAGAAGCAGTAGAAAAAGAACACAAGGATTTATAGTGGTTCGGTCAACTCAACCTATGTCCACTCCCTGGAGGCGCCCTCCGAGTATTTCACTACGAAAATGACTCTCCTTTTTCTCCCACAACAAGGCGGAGAAGACCTCACAAAAACTCTTTTTTGCCAACCTTGGCGAGGTAGAGAACCCAACTCCTTCTGCTTCCTCTTGAAGCAGGCAAAGAACCTTGATCAATTGCTGAAGCTCACCTCTCTCAACCCTTCCAAGGACAAGAGACTCTAGTGGAAGAAGAAGTGGAACAATGCTTGGAGCAACCCTTGTGAATTCCTCTCACAAGCTCCTCCTCACAAAATCCTCTCTCTCTCTCTCCCTCTCTGTCCCTCTCCTCTAGGCTTTCTTAGGTCAAAATAGCAGCAAAATATCTCCTCTAAGGTAGAGCAAGAGATCTTAAATAGAAGTGCTTCGGAATAGCTCTTATTTTATACAAACCGACTTTATCGTCCAGGCCGATAGGGGTATTGGCATGGACGATCAGCACAAATTTTGCTCAATCAGCCCAATCGGTTTGGGTTGATTAGAGTAATTTTGGTCACATTGTCCAGGCCAATAGGATATCTTCCTGGCTGATTAGTTCAAATTTGAGCCAAATCATCCTAGACATCACCCTGAATTGAAGTAGGCTGATGTCAATCATCCATTCCATCGTCCCGGCCAATCCTGCGATCGGCCGGCCCGATGTGATCGTGTAATCAGCCTTAATTACTTTCCTTAATTATCAAATCAATTTAGACATAATTGTGCTACATCATCCAGGCCGATAGTATATCATCCTGGCCGATGTCCTAAAATAAAGAATACCTAAATAGATCATGGCGGCAGATTCTTTCTGATTTGAGCTTATCGTCCTGGCCGATACAATATCATCTAGGCTGATAGGCTTAATGACGGCTTCCTTAATCATGATGCCTTGATTAGAGTTTCTATTTTTGAACCGATCGACCAGCCCGATATAAATATCTTCCCAGCCGATGTGAGCAAAATCAGAAAACTCTAAATTAAGACAAAAAAATCACTCAAGTGTGTGTGTGTAGGGTTACTTAGCATCAGACACCTCAAAGATTACAATTGGCTCAAGAAAGTGAAAAAGTACATTACAAACTGATTCAGACCTAGTCTACCTAATCTTGAGCTAGTTTTGATTTCCCTCTGATCTTGTAGTCCTAAAATGTCAGTAGGCAAGGCAATCTAAGTAAAACAAAAGTGTTTGCAATCATAAAAATTATATTTTTGAAAATAGATATGCAATATAACTTGTAGACATGGGGTGGATATTTGTCTAAGGGAATAAATTTAGATTCAGCATAGTTAACAGAGGGCTTTATGACATATTAATTCATATCTTAATGATTTAATACCATAAAGGAACATATTGGCTCTGGCCATAACCATAATTTAGTGGCACCATTTGGCGACAAAAGCACATGATTTAGAGGGCCCCGGATCATAATTGTTTATCCTATAATGCCATTTAGTTGTGAAAATGCTGGTTAGAGGACATATATTATGTCCTTATTGGTAGGAGATTATTTGATAATAGATCATAGTAATATTTTTACTAGGAATTAGCTCTATATGAGCTAAAGTAAATTTTAATTAATTTAACCCTATAAACTATTATGGAAGGTGGATGGTTTCACTTTAAGTGATTGGATGATTTATTATAAATTTTAAATAGTTTAGACTTAGATGATTTTTGGAAATTTGAGTTTTCAAGTATTTTGGATGACATTTTGAATATTTAAAATTAACCCCTCTAGTTGAGACATGTATTTAACACAGCCATCATTAGTGTATTTGGGGCCATTTTCATTTGTGGGTTGAACCTTATCTACTTCATCGAGTTGTCGAGAGAGGATTGTATTTTATAGGTTGCATGTTTTTGTGGTTGCTTTTTCTTTTATCATCAAACTTAAAGGCTTAATATAAAAGTATAAAATAAATATCTCGACTGACCTTACGACCACATATTTATTTAATGGTTCGAGCTATGTTGACTCCTATCTACCTGCATAGATGGATCATGCTCGAACTTGGGTTTATTTGCTTTCCTGCGTATTATCCCTAGTAACACGTGTATAACTATAACACACTTATCGGGACCCATGCGGGTCTTTAGGGACATTTTTTAATTATTTGTTGAATCATGTCGACTCCTATTTACCTTCTTAAGAGGATTGGAATTAAATTAATTAACCCATGCAACTTCCCCAGATGTCATGTGTGTACCAATAACATATTAGCTAGGGCCCATAAGAATTTTGTTATTGCACTTGCCCCATTTTGTGTACCTATATGTATACATATTATAGTGCATGTACGGGGGCATTCTTAAAATATTTATAAACACATTTTATCTTCTTGCATAAATGTTATAGAATCGGTGGCGTGTTGTAGCAACTTATGGATTGAGTTTTTGCTACTTTGTATAGTTATATTTTTGTGCCCTACCTATTGCTTTCTACAGGTGGATTATACTGCACTAATAAATCTCCTACTTTGGCTCATAGGTTTTTCCATTTATTGTATGTCATCCTCCTTTACTTGCAAAGTATCAATATGTTTGATTGACATTATGTCGGGGTTGAATTCAAGGGTGATGTAACATCCATCTCCTTCTACCATACAAAATTCTCTGTGTATGTTGATTGAAGAACTACCATATTAACTTGCATATCTTCAAGTATTCATAGGAGCTATTGTATATTTATAAGATAGTTGACATCAGTCATCGGGACTTCCAAATTCTCCTACTTGACTAGTGTGAACTTCACACATCAACTAATGCAATTCAATATAATTTTTTTAAGCAGCTTCATACATCTATTTGCGGTCAAATCAAAACCCTTTCCTATTTCATCACTTGTAAGGTTGAACATGGTTGCTTGTGTTATATTGTTGATTACCAGAGTGTTGTAAAGTAGTTGCTTTATCTATTATGTACCCTTCATATCTTGCTCACAAGCATGTTGTATCATTCTTCGCATGACTCTTGTGTATGCTTATAGGGAAGCATATATTATCACATACAATTAAGTGGAATCGATAATAAAGCTTGATTATCTTCTTTACAATCACCCTACTTTACTTGTAGACATGTTTAATATTCAATATGTCATCCTTTATTGCTTGTAAATGTTTATATGCATTGGAGATCTATTATATCTGCAATATATCTCATTTCGCCCTCAATACGCTCATCTATGACTTGTCATTGGCCACTAATCAAGCTGTATTTCACTATCAATTTCTTCGTGCATTTATTATTTGTGTATCCCTTGTAATCACCCACCAACATCTATTTGTTGACCTCATTTTTGTATGAGGTCATTAAGGATCCATCTAATTTTCAAATTAATCCTGACCCTACATTAATCCAGACCCCAGATTCTATGATCTATCAGATCTTAGAATTCTTCTAGAGCTCAGATCTTAGGATTTATTAAAAATCCTAAGACTCTTCTAGATCCTAGATCCTAGTATCTATTCAGGACCCTAGACTTCCTCTACATTCCAGGTCATAGGATCCATCTAGATCCTAAACTTCTTCTAGATTTTAGGCCTTAGGATCTATTCTAGATCCTATGACTTCTAGACTCCAAACTCTAGGATTTTCTTAGATTCTCGTTTCCTCTGGATTTTTGACTTCAAGATCCATTCAAACCCTGGAATCATTCTAGATTTTAGGATAGAGTTGGATCCAAATAAATTCAAACTCCTAATTAACCCTGATTTCAAGTCAACCTAGATTTCAAACCTATTCAAGCATGTCTAGACTCCTAGGCAACTCAATCCTTGATCCAGACCTTGAACTAGCCTTCTATCAAACCTTATCTTCTCTAATCATTTATGATTATTTCAAATAGTCATAAATGATTTAGATAACTCAATTTCAAACGTTCAAATCCAACATCTAACTCAAATCCAAATTCCAGAATCAAATCTTAAGTCCAGAAGCCTTGTCCTAAAGGCCCTTTCCAGTGAAATTTCAAATACCTTGAAACCAAGCCTAATGACCTTTGATTCAGGGTCTGTCAGTTGCATACTGATGGGACATGTCTCTAAAGGCTACGCTCCAAATTTGAGCCCATTCTGAGGTCTCTAACCCCAGAATCTAAATCAAAATCCAAATGCTGTAAAACCTTCAAATATTTACAGTCTATGCCACTGGACCTGTCACGTAGAAGATTCTGACCATAGAGCCTTCACCAAAGCCTCTAGTTACTTCCAGACCATTAATCCAGACCTATTGAACAATAAACTGCATTTTTTGGACTCATTTCAGCCCCTTGTGGTCATGAGCCAAAAATGACCAAAATACCTCTATGGGGCTCAAATAAGAATTTCAAACCAAATGAACTCCAAATTGAACGCAACCACCTCCAACAAGTTTCAAATGTCATTTCAAACTTGTTGGACCAATTCCCAACCCCTGGGTCAACTTGGTTGACCAAGTCAACAGGTTTGACCCAAGAGGCCCTTTAAGGGTCTAAATAGGTGTTTTGACCCAAATGACTTCTCTAGGCTAGGAAATCACTCCCATTGGTCTTGAAATATCATTTCAAACTTGTAGAGCCTAATCTCAGCCCTGGGTCAACCTGGTTGACCAGATCAATCAAGATTGACCTAAATGACCCTTAATGGGCCCCATAAAGCCCATTTAGCCAAATCAAACCCTACAAACCCTGGGACCACTTTTAATAGACTCAAAATAATATTTTGAATCTTTTGAATCCATTTCTAGACCTGGACCCACCTAGTTGACCAAGTCAACCAATTTTGGTTTAATGGCCCATTAAGGGCCCAATAAGCCTATTTGACCCAGATAGCCTATTTAATCCCTGAAATCACTTCTACCAGACCCCAAATACCATTTCAAACCTGTTTAGCCCAGGCCCATCCCTTGAGTCAACCTGGTTGACCCAGTCAACCTAGGTTGACTCAAAATCCCCTTAAGGCTTTAATGGGTTATTTTAACCCATTCAACCCATTGAATCCATTTCAAAGCTTCAAAATCAATTCCAAACATGGTCTAACCATGCTTTAAACTCTGGCCAATCAAACCCATTTAGAGTTGACTAAGTCAACTCTATGGGTTGGGCTAAATCTATTCCAACCCCCAAATCAAGTTCAAGTCTCCATCCATATACTTGGGCTAGGTTTTGATTTAGTCTAACCAATCCTTGAGGCCACTTGGCTTCCACCTCAGCAGTCAAAGTGGTTAGTTGACCAGTCAATGCTTGGTCAATAAACCTTCAAGTGCCCAAATGACTTTATTCAAGTTATCTCAATCCCCCTCCAATTCCTCCTACCAGCTCATTTGATCTATAAACATGCCATGTCAGCAGTCCACTTGGATATTGACCAGTCAACATGGTCAACAAACGTTCAAATGGGTTAAAAATGGTCAATTTAATCCCTTAAGCTAATCCACTCAAGCCCAAACCTTTCCAGTTCTTAAGAGAGATTCCAGAAGCTTCCTAAAGCTCCCCCTAACCATCACATATGGATCAAACAGCTCCTATTGATCAATGTGTCCAGGTGGGGACCATGGGAGCTTTCCATGTATGAAGTCCTTGTGATGTCCTTACCCCCAGCTTTTCAACCACTCCCTGGACAGATGTCAAGCATGTAGGAGCTCCCCATGTTAATCCCAGCCCTTGATTTGATCTGGAGACATTTGAATAGGGAAAAATGCCCTAATGAGCTCTCATTCGATTCCTAGCATTCTCTCACCATCTCAAACCTCCTCCAGCCGAACTCTCGTTTCCTCTGAGTTCTCTTGAGTCCCCCACTTACATCCCCACTCAAACTCCGATGGTCAAAGCCTTCTTCGACGATCTTCTGGTGAACTAAAGTCTAATCCACCCAAGCCTTATTCCAGGCGATTCGTGGCATGTCGGAGCTTGGATTCAACTAGGAAGTTAATCGTTAACAGTATACAAGCTCAACCATCCATTAAGCAGACCAAACCGTCCACTAAATCAATGTAAATCTCTAAACTAGCTTAGGACACTTGAGCTAAATAGATTTCGTTTTGATGCACTATAGGTTGTAAAAACATTTCTCCATCATTTCTATTCACCTAGGCTATCTAGGTTTAAAATTTCAAATGATTTGATTGACCGGATCGAGAGAACGACCCAAAAGATGATTCTTAGGGCGTTTTTGTGGTATAGCTCAGGTGTACGCTTTTGGACCGTTGATCAATCGATCTACGGCTCAGATCAAGCCATCCTGCAGTTTGATTTAGCCGTGTATTCAATCCTCCGCTCAATTATCTGTCCGACGACATCTGGACCGCACGTTCGAAACCACGGGATGAATCCTCTACCGGTTGATCTCGCTCAACCGAGATCAAACGTCGGGATCTAAACCCCACCGTTGGATGGTTTAGGCATCTGATCGGATGGTCCTTGATTTCTGCTGAGCTGGATAAGTGGAAAGCGCGTTGGCCCGCCTTCGGATAATCATTGCCTATGATTGGCATACCGTGTCCGCGGTTCGATCTGTCGATCCTGAGAGTGACACGTCGCTCCGCCGACTCTGCATTTCGATCGGATGGACACCGTTGAGCCATGTGTCTCGCCGCTGCCGTGCATTTTGATCCCGCAAACCAGAGCATGCCATCTATCACAATGACAGTCGATGATTTAATTAAAGGTTTTAAATTAATTTTAAAACAATTTAATTAACAAAAATCCTTAAAAATCATAGTAAATGAAATACAAATC
>NW_021318734.1:20523-26023 GCF_001605985.2 Dendrobium catenatum
AAGTTTATTGGCTGGACTACTCCGGGCTGCGGGGCTAAGTGTCCTAAGGAGGCTGGTTCCTCGAGCCTGGTGGCACAACGCCACGAATGGATTCTAAGGGGTGTTAAACCTTAAAATAGATTAATCATTAATTATTTTACCTTTTAAAATCTCTAATTCAATTACATTAATTTGGTTTATCGGCTGTACTACTCCGGGCTGCGGGGCTAAGTGTCCTAAGGAGGCTGCTGGTTCCTCGAGCCTGGTGGCACAATGCCACAAATCAATTAATGGCAAACTTAAACTAATAAAAATTTAAAAATCATCAAGTCAAACACTTTTTAATAAAATATATTAACTTTCAAACTTTAATTAAATCAGAACACTTAATTATATCAGGTACCACAAGGTAACTCAGGCCTACGAGGCTATTTGCTTAGCCCCAAGGAAGGTGAAATAAACTTCATGGCCTCGGTGTGAAACAAAGGTAGTTTCCAACAAATAATTAAAAATTAATTCTAAAATTTATTCAAAGTCATTAAGATTTAAATTTCAATTAAATATACCTTAAGCCTTTCAACCAATCGAACTTTAAGTAACCTTAATCAAATATCCTACTTAGGACATATCAAAACCACACAACCTACCTCACACACTTTAGATGGTTTGATAGGATCATCGACTCTAGTTTTAGGATGGCCCGGTGTTTACTTTTCCGCTGTGTGCCGGGTTTTCGAGTTTTCATTGGATGCTGTTTGCTAGTTTAGAACTGGTGTGTTTATTTACTTACCTGTTTACCGCACTTTCTACTGTAGTTGCTTACACGTTAGATTTACCTCTAGGTTAGGGGAGAATTATACTTATTCAGTCTTATACAGGTGGCCATGCTCATACAAGGAGCTGAAATTAAAGGGGCTATTAATAAAAATCAAATATATATACTCTTTGCACAGGTACCTGCTGCGCTTAAGACCCCCTTTAAATAATAAGAGCATGGCCAAGTGTGGCTAAAAAAATTGCAATTCAAATTTCATATAATAACTGCTTGGGATTATTTATATAACTGCTGATTATTAGGATAACTATGCAGGATCGAGTCTAGATTTTTTATTTAAATTAATATAAATTCAATTTGATAAGGTTGTAATTTCTTTAAAATGACTTGAGATTGGGATATAAAGATCCAATTTGAATTCCAAAGAGGTGAAGACATCCCTAAAGGGGTGAATCTTCTTCCATTTGGGAGTCAAATTAGTATCCCATTCAAATATCCAAAGAGGAAAGATAACACCCAGTTCAAGGGGGAGTTTCTTTCCATTTGGATATCCGGAATCGACGAATCAAGATATTCATGAGAAGATGAAGAAATGTGAGATGAGAAGAATCCCAAATCTCAAAATCATTTAAATCTTAGGATATAATCCGGGTTGTTGTCAGTAGTGCCCGGCCACTTTAATTTTCTGTAAATTCTTTGATGTAATAATTAGTGGCACTTGCCATATGGACATTCAATTTGATATATTTAATTTGATTGATTTATTTAAATTGATTGCGCATTAGAGATACCTTCTTTCTAGTTTTTTTTTTTATTTGCATGCCGCATTTGTTTTGACCTGGAATTCAAATTTAGGCTCTTAAGGGTTTATAAAAAATTCTTCTACTTTAATTAAATAAAATTTTTAAGATAAGATAGAAACTCTAAACGGTCCTAAGAAGTAAGCTCGGACTCGCCGAGGGTTTTTCTTGCATTCATATTATACTTTCTCTACTTTGTTAGGCACCTCCCCGCCTGCGGGTTCTGACAGACCACCTGACCTATGAGGGTGCTGATCTGTCAAGGAGATGTTGTGCAATCTCAAGGGAAAATTCTATTTTCTAATCCAAAATTTTTAAACTGCTACATATTGATTTATGCATTTTATCGAGTTGATTAGCATGCATCGAATTAGTAACAAATTTAAAAAGAGTCTAATATTTAATCGCATTTATTTAGACATCAAATACCCGACATAAGTTAAGGGGTCAATTAAGGATCTGCTCTAGATGTCGACCCCATTCCTCCAAACTTTTCTAAGCAATGTCTCTACCACTCAACAATAAATGACTGGACTCATATTTTAAAATTGTTTAGGTGGTTTAGGTGGCTCCCAAATCCAGGCCGGGGTAAGACCAGATTAGCACTGCATTAGCTAGGTTTGGATCACTTTTTCAGTACCCAAGTTAGACTTATGTTCTGAGGTGAGCTCGAGCTATAAAACCTCAACTTTCGGGAATCGAATCCCAATTTTCTAATAAAATTGATCACTTAAACATTAAATCACTTTCAATCAAATTTAAGCCCAACAATTAGGATAGGCTGGAGTGTTCTCTGAATTATTTTAGAATCTCAAAACACTCCTTACTTCTCCTCCATTGAATCTAAAAATAAGTGCTCAATATTGAACTAATCCCTATTTAAATTCAAAACCTTACCTTCCTTTTATATCAATCTTCAAAATTCTTAAATAAAATATTTATCGCTATTTTAATCGAGAGTGTTCGTAGAAAAATTTCTAATTTTCCTACGATGTAATTAACTATGAGGGCTTGCGCTTGTAGGAGATTTAGAAACCCAAAACTAATTTTCAAAATCAAAATTTTTAAAACCTTTAATTAATTCTCTTTGGGAAAATTAAATACAATGATCATTATCGTCATTTTCAATCGATCAATAATGATTTATATCTTCTTTCTTTGGAGAGATATATCAATTATAATTGTGGTTTTGATTATGAAATTAATGATTTTTTAATCCAGAATAACATAGTCAAATAATTGATTAAATTCTATTTTGATCCTCCGGGGTCAAATATGATTCTCCCTTTGAGTTTGACTACGATAATTTGGATAACTTTAAAGTTTTGAAATTTGAACCAATTATTGAATGATATTCTCTCCGTTTGAGATGATATATCGTTCTTAATGTTGTGTTCGATTTCAAAACTAAAATTCAAAAATTTAAATATTTCCCAAAGAAAATTAATACTTTTCAAAACTATATATTTTTTAATCAAACAAAAATGGCGACTCCGCTGTGGAAATGTCTCTCCCTCCATCTCTAATAGCGATATAAATTTTATTGAATCGGCAGTCTCAACTGCCCTTCTCTCTGTTGGTCCCTCTCTCATTTCTCCCTTGAGAGGGTGTGGCCAACTCAATTAAGATTTTTCAAACGAGAGGTGAGTGTAGGATACCTCCCTCTAGATCGGGCTTGGACATTTTGCCTCCAGCTTGGTTGGTAGAGCAAAAGAGTCAAGCCTATCTCTTTCTATACCTTTCTATAAATGTTAGAAACTGGCATGCTCGGATTGCCAGTGGCATGCTAAGTTAAATAATCTATAGAAAATTTCCTCAATTTCAAAGTTTAAGTTTTCAATCTTTTGATAAATTCAAATCCTTTCAAAACTTAAGTAATTGCTACATTGTACCGCTATATATTGGATTGTAATCTTTACAATTCAATTTATACAATCAAGTATAGAATTCGTTTTTAGAGGTTTGTTCTAAAAATTCAATCATGCTGGTAAAGTTAAGCTACGATATTTCATTTCTAGGCCATTGACTGGAATGAAAGAGTCGAGTAAACTCCACAAAAATCTTCCCAGAATACTATGGACCTTCTGTTGAATGAAAATTCAGCACCTTGAGTCCCAAAAATAAGGGGAGATGCTGCCGGATTTTTGAGTTTTAGACATCCCTTCTGAAATCAAATCAAATTATTCGTCGGTTTTATATGTTTTCTTACAACGATCGTTATAGTTAGCATATACAACACATCTTTGAATCCTCCCGACAAAAGTTCGCCTTTGACAATTTGACCCTTCGATAACTTTTAAGGCTGAAAGAGTTGAAGATCTTCTAGTAATTTCCCCTAATCTTGTAGACCATTTTGTTGAATTAAAATTCAACACCTTGAGTCTCAAAAATAAGGGGAAATGCTGCCGGATTTTTGAATTTTCAAGTATCTTTTCAAAATCATTTCAAATCAATCGTCATTGCTATATATCTTCCTACGATAATCATCGTGGATAGCATATACAACACACAATCAAACCTTTCTGGCAAAAGTTTGCCTTTAACATTTCGTCCTTCAAAGGTTGAAAGAGTTAGGCTTTCTTATTGATCTTCCCTAAACAGTTTGCGAACCTTTTGTTGGATGAAAATTCAACACATTGAGTTCCAAAAATAAGGGGATATGCTGTCGGATTTTCAAATTTTCAATACCCATTTCGAAACCACCTTCTATTCTGTATTCTTATGCATTTCTTACATCATTCTGATGTACTTTAACGCATATAATATAATTTCACATTCAAAACTTTAATCCCAAAATCCTACCTTAAGTCGATCGCTAGGGTAGAACACTCGAGTTCAAAATCTCTTAAATTTTCAAAATTTGAAGCTTCTCAAATTTCAAGTTTTCAATCCAATTTGGGTTTTGACGTTTCACATTGAGCAAGTCAATGTTGTGGAAAGGGTTGTTGCGGATCTATGGTTTATGATTTTGATGATAGCAAAAATTCCTTATTTCTCTACGATTGCCTTATGTGCTAACGTTTCAGGTCCACACGATCAGACTACAATTTGGAACCAGCTCAAGATTGGGTAGACTAGGTCTGTGTCAGTTTGTAATCTTTTTTCCTTCTTGAGTCTGTTGTATTTGATGAGGCATCTGATGATTTGTAACTTTGAAGATTTTTTGTTGTGCCCTAAAAGATTTCTATTTTTGGTAACATCGTCCGAGATGATATTTATATCGTCTTGGACGATCTGACAAAAGTAGAAACCCTAATTAGGGCATCCTCATTAAAATAGCCGTCTTTATACAAAACACATCATCTTGGATGATTTTGTATCAGCCAGGACGATCGGCTCAATTCAGCAAGAATCTGCCGCCATATCTACTCAGGAAAATCTTATTTTTGGATATCGTCCTGGTATATCGGCCTGGACTATACAATATCGTCCTAGCCGATCCAGGTCAATTTTTCCAAAATTTCTCTGGAATTTAAGGAAAGAAATTACATGGTCAAATCGTCCTGGACGATCTCAAGATCTTCCAGGCTGATTAGACATCGTCCAGCTTCATTTCAGGGCGATATTCAGGATGATTTTCCTCATATTTGAACTAATCGACCAGGACGATATGCATATCATCCTGGACGATAATGTCGGCAACTTGAATTAATGAGCTCGTTTTTAGCTCTTCTATTTAAGCTATGACAAGGCACTTTGTAAGTGTCTTTGGCAATCATTGTAGCTTCATTCTTATGGGGAAACTTGAAGAGAGAGCTTGAAAGGGAGAAAGGAAAGGGTGGAGTTTGAGAGGGAAAAGATCTTGTGAGGGGGAGGAACTCAAGAGAGTGTGGTGGGGGATCCACACGGTTTTTCCGGCGAACTCGCATTTTAGTACCATCAGATCCAAGGCTTGTCTCGAGGTAAGTTCACCAAAGAAGAAGATCTCTTTGGTGTCAAAGGACCC
>NW_021318734.1:26123-34716 GCF_001605985.2 Dendrobium catenatum
AAAAAAAAGGTGGCCAATGATGCCAAACCAAAAGATGCGCAATGACGCCAAATTGAAAAAAAAAATACACAAAGTGTATTAAAAATTAAAAGATGCTCAAAGAGCCATTCAAGTGATAAACGACATACAATGAGCCCACAAAAATATATGCTTATTTTTTCTTATACTGCTAAAAACTTAAGAAAATCCTTGATATGTTTGAAACTTGTGCTTAAAAATCTTGGTTCCTGATTCAGCAATTCATGCATTGATCTTTTATTAGATATGTTTTATGAAAGGAGTTTTGAAAAATTAATGTTTCTTTTTTCCGTTTATTTTTTTATTTGAATATTGAATTAAAAAGTTTTTTTAGCCTTTAAAAGAACATGAGCTTGGATTAACAATTTAATTTCTTACTTTTTCTGGACTATGCGTTGTCAATCCTATTCTACTAAGTTTTTGATCAAAACCAAGAGGTAACTTTCTCATTTGAAGAATATTTGTTTTTCACTAGATCAGGGATCATTTTCTTTTTTCTTCTATTCATTTTGTTTTTTATTTATGCCTCCTCTCTTTTTGATAATGTCAAAGGGGGAGAACGTACTGTTGAATTTTATCCTTTTTTTTTCTTTTCAAAAATTTTAAAACATCAAAAAAATATTTTCATCTCCCCTATTTTTAAAAGTGTTTTTCTAGTGAGGGGGAGATTAGAAGAAATTGTTCTTGTTTTGAAAATTCAAATTGAATTGTTTGCCATCATCAAAAAGCGGGAGATTGTTGCGGATCTATGGTTTATGATTTTGATGATAGCAAATATTCCTTATTTCTCTACGATTGCCTTATGTGCTAACGTTTCAGGTCTACACGATCAGACTAAAATTTGGAACTATCTCAAGATTGGGTAGACTAGGTCTGTGTCAGTTTGTAATCTTTTTCCCTTCTTGAGTATGTTGTATTTGATGTGGCATCTGATGATTTGTAACTTAGAAGATTTTCTGTTGTGCCCTAAAAGATTTCTATTTTTGGTAACATCATCCGGGATGATATTTATGTCGTCCTGGATGATTTGACAAAAGTAGAAACCCTAATTAGGGCATCCTCATTAAAATAGCCGTCTTTATGCAAAACACATCATCCTGGATGATTTTGTATCGGCCAGAACGATCGGCTCAATTCAGCAAGAATCTGTCGCCATATCTACTCAGGAAAATCCTATTTTTTGATATCATCCTGGTATATCGGCCTGGAATATAAAATATCATCCTGGCCGATCCAGGTCAATTTTTCCAAAATTTCTCTGGAATTTAAGGAAAGCAATTACATGGTTAAATCGACCTAGACGATCTCAAGATTGTCTAGGCCAATTAGACATCGTCCAGCTTCATTTCAGGGTGATATTCAGGATGATTTTCCTCATATTTGAACTAATCGGCCAGGATGATATGCATATCGTCCTGGACGATAATGTGAGAAACTTGCATTAATGAGCTCATTTTTAGCTCTTCTATTTAAGCTATGACAAGGCACTTTGTAAGTGTCTTTGGCAGCCATTGTAGCTTCATTCTTGTGGGGGAAACTTAAAGAGAGAGCTTGAAAAGAAGAGAGGAAAGGGTGGAGTTTTGGAGGGAGAAGATCTTGTGAGGGGGAGGAACTCAAGGGAGTGTGGTGGGGGATCCACACGGTTGCTCCGGCGAACTCGCACCTTAGTACCATCAAATTCAAGGCTTGTCTCGAGGTAAGTTCACCAAAGAAGAAGATCTCTTTGGTGTCAAAGGACTCGGCGACTCCGCCGCACAGGGGAAGGTGGAAGTGATTTTGTAAGGGCTTCTCCGCCTAGCTGTGGTGGCTAAAGGAGAGACACTTGTTTTAGTGTAATACTTGGAGGGTGCCTCGAAGGAGTGGACGTTGGTCAAGGTTTGACCGAACCACTATAAATTCGGTGTGTTCTTTTCTTATTTTCGCTTCCGCGTTTATTTTTTTCCGCACTTTGTTTGTGGTGATTTGGATTTAGTTTTATCTTTGGTTTTAAAGTTTTCCAATTCACCTATCTCTTTTAATTAGCTTTGTGCCAATTCTATAGGGCCTAACATCCCTAACAAACTTTCAAGGGTCAATCTCAAATTTCTAGATTCTCAATTTATTTTTTAGAATCATTATGTTGAAAATAAGACTCGACATTTTGTGTTTCAAAATGTGGAGGATCACCCAAATCAGGTTTGGTGATTGTTGCCATGGGTCTTCTACAATACTCTGTTGTAATTGAACCCATACAACATGAATCCAAATTCTCTTTCAAAATATGTTTGTTCTTTGACATCTTTCCTCTAAGTCAATTAGTAGGACAAGAGAATCAAGTCAAACTTCTTCAATTCTCCTTTGATATGGCAAATCACCTTGTCAAAGGTGAATCCAATTAGATCCGGGTTTCAAAATCAAAAGAAAATTCTTCAAACTTTCAAAATCTTCACCTCAAAATCCTTTCAAATCTAATTCAGACGATCGTTGTTATATATCTTTCTACAATATCCTCTTGTAGTTGAATATATATAACGAGAATTCAAACTTCCTTCCAATCAGGATCAATCCTTATATTTTATCATTTGATATCGAGTTATAACTCCTATAACCCGATATATATGATAAAATATAAACTTATTTTCAAATTCAAGTTTCTAATTCAAATCTTCTCCTTTCAAATCTCAGATAATCAAATCACTTGCAATGGCAAGTAAACTGTTGTTTTCAATGGACCGTGACTTACTGATTAAAGAATGGATTTACGAAAATTCGGTTCAGTTTGGGATAGGGTTTAAGTCCCTTAAATTGGTGATGAATGGAGACACTTTGGTGGACCTTGCTATCGAGGGCGAGAAGGATGCCCATTTAGTTCAGTTAGCCATAGAAGCTGGAAACGATGCCCCTCCTAGTCTCTGGTTTGCACTGAATATCGCTTCCGCACCCAAAGAATTTCTTGAGGATGCAAAAAAACTGGAAGCTACCATTGAAGGAAAGTTGGTATTTGAGAAAGGATCTTCTAGTTCTAAAACCCTTTATGGAAGCAAGAATGCCAAAAAGAACTACCTCAGGAGGTTGAGGAAGAAAATCACAAAGGCCAAGAAGGTGGCCGAGCTGAAGGCCTTGGGTAAAGTCGAACTTGAGGCTGCTGAGGAGCTGCCAATCCCTGCCTCTTCTCCACTCCTTAAAGGGAGTTGTTTTCACCCCCTTGCAGCTGGTGCAGGGGATGGAGAGTTACTCGGATAGCTAGCACTCAGCCTAGCCCAGTGGACTATTCTGTTAAGAAAACCCCACAGGAGAACTAACTCTAAATGCTAGGATGCTCAGAAATATCATCCATACTTGTGCTGCTCAAGTAGGACAAACTAAAGAATAATATGTGAAACACTTGAAAGGGGTGATATCAAACAAGCTTAAAAAAGAAGTGTTGAAAGAAGAAAAGTTTGAGGCGAAGAACCTGACTCCTCAACCAGTGAGGAAAAATAAAAAAATTGTCAAGCAACCTGCAACTTCAGTCCTTGTAGATGGATATCATTGGGTGCCTCGCCTCCCATCTATAAAGATGGAGGAGAGAGTGTTAACTGGGTCTGGTCAGAGTCTCCCTCTTAGGGGTAGACCACCGACCCAGCCTTTCAAAATTATCCAAGCTGGCCCTAGAGGTAGCAAAATCTAAAGAAGTTCTGAAGGAGTTGAAACCAGTGGATGTTAAGGGCAAGAAGCCCATGTCCCCAGATGAATCATGCACGCAAAGGAAGTTCAATAGATGTATTGGAATTCTGATCAGAGAACCTCAAACTCAGACGCCAGTTGAACTCCCCCGACTCCCAGTTCAGGGATGTGAGGATTCTGTCCGTATTGATGTTGGAGCCCCTGCTGTTCATGCCCCTCCATCACCAATTAAGATATATGTCCCTCACCCTACTAAGGATGTCACCCTTGCGACTACCAACCCTGGGACAGTCGGAGGGGAGGAGATGATTCAAGATCCTGATCAAGAAATGTTAGATCAATTGGTTAGTGAAGAACTCACTGAAGAAGAAAATAAGATTAATGACATATTCGCTAAACTAGATGTAAGAGAGTTTGATCAAGTGATAGAATATGAAGGGTACTTACCAATCTATACTAAAGCAATAGATGTGAGACCAGTTGAGGAAGTAGTGCAAGAAATTAGAGATATCCTTAAGAAGAAGGATGTTGAAGAATTCAATCCGGATGAAGATGATTTGTTAGTCGAGGAAGATCCAGTAGCTGATGTTCATATGGTTGAAACTCGGGCATCGACTAAAGATGCTGAGCCTTCTAAACACCGCTCTGGTAAGGAAGAGGAATCAGCAGCAATCAATTCAGATTCAGATAGTTTTGTCATATTAAAGGAAAAGGATGAATACATCAAAAGTTTGGAAAGAAAGGTTGAGGAGATGATGATAAAAGTTGAACAGATGCAGAGTCAGCTCTTTCAGTCACAGCAGTCTAGACCTGAGCAGTTTCAACCTACGGTACACACAACGGGAGAGCACAGCAGGAAGGCTGATTCAATTTTCAAACTTCCAGAAGTTACTTCTCCAGTGCCTCAAGCAGATAAGGATATCCGCCAGATGATCGAAACCCAAGTAAGGGAGGCCTTAGCCCATTCACAATGAACTGTATATATTCCAAAGGGTAGACCCTACCCCAATTAATATGATTTGGTTTCTTATCCCAAGGGTTTTGTGCCACCTTCTTTCAAAGTTTTTAACGGCTTAGAAAACCTGAGACAGCATCTGGCCCATTTCCGAGCAAGCTGTTGCAATGCAGGAGGGTCGGATGCTCTACTCTTTCATCAGTTTCTGAGTAGTTTATCCGGTATTGCTTTTGAGTGGTATGCAGATTTACCAAATGGTTCTAAAAAAACTTTCACAGAGCTCGAGGGCTCTTTTTAAAGAGATTCTCAAGAGCTCAACAATGTGTAACCGTTGGTGATCTCTTCATCAAAAAGCAAAAACCGGGCGAGTCTTTAGTCAACTACATCTTGAGGTGGCAAAACCTCTCGATGAAATGTGAACCCTAACTGCAAGAGCAACATGCAGTAGAGATTCTTCTAAATAATACCCACGGGCCTGTTGCTTTTCTGTTAAAGGAGTTTACAATCAAAACCTTCGAAAAGATTCTTAACAAAGTTAGTAATCTACAAGAAGAGGCTTCCAAAATGTCATTCTTGAAGGATTATACTGAAGATAAAAAGGTTAGTAAACCTTTGAAATCCTTTAAAAAGAGGACAGCAACAGTTTCAGCAGTCGACAAGGGGAAGAAGCCGATCAACATTCAATCAAGTAATCCTACCGTTCAACAAACTCAGAAACATTAATCCTTTCAGGTAACTTTTCAACCTACTAGAGAATCTCATCAGATTACTTTTAAAGAGAGATTGGCTCATTCATATCCATTTTAAAGGGAGTCGGTGAGGAAAATCTTTAAGAGCCTTCAAAAGAAGCCAGATTTTTGATTGCCGGAGGCCAAGAAGACTGAAGAGGAAAATAAAAAGGATGATCCAACCTTTTGCCCCTACCACCGCCTGTTGGGCCTCACAATCGAAGACTGCATAGTCTTTAAGGACTGGCTCGAGAAGAACTTCCGTCAAGGTAACATAATAATTCCAAAGGAGTACCTGGTCGATCCGGATCAGGGGTCAGTCAAATCTATTTCAGGAAAAAATTCTAATCTTTCTTTGTCCCTTGAAGATGGTTGGGATATAGCACTATCCCAGGCATTTAAAAAGTCAATTATCCAATCTTTTCGTCTTTCTCAATAGTTACCGACGAGTGCCCGGGGCCCGATTTGGGAGGTTGACCTGGAGGCATTGCAGGAGGATGTTGGGACGATTTCCTCTCTAGTAGTTCTAGGAACTACTGTATTAAATAAAAATGAAAAGAGTGAACCTTTTGTAGAGAGAAAATTTGTTGATGAGAAATCTGTACAAGTGGTGGATGGTGGCTCAAAACCATTAGCCCCACTAAAGTTATCTGACTTTTACTTTGCCCCATCAAAGAAAAAGGCTCCAAAATTGAATAAAAGAAAGACCCTTCTGCAAATATTTTGATGATTAGTGTTGAGAATGAAATTTTAAATGACTCTTCTATTGAAAATATCCCTGAACCAGCTGAGATCAATCAAGAAGTTCAAAAACTCAGCTCGCCAAATTTGACCTGTCAAGAGGAAAACGGATCTGATGTCATATCAGATGGCGATACCCCTGAAATTAACTTTCAAGGGAGTCCTGTCATGATAAACTTTTCAGATTCGGATTCCCATTCAGAAAATGATAATCAATTTCCCAAGGAGTGCGTAGACCTCCCGAAATCGTGCAAGTGCAACTGCGTGATGGTAAGATCTTACCCCCTTGGCTTCCCCCTTAGGAAAAGGGAAAATAAGTTATCTCCACTGATCAGACTCAAATCCCTACTCAACAATCAAACTCTTCTTCAAATCCACTAAGTCCCGATGTTAATGTTCCAAGCGTCGATTACAACGTCTTAGCTCACCTTAGGAAGTTGCCTGCAAAGTTGAGCATTTACGATGCCCTTGTCCTTTCAAAAGAGATGAGGGAGACTCTAATTAAAGCTTTTCTCGATCCAAAGATTTTCTTAGCTCAACTCGCTTCAACTTCTGAGGAAGAAGCTTTGTACTTCAAGGAAATCCTAGGAGTTACCTTCTCCAACGAAGATCTACTCCTAGGAACTGCCAACCACAATCGCCCACTTTACATCACTGTAAATGTGGGAAATTTCAAACTATCAAGAGTTCTGGTTGATCCGGGTGCATCGGTCAATGTGATGAACATAAAGACTCTCACGTACCTTAGAGTTGATACTAGCAAGCTCTCAACTGATAGGTTAGTGCTTCGCGGGTTCAATGAAAAAGGCGAGAATGCTTTAGGTTCGATCACACTTCTTATAGAGATAGGAGAGTTAAAAACTGAAGCGAAATTTCATATAATTGATTCTGCTACGTCCTTTAATGCGCTCCTAGGTTGGCCTTGGATCCATGAGTATAGAATGGTTCCTTCCACCCTACATCAATGCATCAAGTACCAACGAGATGGAATTGAGTTTGAAATTAAGGGTGATCTGCAACCATTCTCTATTCACGAGGTCGGGATCTACGAGGATGCTGCATACTATGTTCCCAAAGGGTGCAATGCTAAATCTAAGGTAGAGATCAACGTTAAGGAGGAAAAAATAGAAAATCAAAGTTCAAAAGAAATTCAAAAATTTAGAAAAGAAAAAGTCAAGAATAAAAAAAGAGATGATTCTAGTAGTGAAGACGTCGTCGAGCGCGTGGTTTTTAGGCCTCCAATCAATCTACCTCAAAGAGGTGTAAGGATGGCCCAAAGAGCACGCGGTCGAGGCCGCCCTTCCGTTGAAAAGGGAAATCTCCCAATGTACATCGAACTTGAAACAAGTTCTGATGAAGAATCAAGAAAGAGGGGTGCTATAATTGCTTTAGACTACAGAAAAATTAATCCTCCAAAGTTTGATCTCACTTTAGATTCAGATAGTGACCAAGAGGGTAACAAATCTAAACTTCAAAGTGACGAGCATGAATTGACTATCTATGAAAAGCTTAATAGGGCTGTTGAGTCCTTAGCCTTAACCCCACTGTCTGTTGACAAAGTCTCAGGGTTAGTAACTAAGGAAGCCCCTAACTTAGAGGGAGAAGAAGGAAAGTCCAGAGGTTCTTCCCTAGCACCTCCTCTTCAAGGAATGAAGATCATGTAATCCTAGAAGAGGCAGATTTCAATGAATTAATGGAATTACCTTTTGGCTACTTTCCTGTTGGTGTTAAAGCTCTTATCTCTAAAGGTTTCGCTCCAAGTCGATGGACTACGGGACAGGCACGATACCACCAAAATATTTGGAATTAGAAATTCAATAAAAATTGGACGAGTGGTATCGGCTTTGATACCGTTAGTTCGTTTGACGATGATGAATATTGCTTGATGATAACTAATCATCCTGAATCTGAAAGTGTCCCTACTGAAGTCGTTGATTCGCTCGATAGACTTTGTTTGGAGACCTTAGATGATTCAGAAGAAGTTCAAATTCGGGATGCACCCCCTGAATTTGAAGAAGAAATTAAATCGACATTTGATGAACTTAAAGAAATTAACCTTGGAATAGAGGATGACCCTCGCCCCACGTTCATAAGTTCTTTGTTGAGTGAATATGAGTCTAAGGATCTGTTACGGATCTATGGCTTATGATTTTGATGATAGCAAACATCTCTTATTTTCCTACGAGTGCCTTTTATACTAACATTTCAGGTCCACACGATCAGACTGCAATTTGGAACCAGCTCAATATTGGGTAAACTAGGTCTATGTCAGTTTGTAATTTTTTTCCTTTCTTGAGTCTGTTGTATTTGGTGTGGCTATAACTTGGTAGAAATTCTCTTGCTCCCTATATGATTTCTGTTTTTGGTAGCATCGTCCGGGACGATATTAATATCGGCTTGGACGATCTGTCCAAAATCAGAAACCCTAATTAGGGCATCCTCATTAAGGTAGCCGTCAACAGATCGGCCTGGACGATAATCTCAATTCAGAAAGAATCAGCCGCCA